>NW_008246056.1:3194634-3200038 GCF_000691975.1 Corvus brachyrhynchos | reverse complement strand
GGGGGGGGTGGTTCAGGTTGGACATCAGGAGGAATTTCTTCATGGAAAGGGTGGTCAGGCACTAGTAGGGACTGCTCAGGAAGGTGGTTGAGTTACCAGCCTTGGAGGTTCAGAAGAGGTGTAGATGTGCTTAGGGACAAGGTTTAGTGTTGGCGCCAGCAGTGCTGAGTTTATGTTTGGACTCGATGATCTTAGAGGTCTTTCCCAATCTAAACAAATCTATGATTGGTTCCAATTTACTCTGCTTTCTTAGTGGTGAAAAAAATCCTCATTCTAATTCATTCTAAAGAATGCTAATTTATTAAATGAAATAATTTATGAACAGCAATTCCAAAGGAAGTGTTCTGATGTTAAGCAGTTTCACAAGTGGTAAATTACTTTTCCCTTTAAAATCCAGTCAGGGAAAAGAGAAAGAACTCAGCTGTGTTACAGTTAATTCCTGTGGCAGTGGTTCTATTTACAGTTCTTCATGTAGAGTCACCATCTCCTTCTCGATGTAGTAACACCTTTACTGTGTCAAAACCTGGGGAAAATGCACACGTACAAGCTACCACGGAGTAGGGAGGCTGATTCTCACCAGGTGTAAATGGTTCAAAAGCTGGTGGAGCACTGCCAAGCTACTCCAGCTGAGAATCAGCTCCACATAGACCCGCTCCAAACTAGTTGGCTATTTGTGTTTCTCTTGGACTATTGCCAAAGGGCTCATCGCAGTTCCCAACTCTGTTTACATCTTTGAAACATCCTGAAATTGCTGCTGTCTGAGACTACAGCACAGACTACCGATAGAGCTGGTAGTCCTTTTGTTCAAGGAAAAAATGGGGGGAAAAAGCAGCAAAACAACAACAAAAAAGGCACTTTAAACTTTAAAATCAGCTCTGTCTCATAAAATTAAACTTTCAAGCAAATGTGAAAAATAAAGAGAAAACTGCTGGGGGGATAGCAATTTCACTCTTGTGGTTTATGAACTGCAGGAAAGTGAAGCTAATTCCCCATAGTGAGATTATAGGTCTCCTTTTCTACAGGTCTTAAATTAAAAACCAGCTGAATCCAAAGTGAGCTAGTTTACTGGATCAGAAGATTCAATTATTTCTGCTAAGTAACTGAATGTGAACTACTTCCTTTTAATAATATACAACTAATAATTACTGCCCAAGAAAGGACTTTTTCCTACCAAGCTAATTAAACTAAAGCAATATATTTTCCCACTGCTCTCAAATTTAACTAAAGCCAGGAACATCGAAAAGCAAGTAAATGCAAATCTCCACTCCCATGAAGAAATACAAAGCCACGCAATGTGTTCAGACATTACAAGAAATAGGATTTGCCCAAAATTGTTATGTTGAAATCAACATAATTTCTGGTCTATATTCAGCATACATGCACAAGTGTGTCTTGCACACTTGTACAGACATGGTGGGGAGCTTTACTGCAAAGCGGATGCAAAGCACTTTTGGCTTTGTTAACTGCCTAAACTCCCCCTGCAAGAGGTCACAGTGAAATGTGTTAAAGAACTGATCCACATCTCTAATACACAACATGCAAGAGGTGTCTAAACTACTGATTCTCCTCTATTGTGATACTCTGGGATTGAACTGTTCCAGACTCCTCAGCCCCAGGCAATGCTGGGAAGAAATTTTATTTGAGAGAAAACATTTTCTGGAATGTTCATCAACAAGAAAAGAAAAAAAAAGGAATATTCTAAACTGCTGTGACTCAGGAATACCTAATAATTAAAATCATTGCATTGGTTTGACTTTGATGATATTTATGGACTACAATAGATGTAGTTCAGTCTACATTTTCATTCATTCACATACCTATTGCAGAGTTTAATTAGTTAATAACAGCTATACTCGTTCAACATGGTATAGAAAATCCACTTAGAGTTAACAAATTTTTATTTTCTTCCATGCATTTCTTTCAGAAATGTGAACGATTCTTGCTAATTCATTTCAGTCACTTAATTTGTATGGAAGCATTCATTAAAAAGACCTCTCCTGAATTCTGTATGATTGCTCACATAAGCAATAGCACCTGTATACTCAGAGCCTGATGAATGACATTCACATCTCCTGTATTTTCAAGTCATGCAGAAAAAAAATCACTTTCCAAGACAAATTTATCACATGAAATGCAGCAATTTAAGCTAAAAATTTCTTTAGTTAAACAAAAGAAAAAATAAGGAGAAAAATGATCCAGTGATCAGTTCTGATGCTAAAACAGCCAGAATGTTAAATCTCACTTTCTGCCTCTGCAAAACCTTTCACACTCCAGAAGCTCCGTATTGTTCAGTTCTCCCCACCACTTTCCCTGAACAGCTGAGCTCAATACATCAAAATAATTTTGCAGGAAAAACGATGCTTATGATCTTTCATATGCTGCAGACTAAACTACAGTGCATTGTGGTTTTAAGTCGTTTTAGAAGCAGCACTTCCAAAATGGAAAATGGCTTCTCATAAGTATGAAAGAGGAAATAAAAATATCACTCCAACATTCTGTTAAAATACAATTAAACCTGTATCTTTGTGCCTCAGACTGATAATATACTTTAACAGGATGATGAACTTTTCTTTCTCTCTCCTGAACATGTTGCTATTTCTTACACATCTGTCATGTCTTGCCTACCTTACACTGAATGCCTGAAATAAACTACCTTCAGCATTCTCGCCACAGTAATACAGCCACATCAGGTAGGCTTAGATGCCAAACTTCTCTCAAAAATTTTTGAAACCTGAGATGCCTCATTTCTAAATAATGAGTAGAGTCTATTATTCCCACTGACTACTTTCATTTTTTCAAGAACCATCTCAGTCTACCTGAGTCTACTCACTTCTATTGCCTGCCTCGAAGTCACTAATTAAAACAGCTCCAAATAGTTCCTAACTTTAACAATCAGGGAATATCTACCACTTTTAAAACGTATTTCTGAGCAACCAAAACCCAACACTGCAATACATTCACATCCAGGATTTCTGCATCCATCCAAACAAAACTCTAGTACAACAAGAAAACAAGCCACATGCTTAGAAATCTATGAAATCTGAAGTTTGCAAGAATTTTAGAGGGAATTTTGCTTCAGGAAACAGTACAGAAGTAAGTGCACTTCAGTTATTTGTATTTTTGTCTTTTGACCAAGTGAGGGTGCAGCAAGAAAAGAACATAAAAGGATCAGGTATTTTACTAAGAAAAACATCTAGTATGGTTTTGTCCAGTAACAAAAAATTTGATTCCTTATGTATTTTTGTTATGTGGAAGACACCAAATAGGTTTTTTGATTTGAAAGGAGACATAAGAACTAAGAACTGGAATGGTCACTTTGAGGCAGAAGTTCTTATTCTCTGTGAATTTTAACAGGGAGTGAAACCCACAGTGTAACACCTTGAGCTGCTGCTGCTCTATATGGAAGCCACAATCCCAGCTTGGGAGGTTTATTATGTTAAATGAAGTCAATATTTTATTTTAATACAGTTTCATTTTAATTGATGTTCACCTCAATGACTAAAAATTTGTACAAGGTCCTGGAAAGTAAACATTAGGTGATTCATCACCAGCAAAATGAAAGCTTGTCCCACTCATGAAATGAATCTATAAATCTTCACTGATAGAAACTGAATTCAGTGAGGAATAAAAGAGACTATTACAGCTGTTCTTGAAAAGATGGAGGAGGAAGGCACTGAAACAGAGACCTAGGCCTGGAGTCTGCATGGAACCAAAATAAGGCTGCCTCGGTTTGGCCCTTTGCATGCTCTTTGAAACTGCCCTGATTACACATGGAGGTTACCAGCCTTTCTATGCAAACTGCATGTGCACACGTGCACACACACAGAGAAAGAGAACATTTGACAAGGAGTCAAATAACAAAGTCACCTACTCTGCGATAAAACACAAATCAGGCAAGAAAATAACAACTCAGATGGAGTGACACACCCACAGCTAAGCACTAATGACCACACTGGACACAACTTGAGTAAAGACACTTGGCTGGAATAGTCCAGACAGCTGCAGTGCACCAAGGAAAGAGCCAACAGGTTGGAACAAAGTTCCAGCTCTCCCACCAAAGGGGGATGATGATTTGGAGAATAAGCCCCCTGTCGAGGCTGCTTTGGGCTGATACTCACTCATGCAACCTGCATGTCGATGTCCTTTAGACTGGAAGGAATTCAGCCATCTCCTCTGACAAAGCTGGAGCTCGCAGGATGGGCCTCACCCCGTTTGCTAAACTCAGTAAAAACAAGACTTGAACAAAAAGAAACTGCTCCCCACATACACACCCTTAACTTTCTTTCCTCAGTTCTCAATTTTGGAAAAACAATGTGGCACCAGAGCTGTTGGTCCATGTGTAAACATGCCAGACCAAATCTAATCAAAGCTCTATTGGAGGGAAGCTACTGAACACCAGGAGTCCAGCCCAGGCATCTGTCACTGCAGGACAAATGGTCACAAATCCCTTTCTAGGCTGATATTAATATTTGCTCTCCCATCTTCCCTGACTGGAAAATTAAGAGCTTCTGAAGTTCAGAAGGCCCTTAACAAAAGAAAGAAGGAGGAAATGAGAATACATAGACACTAGAAAAAAAAAATTTACTTCTGCAAAAAGAAAAATGAGGTTCTGTTTCACAGGAATAGATCCCTCCAGAAAATTGAAGCCAAGTAAAAATCCACTCTGGATAATGAGTCTGGAAGCAATCTCATCCAAGAGGGCTTCTTTAAGCTATCCAGGCCAATATGTAATTTAGAATAATGAAACTGTCATATGTTTGCAAGAGAGTTGTGATTGTCCCTTCCTTTCCCACATGGTGGAAAACAGAAAAAAAGTGCTGAAAGAGATAAAATGCTCTCCTGCCACCTTGTATGCCTGTTTGAAAGACCAAAGTTTCTCCTACAGCTGTATATATCTGCTTACAACCATTATGGAAAGTCAGTTGGTAGGAAAAAGATCTTCTCCTTCTGCCACTTGCATTTCTTTTGCTCTATCAAGTAAAATGTGAACTCTTATCCTATCACTAATGCACAATAATCCGCCTCTTAATAGAAAGGCCACTGGCATTCTTGCCATTTTCCACAAGATCAGAGCATACACACAGAATACCTGTTCTTTAGCAGATGCACATCTTTTCTACAAACCTCAGAGACCTGTTCTCATGGCGATACATAAATGCCCACGCGCCTTTATAGGCATTTGTTTTTACATGGTAATTCTGAATAACAATTGTAAAAGGAATAATATACAGTGGACTCATTCAGCCAGCACAGCAGATCTTGTGCACTGACTGCATCAGGTCTTCTTGTGCAAACCCAGTGTGTAATTGTGCAATTAAAATCTTTGGCAGTGCAGAAATGAGAGTGGATGGTATAGTCTATCTTCAAGCTGTAGCTTGTACTAAAACTCTTACCTGCAAAATAA
>NW_008246056.1:3160513-3194521 GCF_000691975.1 Corvus brachyrhynchos | reverse complement strand
AAAAAAAGGCTGAAAATCTGTAACTCAAATACTCACTAATAAATTATTAGTATGGTTCCATGAATGATGTCATCATAGAGTTAATACCCTGTCTGATAACACAGAACCCTGTCTGATGACGAAGACCTTCTGCTTCAAATCCACATTCAAACTTCCACTGTTATCTCAGTTTCCTGACTTCTGAAACACCTGTTGGGACCATCTATTGCTTGTAGTGGGTATGATATCAACAGCAAACTCCCTATTGTAAGGCCTTTGTTGATACCTGCCCATTTCAGGTGTCTGCCTGACACACAGTTCTAGCTCCACAGTGGGAATGACAGAATCAGGGAAAGATGGCTCAAAAAGGACTTCTGGAGATCTTCAGTCCAACCACTGCTCACTACCTTTCAGCACCACTAGATCTGGCCAGCCACAACTGTCTAGCCAAGTCTTGGAAACACCTAAGGATGTATTCTCTGCCACCTCTGCGGTGTTCCGGCTTGCTATATTTTTACTTCTATGATATGATTTTTTTTTATTACTGAAAAATAAATTAAAACCCTCTAGAAAATGGCTTCTTCCTTAGGAAATCTTAGCCATCCAAAATATATTATATGGTATTATTATATAGAATTATTTGGGTTATTCTATCTGCCAGTTTGTCTATCTTCATAACAGCTCAGAACAAAAAGGTTGTTTAAAAGTACTTTTTAACCAGAAGCTTTCCACTTTACAGTAAATGTTATTGAGGAACTAAAGTCTTCTCTTTTACATTCACTGCAACTACGGCTACTGTCTGCACGAGATTGTTTCCAGGTTTGTGAATATGTTGTGTCCATGCCCTGGGTTTTGCTGGGATGAAACCAGAGTGCATCCTTCTGTGACTTGTTTTTCCAAAAAAAAAATCAGGGTGTCCAGGCTTTATAATGAAGAAGATCCAACAGTTCCCAGCATCTGGGCTGTGTGGAAGGAAGGAAGTGCATCAGGAAGACCATTGCCAGCAGGTCAGGGAGTGATCCTGCCCCTCTGCCCAGTCCTGGGAGGCACAGCTGCAGTGCTGTGTCCAGTCCTGAGCTCCTCAGGACAGGAGGGACAGGGAGCTCCTGGAGCGGGTCCAGCGGAGGCTGAGGAGATGATTTAGGGACTGGAAAGGCTGAGGGAGCTGGGGCTGTCCAGCCTCGAGAGGAGCCCCAGCTGAGAGGGGCCCTCAGCCCTGGGTGTCCCTGTGTGCAGGGAGGGCTCCGAGCAGGGCCCAGGCTCTGCTCCGGGGGGCCCAGCCATGGCACCAGAGGAACGGGCAGGGACTGATGCCCAGGAAATTCCACCTGGACAGGAGGCAGAACTTCTTCCCAGGGCAGTGGCTGAGCCCTGAACAGAGACCAGAGAGGGTGTGGAGTCTCCCTCACTGGGGATATTCCAGACCCCTCTGGACACAATCCTGTGCTGTGTGCTCTGGGATGGCCCTGCTGGAGCAGGGAGTGGGACCAGATGAGCCACTGTGGTCCCTTCCAGGCTGACCCATCCTGGGATTCTGTGAAGCACATTGCATTCTTACCAATGCCCTGCTCATCCAGATCTGGCAGCCAGCCCTGTATGGTGCACTGCGAGAAGCATCATGCCCTAGGCCGAACAGAGCCACCCTTTGCATTCAGCATTGCTCTGGACACATTTTAGTATCTCAGTATTCCCAAGTTTCCCATTAGGCTTCTAATGTTTTCATACTTCTCCTCCTTATCATTTATGGTGCTAATCCATGGTCCAAGATAAGGGTGTTGCAAGTACTAATTCCTAAGCAGCTGCTTTTGTGCATTGCATGTTGCATTTCAAAATGGCTGCTCCCTGCTCAATGATAATACCTGTGTAATTAACAATTAAGACAGTTACATTTTCCTTTGTGAGTAGAGGCTCAATCTAGCACTTGAATTCTTGCCCTTGGAGCCCAGGAGAGTTAGAGCATTGGCTTCTGAGACAAAACACTGTCCCATTTGTTCTGTACAATTAAAAATAACCACTTAGTTTTAGATAACAATAGAGGAAAAAATACCAAGCACTATTAAAAATATTTAACTGCACACAAGTGGTACATATTTAAAAGACCTTAGAGACTGGCATGTTATGCAAACCAATCAAGCTTTCATGGTCTAATATGCAACTAAAACATTTTAAATAGAAGTAAAATCTTATGTGTACAGGTTATATATAAAAATGCAGATGTCTACAGGCAATAAACACTAAGTTAATGCTGCTTGGCTTTCACTCAGACCTTACTCCAGTGTTCTCAAAGTACTTTGTGACTATTGATTAACCTGTTTTATGAATGAGGGATATCTCTAGCTTCTAATTATTTCTACAAAGGGTGATGTAAGACAGAAGGTCAGTGCTGTAACTAGAAATGGAAAGTCTAGGTGCATGTTTTCAAAGCAGAAAAAGAAAATTATTTTATGATACTCAACTAGCAACTGCATTAAATTTAACTTTCTTATTGAGTTTTGAGATCTTAAAGAACTTTAAATTTTGAAGTCCTGACTATGTTCATAAGTATTTTCTAATGGACAGTCTTGACTATGGTCATAAATATTTTCTAAAGGACTAGCTTGATAAGGGAAGGTCAAAAAAAAAAGATTCACCATGTAAAGTTCAGCAGATTTCTGTTCTTTTTAGAGATCACATTACTATGATGTAGAAAGAAACTGAGATTGATTGCCAGAGAGGTGATGACAAACATCTCCTTTCAGGGCAAACAAAGTATAGAAACAGAAATGCCAAACAGTAGTGCTCTGTAGGCACAGGAGTGTACTACAGCCTGAAATCTAGCAGCAGCTAGTTAAACCCTCACAAAATTTGTCTTCCCAAGCTTTCTGACTGGTGGGCTGGCGGATGGGACTCTGCTACTTCTGCATCTGCTGCCCTGATAGATTAATGAAAGGCTGCTATTGCTACTGTTGATGTTTCCACTGGACATGTCATCAATCAGCGTGGCAACTTCATTCAGCACTGCTGAATAGTGAGCAAAAAATCCCAGTTTGGCTGGAAGACTTTCATCAAGACTCTCTCCCAGATGGAGAGAGCAAATATCTTCAGGAGACCTCGCAACACTCAACATCCTGGACCATAAGGGGGTGGGAGATGAGTTAGTAACACTGTGGAACATGGAGTGTGGAAGTGTAGCTATAACCTAGAGTTGCAGAAAAGATGGAAAGCGTTCTTTTTCCTTGAAGGATAGGTCATGGCAGATAGCTCAGGCAACTTGTGCAGAGTGACAAGGTTTGCACACAAAGGGAATGTGGTAGACCTGATTTTACAGAAGCATTATTTATGGGTTAGCGGGTGGACAAAAGGTTTTCTCACCATGTTTTTACAGATCTAATCATGCACAGAAAGTTCAAATGGTTCTCTTTAGCCTCGACATAGTGCTACTTCATAGATAGTGTTTTGCTTTAATTTAATTTCTCTAGACTTCCATGCGACTTTCGGTACTTCACTGCCTGGAAAATTATTACTGACACTGGAAATATGGTGCCTGGTTATGAACACTGCAATGAAGACATGAGGTTGCCAGACATATTGTAAACAGAACATAATTATAGTATTTACAGTTGAACATCAAAATGGGAAAAGATGCCAAGCTCCATTTCTCAGAAGTTAATATTGGGACTGAGACCATCTAACATCTTCCCAAATAATCTGGAAAATTAAGTAAACTGCACATTGACTGCATACACTGTACATGCAAGAGGAAGATGAACTACAACACAGTAGGTTGGTAGGTTGAAAAAAACCCCAGAAAGATCTGGAGGCCTGAAAGGGAGAAAGAGAAGGGTGCATTTAAGAGGAAAACTAATCTAGACAAATGTAGAATAAGCTTAGACAAAATTAACACCCATCTCAAGTAACCAAATGGGAAAAAGCTAATTTTCATTAAAAAAAAAAAAATCCAAGAGATTTCACAGTTTATTCACACCGAAAATTCACACTGGGGTATATGCATCAGGTTTGACAACTTGTTTGCTACATTTCAGCCTGACACGATTTTAAAAGGAAGAATAGATTCCCTCAAAAACCTGCCTTTTAAAATACACTTTTACTTATTTTAAACATGTATGGAATGCTCGTGAAAGACCCAATTTACAGGCCCATCGGCAGAAATAATAAACAGCAACGTGACATCAGTAAGAGACACAGAAGTAGCACATACAAGGTCCTGGGTGGAAGTCAGGAAGCCAAAGTCCATCTGCCTCCAATACTGTCAAGGAGTTCTAAGCGTTCACTGTACAGTAGAGCAAAATCTATGAAATCTTAAGATGCCACTGATTTGTTGACTTTAGTTTAGAAGCTCAGCTAGACCTTGGGGAAATCTATTACTTTATAAAAGAAAGTAAGATTCTGAGGGATATGAAATAAAAGACCTTCACAGATGCTGAAATAAGCTTGCTGAGTTAAATGATACTGTATACACTAATGAACCTCAAATATTATCTGTAGGATAGAAATTGTCAGAAGAATTACCCTTGCAACAAAATTAACCTGTAATTAGATAAACTCACCAAGTATAGAAAACATATTTTATGACACAAAAGCCCCCTACATGGACTGTTAAACAGCTGCTCCTGGCTGAGAGTATGAAGAGCACACCATCTTTTTCCCCATCATTATTTGGTTGACCATACCCACAGTACAGTACATTATTTTGTCACAGGAATGATTCATTACAAGAAAATATAAAAACTTTATCAAAGTGAGTGTTACTTTTCTTCCTAACACAGCAATCCAAATACAGCTGGTGCAGACAAAATGGCTGATGTGATAGCAATCAACAATATTTTTTTTATGTATGCTTAAAAACCTGCTTACCAAGGGGAGCCATATATTCTGAATCCCCTCACCGTCACTTCAGAGTCTTGAAGATAGATGCAGTTTGTTAGAAGAGACTGTACATTTTCATAGCTCTCTGGCTTCAGCTTAGAAACAGAGGGGAAATAGTAAAAGTCCTGCTTGATTAAGTCAGCCATGAATTCCTGGTCAAAGGTCAATTCATGATTTCCTGCTATCACAATCTTGTATTCATAGGGCAGGCTACCTAAAACAGTGAAAAACAAACAAATTACTTGTTTTATGGAAAATCTGATAAAAGCAAACAGATAGACAAAGTGTTATCGATTCCTGTAATATGCTCACATATTTGAAACAATCGAGCCTACCCCTACTACATGTTATTGTAAATCCTGCTGATTTCAGGTAAATGACATTACTGTCTTTTTCATGGCACACTATGATTTAGCATGCTTAGCATTAATGTGTTGAAATTACTTTCAACTCATCAACCTTAAAAACCAGTCTGCAGACTTCTGCTCTACTATTTACTTCTAGTTAATTGCCATTTGTGCTGCAAGTATCATTTACTGTGACAGTGATGATAACTCTTTGACAGAAATTAGGGTTCAAAGAAGATCAGCCGTAATGCTTCATGAAATCATGTCAGCTCTCTTCTCCCAGAGCTGGGGTCTTTGTCAGCCTGTACTGACGAGGTCTAACACTCAGAACTTGGGTCAGCCAGAGGGGTCTCTGCCCTGACATTAATATCAAGCCTTCAAGCAAGACAGGGATTCAGTCTGGCTGTCAAAAATCCACATCCCACAGTGAAATCTCACCATTTGCCTCTATCCCATGGTTTTTTTCCTGCTCCATTTTCTCAGTGACTCCCTTAGCTCCATGGACTATAATTTAAAGTGACTCATGTTCAAGAATATTTTACAACCCCTATTTAGTGAAAAACCTTAGAACAACCTCCTGATGAAGGCAAGAATATATATGCCCACACACGTGGGCTCTTCCTGAGAGCAGCACTGAAACAGAAACTTTCCACCTGACTCCACATTTGGTTATTCACTGGATTCTGCCCCTGAAAGCTGGCATCTCCTGTCTCAAAGAGCTCAGCACAAACCTTCTAAGCACATCTGGGAGGAAACAAAGACAGAAACTGGGCAAAACTGCATTCATTAGCTTTGTTTCTGCACTGTTAATTTGTATCAGGATGAAGACGATCAGGCGATTGGGACCAGAAAGAAATATTTCATTGAAAATTAAACCCACCTTGCATAACAGCAATCTTGTGGAGTTTTAATTTTAGAAATGCATTGTTGATAACATAAAAATCCTTAGCAATGGCCCAAGTTTAACCTGGAGGCGGGCTATTTAGAGAATGCAAAAAAACAGTTAATATGCAATGGCAAAAGTTGGCATGAGTAGGACTTCAGAATAAAATGCAACAGTGTGATTCAGAGCTATGGAAACAGAAGACACAGCAGTGCTAGCCCAAGGGAGATGACACAGCACCGAACTTTGCCAAATGAAGATGTGGGTGATTCTGAAATAAGAGTTTCAGACACTTGTAACACCTGTATTAGGGAAGCTGATGGTACAGGTTCCACTCTTTCCTATGGACCAAATATATTTGTGTCTTTTGAATATTTAATAAAAACCCTTCTCAGATATTTATAATTACATGTTAAATATTGAAGATTCAATGATTTACCTGAAAGACTTCTTTATTATGCTTCTGAAGCACTTGGCATTTTGCAGATGTGTACTCCATCTCTAAAAGCTTTCCAGGTGTGTGCACATATACACACACAAGTTAAAAATGTTATTTATGTGCTGCAATATGTAGGGGCATCTTCAGGCCTTAAAGGAATAAAGAAATCCTGTATGCCACAATATTGTTACCAACTCCATTTCTGTTCTGTTTGGTAAATCTTTTCCAGCTCATCTGATCCATCCATCTAGCAGCCAAGAACCTGTATGAGCTGGTTATAGTTGTTGCTTCCACTAATGTATTTATGTCATGTTGCTGTCTGTGGGTGTTACTTAGGCAAATTAGCAAATTACTCTAAATGTACAGTTACATTTATTATAGTGGCGGCCACAAGCACTGCAGTAGTTACAGGTCTGTCAGCTTTTCAATTAACAACTGTGGTTTTGATGAGTATGCAGCTCAGTTGTTTGGTTTTTTTCTTTCATTCCACACCAGGCTATGGTAAAACTATTTCCTTTTCTTTGTCTCCTCAACTATACTCTTTACCCTTTAAACCTTAATTTTTTTACTAACAGGGTATTTTCTGCTGCTTGTTCATAGATTTAGCAATATTTTGTTCAAACTTTGTTCCTTGGAAGACTTTAGACTGTGCTTTGCTTTTTACTCTGAGTGCTCTTGAAGTACAAAGTCAGACTTAGGTATAAATCTTTGAAACCTTGTTCCTGCCTAGACACTGCTGTTGTGAAGTTATGTGTAAGGAACAGATTTCTGCGGGATTTGTAGCCCTGGCTTCCTTGGCTAGGAGCAGGACATCCCCAAGAGCACATAATCTAAGAGCTGTTGTATGGCTGTGTTCCTATGCATAACCCTAGAACACTTTTCCATTTTTTATCCCAACAGCTCTTGATTGCAGATAATTCAAATGCTTCCAGGTTCATCAGTTATTCCCACACCTCCACCCAGGATGGAGTAACTTCACTCAAGACTCTGCAGTGAATCTTTGTGGCTATGGCACCCTGGCTGTGTTAATCACCAGTGGAACCAGCTGAACAAAGAGTGATCTTTCTCCTCCATGTAGCACTTGTGAGACCTCCTCTGGAGCGTGGTGTCCCATCCTGGGCTCTTCAGTGACAGGAAAACTACTGAGAAACTGAGGCAAGTCCATCAGAAAACTGCCAAGGTGGTTGGGACAAGGGGAGAGACTGAGATCTGAGGCTGTTCAGACTCAGAGAAGATGCAGAGCAGACCCTACTGCTGGTCTGCAACCACCTGAGCTCAGGAAAAACACAAGAGCAAGTTCTTCTCAGAGGTGCAGTAACAGACACAAGTGGGAACATCCTACAAGGAAAGAATTTTACCGTGAGGATGGTAAAAAATGGAAATAAGTGCCCTGAACAGTGGGAAATCTCCTCCCTTGAAGGCAATCAAAGTTCACCAGGCCAAGGTTCTGGTCTCTAACTACGCCTGCTTTGAGGAGGAGGCTGGACTCAATGCACTCCAGAGGTCCCTCCATTCTGCCTGATTCTCTACATCCCTGTCAATCAACACTGGAAGACGAACCAGAATTTTAAAGAGCCTGCAATGCTAAAAGAAATCAAAACCTCATTTTGTGTTGTGATTGTAATGGGAAAAAATCTATGTCAGACAGGCAATTTAACAGGACTGGAGAGTAAGTTCCATTAACTCTGGTGTAAGTTTCTCATCCTATCCGTCTAGCAGATGAGTAGGACTAAATCCCCAACTGATAACCAATTAACATTTGATGCTAGCATATGGCTTTGCTGGTGGGCAGGTAGCAAACTTGTTATTAATACAGAAGCTCTGTGTATACAATGATATTAAAGAAAATTTATGGCTGTCACAGGGATTCTGCACACATATCCAGGACAAAATTAATTCCCCAGAAAAAAACTAAGGCAGGAAGCATGTAAGAAACAGATCTGCCCTTCAGGAGTGCCAAGAAACACATGCAAGAACATATGCTACGGGAGTCAAAGATGTAAATTGGAAAAAAAAAGAAAAAAAGTTATTAATTTATTAATTTGGGGGAAGTTACATTTTTTTCTCTGATCTCTTCTTTTGACCAGCCAAAACAAGGCAAGTGTTTTTGTCCAAAGTCCAGGGATCCTTCTGTTCTTGGCACCTGAGAAGATTCTGCTAAAATATGCCTCTAATCTGGACATAAACTGCAACTAGAATCGGTTGGAAAACTTTTACCTAAATATTTTTCTGTATTAAAATACCACTTGGATGGAATGGGATATATTTGGAAATTTGCACAGTCTTTCTGACATTACCAAGGAAACAAAATGAAGCAAAATGTCCATTTAAATTATTTTGGGGTGAATAAAAATTTCATTTCTAGGCAAAATTTCACTTTTTTTTTTTTCCTAAAGTAAGGGTTGAGTTTTTTCCTCTTATCATGTTTAACTTGCAAGAAACTAAAATTATTTTCCTCCGTAACCAACCTCTATCCACTTCATCCTATTTGGATTTGGAATCAAACATTTACAAATCAAAACCCTGTCAGAAACACACTGGCTCAGATTCAGCCCTGGGCTTCAGAGCTTTCTCTTCCAGGCCACGTTCAACTTTTGCCTTCTGCCAATTTGGAATGGGGCTCCAAGCCACCATCCACTCTGTCAGCCTCTATCTTAATGGGGGAGATTTCTCCTGTCCTTTTCCTTCTTCTCAGCTACATGGCTCTTCATCTTTCCTGCCTTATTTTCCCCTTTCTGTTTTGTAATCTCCCCTTATATGCAGTAAAATGCTGGAGACATATTATCTTCCCCTTAATTTAGCAATTTTTGCAAAAGGTATCTTTTTTCTTAGGGAAAACATGGAACTTGTAGAAGTACAATGCTTTAGACTTCTGTATGCTTGTCACTCCATATCTGTCTGAAACTGCCCAACAGATTCAAAAGCCATTTACTATATAAAGACCCCAAAGGTAATTATGTCCCCTTGAATTTCCTGAAGGTGCCCAAGGTGATTAATGGCCAATCTGAAGGAGAGGTTTCAAAGGAATGAGGCTACTTGAACCCACAGCAGATCTACAAGACAAGATCCAAGAAGTCAGGCAGCTGTGGCTCTGCTCCCAGAATAACTCATCACACAAAAAACTCAGCCCCAAATTTCCTCCATCAATGTAATTTCTTGTTATTTGAGATTATTTTACTATCAACAAGCTCAGGATATCATATTTAACTCATATATAGCCAGATGTATTATCATCTTACTGACTTCTTCACTTCATCTGTGGAGTTTTTGTCAGGTTACAACAAATCTTTCTCAGAAAGTTTCTTTGCTTTCATTTGTTCAGTGTAAGAATGTGACAGCAGTTCTGGTAATAGAATATGTATGGGAATATATATATTCTTTAGCTAGGAACATCTTTGTTTATTCCTTTCATTACTGCAGATTACTAATTAAGAAAATCAACCGAACATCTAATTTTTGCATGTTTATGCACCAATTACAAAATTATTGTGGCAATTTTTAACTTCCAAACTCCAGTAGGTTCTTTTTATGGCGAACATAATTTTCACAAAATAACTTGAAGTGCTGGGGAACCATTGCTTGAACTACAGGCTTGATAATGCAGCCTGCTGAGCAACATTGTCTGTTTGCTATTTCTCTGCAGCTGAGCTTGTTCAAAATGGGATTCTGTGTGCTTAAGGGCTCATCCTGTTCTATCAGCAACCCAGTAAACCAGATCAACACTGCAAATAATCCAAAAGCAAATTCATGATGTCCATACACCAGGCTCCCCTTGTACCAAGTGAGGCATCTTTATCAACCTTGGACCTCCTCTGAAGCTCACAGTTGTTATCAACTCCCAACTTTGCCAAGCTAAATGCAAACTTGTACAGGCAGATGTGCTTTGCTTCTCTCCTGGTATTGTACTGAGCAGAATTTTTAGTATTCATTAAAAGAAGTGACAATCATGTAAGTGCCCACTTAATGCTTCTTCCCTCTCATTTCAACCTTTTAGAATACAGCAGTGAGTGATACAGTGGAAAGACTGCATAACTGTCTCAGATTGCTTTTTAGCATCTTTTTGACAGTTCTGTGTTTAAACACTGAGGCTGATGTCTGGGAAACTCACATTAACATACTTTTTGTATGGTGTGTAATCTGGAATAATACTGTAAATGAACACTCCCTCCGAAGTCATCTGTAACCTTCCAGCTCTAGCCATTCTTGCATTGAAAAAGCCAGTAATTATACCAAACATTAGAACAGCAAACACATAAAACACTGCTCACGTTGGTAAAACAGGATTCCTTAAAATAGACAAAGGCAAATCAAACTAAAAAACCACCTGATAATAATCCAACTTAGACTCTTTGATATACTGTGGTGTTTTATAGACACCCACACACGTAATAATTGGTCAAAATTACTTCTTAAAGGAAAAGTGGCTTCCTTTTAGCTCAGTTTATTTAATTACCCTGTAATTATGCAGAACCAGCCCAATGCATAACTAGGCCATTAGAGTAGCTGCAGTGAGTCAAGACAAAAGGTTACGTGGATCTGCACCTTCTGGTCACCTGGGGTCTGTAAGAGATGTCTACAAAATTGCACGACTGCAATGTCTGCCTCAACTGAACCTTCCTTTAATGTGTCCCCTTAGATTATGGCACTTGATGGCTCGAAAGCCACCAACTATGTAAGTCACAGGGTCCGTTTGCATAAGTTGTTGGGGTTTTTTTTACTTCCTGGGATAGTTATAGTCTTAAATTTTCTGAGGACATAAATTCCTACCACAGCTTTTCTGCCCCCTGAAATAATCTAGTTTTGGTTACAGCTTGTATCTGGGGACTACGAAAGGGAAGGAGCTGGGAAAACTGAGTTAAAAAGTAACAATTAAAAAACGTTTTACACTTCCTACATGGATCTCTGTGCACACTGATACAGATTCCTATTCAGATCTTCAGATCCCACGGAGGCGCTTTCAGCATCTCCCACTTGTCACCTTCTGGAAGGGAAGACTACAAAGAGCCGTGTGTCATGTCAGCGTACGAGGTGCACAGCACTAATAACCATGTTTAATGTTTGTGTACAGTGCTGCACAATAGGTGTTCAAAGTGCTGTGCTGAGAATAATTAATCCTCCAACACATTCATGTGGTAGGTGGATCAAGCATCATTTTCACAATTTCACAAGGGGGAACAATAAAGAGGCTGTCAAATCTGAAGATGACTAACTAGAATTTGGTTGCCTGTCTTCCTCAGGCTCTTTCAAATATCTCTGCCAGAGGCAATGACAGTTCACAGAATCACATCCCAGATCTTTCCAGTTCTGTGGTTGCTCACTTCTGGGCCACACTGCCTTCCTAAACCTACCTTTGTCTGCTAGTCTGGGATAAGACTGGGTATTTTTATTCACTTGCTCATTTGAGGGGTCAGGGGGGGTCTCAGTATTTATGAAACCACAGACCCAGAACCCTGAAGTTTGGCTACTTTCCAATGCATTAGTGGAAAGAGGCAAGCTCAGTATTAGTACAAGAAATACCCCAGAAGCACACGTGTTTGAAAGGAGGAATTAAAGGAACAATGCTTTAGCACCCATCACCTCTACAGCTTCTCACCACTGGCACAGGAGGTGTACATAGAAAACAGTTGCTTTGGATCATCTGCCCAATACAGGGATGCAACAAATATTGATGCTGAGACTCACAAAAGCCATTTTAATATTCTGGAGCTCCTAGGACATCCTAACTTGCCAGAACTGGAGAAATACTGGGAGAGGGTGTTGTAGTGCACTTTTCTGTGTCTGAGCCTGGGATGTACAAATGCATCCGAGCCACTATACATTTAAGAAATGCAAGAAAAACCAACACTTATTTTTTAGTATGCCCAGTCTTTTAAAATTGACATCTGTTCTAAATCCCTACACAGCTCAATGTTTTTTACTGCATTTCCAAAGCCATTCTTTTGTAAATAGATAATTAGTGCTTAAATACTTCTTTCAAGGGGTTTCTACATTAACATTAAAATAGTGTAATTACCGATGGTCAAAATGGCATGGCTACAATATATAAAATCTAATTCCTTTTGCTGCTCTGAAGCTGATTTTTTTCATCTTCAACATGATTTTAATCTGTTTTAAATGTATTACTGAACTTAAAAATATACCTGTTAAGAGAGGAAGAAAAATAATTACCATCATTTTACAAAGCAAAAGTAAAGCTAAGCCTAGTGACCACAAGTTTTTCTGAAGATCTTTTATCAAGAACTTAAAAGTAGAGATTATATTTATTGACAAATATCTGATTCTGTCTACAGAATCTAATACTACAGGATTAGGTCAAATACAATCAAATTCTAGAAACAGCTAACTCTAGTAATGATAGTTACTACACTTGGTAGGCATCTTCACTCTAAAATATCTTTTGGTCTGAAATAAAAATATATCCTTCATGCTGAATTTGCCTAGGTCAGTTCCTGAAGTGCATGTCAAATAATGTAATCCTTTTTTTGTGTGTGTGTCTGTGTTTGTGTGTGTACAACATGCATGTAATAACATTTCCAGGAAAATACTCTGAAGAGCTAATTATTGTTTTCCACTACAAGTCCAAGTCACTTTCTATTTTTTTTATTTCCAATTTACCTTGAACTTGAATCTCAAATAGAAACTCTGTCTTAGAAATTGGAAAATCTCAAGCAAACACACTGAAACCATATACATTATAAAATGTGATAGTTTAAGTAATCTTTCCAATCCATGCACAGAAGAGAATTCTCAGAGAAAAGATGGAAGTACGTGTTGCAGCTTATACCACAGATCAGCTATTTAGTTAAATTTCCAGGAAAGTAACCCACAAGCTCAAAGTGACAGTGGGTCCTGGAGCATACACAATTTGGAAATGATATTACAGGCTTGAGCAAAGGGAATTACATGAGTAACTGAGCCAAGCAGGCAATTTCCAGTGCCAACAATATGGGAGATAAAAAATAGAGATGGTTTTGGAGTCAGTATTTGACAAGTGTACTAAGGCAGGGCATGCATCTTTGTATTTGTCCTACAACAGATTTGATTGATATGCAGGTAGGGAATAAGGGAATAAATAAAAAAACCGAAAATAATGAAAAAGCTGCAGATTATTTTTGTCTGTTTGCAGTGTTGTCATTAAAATCCCCTGAACATGCTGGAAAATTAGCACATGTTTGAAGTCACACCATGCATTCTTATAAATTATCAGAAAGTTCTGTTCAGTCCTACCATAAAACATACCTTGTACTTTGTTTTTTTCTGATTTTCCAAAACTGAGTTTTTAAATTTGGAAGAAAAATACAGTAAGAGAACAAACTAGCTAAAAAAAGGAAATAGTTGAAATATGATAACAGGAGAAGGGTCAGTTCAGAAAAAAGAAAAGGGAGAGCAATGAGCAGGTTGGCACCATTTGTATGCTTTATAAACTGACTATTCTTCTCCTTTTCCTTCAATTTTCCAAGTTACTCTGAAAAACATCAGCAAAATAGAAATCTCACCTGCAAAATACATCATGATATTTCATGACTGGGCAATAAGAGGACCGATGAAACTGAACATAAATTTATGCAGAATAATTCAAGTACTGGAAAAAACTACACAAACTACAGATGCAGTGATGGCTTCTGAACTAGGTATTACCATTCAGGAAAGAGTTCACAGAATTGTATTAGGAAATTCTGTGAAAATGCCATCTCATTGTTCTGTTAAAAACAGAGTAATCCACAACACCAGAAAGGAAAGGAGAACTAGGAAATTTCATTATGCCAGGGAATAAATCTGTAGTGTTCTCAGAACATGTGCAGTTCTGGTCTCACTCTTTTTAAAAGGATGTGGAACAAAGAGGTACAAAGAGTGACACAGATGATCAAAGGCATTTAAGGACTTCTGTACAATCTTCAGCCTGAAAATATCCTAAGGGAAGATATGGAATGAACCTAAAAATTCTGAAGCAGAATAAAGAATGATAAATTGTTCACTTGCCTCTTCCAGTATTAGGAAATACCAAATCAAACTAGTGGATGACAGGTTCAGAATAAGCACAGTTCACCACACCACCCCTATCATATTCTGGAACTCTGATGCAAAACTGTGTCTGTGCTCAAACTTTGCACAGATCCAAAAGGCAATTAAAAAACTCAGAGAAGAAAAATCTATCTAAAAAATAATAATTTTAATAATTAAAAATTAAAAATTAAAAGTAATCCTGGACTGCCTACCAGAGAAGGCTGAGAAAATAAATACATCCAGTGATCACCAACATTTTAACTCTTCCACAGAGCTAAACATCAACCCAGCCCTAGTGAAACCTCAACTCTCTCCCTCAGAAAGGGCTTAGAGAAAAAGACACATGAGAGAAAACAATTAATTACCAGCAAAAACAAACTGAAATGAAGTAGAGGACTTTAGGGGTCACAAGTATAAAACTTGGTGACTAAAGGGCAGCCAAAACAGAGCACCTGGGCTGCCAGCCCCAGGCAGGGACAATACTGGGATCGTGAGCAGCATCATCTGAGCTGGTACCGGCCTTGCTGGGTACCCACGGACAGTCAGAAAAAGAGAACAGATTTTAGGGGATGACTCATGCAGCCAATGTGCCTCTATTAGCACAACACTTGAGCATGTGCTTGATAGAACCATAAGGCCCATGGAAGTTAATGATGGTAATGTAAAATAAATTTTCCATCAGAACACGCACAGGAGTTTTACATAAAGCGCAAAGATAAAATCTGGACTTGCTGAAGGGCAAGTTCATCTGGAGAGATGAAACAGAGATAGACCAGAGTGGCACAGACACAAGAGGGTATGGCAGAGCAGAAAACCGAAAGGTAGGCATCAACGCTGCACATGAAGACATGGAGCAAAAGCAGGAGGAGGATTTGTAACTCGTGCTTGGGGGGGAGCTGAGATCAAGGGAAGGTGTATCAAACCTAGTGTTTACTGCAAGGCATAAACAAAGTTGTAATCTAATGACAGCAGCAGACATGGATTAGACAAAGAACAAAATAAGTGGGAAAGCAAGCCCTGTGCATGAAGGAATAAACAGGGAAATCTGGCAGCAGCAAGGAAGGATGTCAGTGGAGGAAAAGTCGGTGCCAGAGTCTGTCAGTTACTTTCTCAAGAAACCAGTAAAATATTAAGGAAGAAGAAGGTTGGGTTGGCTGTGGAGCTGCAAAATTATGGAAGGTACTGGAAGCAGCTATCTAGAAAAATCAAAACTGTTGGAGACTAATGTCTTCACAAAAAAATGGACAACCAGCAAAACCTTCTGAAATTCCTTCTCAACAGGAACGCTTTTAACCATTCTCCCACTTACTGCAGATTTTGCAAACACTTAAGATATTCAAGAGCTGGTAAACTGTTCATTTAAAACAAACAAAAAAAATATTAAAAATTTAAGTTAAATCTGTATTTTAAATTGCCAAGAAATGAAACAAAAACCTTTTAACTTGCTAACTTTCTGTATCTCAAAGATGTTCTTGCAAAAATATAACTCGAACCACCAAGATCACCTTTTCCCAAGCGCACGCTACCATGAAATTGGAAGCATGCCTGAAAAGTCAGAAAATTAAGCCCTTTTTTTTGGAATAAAAATGATGAAGAGAACATCACAGAAATGCCTTGGGAAATCTCCCTACCATTCTGAGAGGATTTCAGCTTACAGACATCTTCAGAACAGTGTACAGCTGTGACCAGCAGGGAGGCAGATGGAGAACCAGAGACAAAAACTGTGCAGCAAGCAATGTGCACAGCCCCATCCTTGCTCACCAGCAATATCCCAAAGCACTTCTCTTCCCACACCAGCAGATAAATAAAATCAGGATTATTTAGAAGGGGTAACCATATGGTTTGAATAATTTGTAAATGCTATTTTCAGCACATTACTATAATACATGGCAGAGACCTACAAAATAGGGTCAAAACTTGCTGTTTTATAACCAACCTGTTCCATTTGGGTGCAGAGACAGAGTTGATAGCTCTATATCAATTTATTACTTCCACATGCTGTTCCTAACTTCAGAGTCACAGAACAAAACAATTGTTCCATGTGGGGCATGTTATTGGGTTCCTGAGCTCAAATAAATATTTATCAGCCTTGCTGATAATTATTTGCTTGTAAATATTTGTTTAAATTGTGATGTCCTGACTTTCCTTTTTAAATTCCATTTCAGCCTACATGCATCTGTCTGCTTTGTGCTGTCCTAGTGCGGAATGCTGCAATATGTAGAAAAAAAAAAGGAAAAAAAAAAAGAAAAAAAAAAGGCAGGAAAAAAATGCAAAAATATCAACTACAAGAAAGAAAATCGACATAAAAACTTGAAATCCATTACCCTTAAACTGTGTCCTTTCCCTCTCCAACTCCTTCATTCCCTCTCACCTTTTTTTTTTGTTAATGAAGTCTCAGAATCCAGAAGCAACTTTTATTCTAAATTAAGGTATCTGCAATGCTGCAGGAACAGCACTGATGAGGGTTTTTGTCTGGATACAGTGCATGCTTTCCAATTTTCAGTGTCTTTTTTTTTTTTTTAGCATATACAAAACATTGCAGAAGCACACGTAAATCATCACTCTCTTGCCCAGTGGAACAGAATTTCAGTTACCAATGCCAACAGTTGCCTACAGAAGGCATCTACATCTGGTCTGCTACATCCAAGGCAGCAACCACAGGCACACACGGTTTGCTTTGTTTAGAATTCATCTCTGTGGCGCAGCTGAGCCTCAGATATAAAAAAACCCCAAACCTATGAGCCCTCTGGGGTTAAACAGACAAATGTTTTCAGTCACAACAACTTTTTTGGGGAGGCAGCAAAGCTGTAACAATGTATGGAAGAGATTTTATGTAAATCATTAAAGGCCTCCTGACTTCAATTGTTGCTATCACCAAGAAGTTGCTTAATGTATACTTGAGAGTGTGAAGGCAGAACAGATGAATAGTCTCACAAATCCTATTTGCTCAGTTGGAAAAATGCAAAAATATTTTTCAAAACTAAGGAAAAAAAAGACTCTGATTCCCGCTCACTGCCATTCAAATTTAAAAGTCAAATTAATATTCATGATTTCTGAGTGCGTGGAGGTTTTTAACTGGGAGGCAGAAGGGGCAGACACGATCAGTAAACAAATTTACTTTCAAATCCACACAGAATTCAATACCTACCTAGCCACTCGTTGAATTTTTTTACTTCACTAGGAAGTCCCAGCTCAGTAAAATCACCAGCATGTATTAACACATCTCCATATGGCATTTGGATGGGATCAGTTCTTGAGTGAGTATCAGAAATACAGACAAATCGTGTATATCCTGGAGGCTTGGGAGCGTCATGGGGCACCGGATCAACCCTGCAGGAAATGCATCATAACAAGGTTATAAAGTATTTACGTACTTCTTAGTGTCTGCTTTGCAATTCTAATACTGCTTTTTACCTTTACAAAAGCTTCCACAGACTTCTAAATCTGCCTGATGGAAGGATTTATTAACACAAACCTAACACTAATGGGAGGTGTAAAAGATCTTGATGTTTGCATCACAACATTTTCAGTATTTGTTGGGTAGATAGATTAATTTAAAGAGATTAAGGAAAAGAGATTGGACTATGGCAGTAACTCTGACACAAATACTTACAAATAAATCAAAGGCATTGCCAGTTTCAAAGGAATACTACGCCATTTCATTGTTTAAATATGATTACACTGTACACAGGGAAAAGATTTACTTCAGATACATAAATGCATTTAAATGCATTTTTTTTTCTAATTATAACTTCTTTTCTGCAAGTAACTCAATTCCAGCAAATTTAATTAACACATTTTGGAGATATGTTTCAGTGTGTTAATGTAAAGCAACATAAAAACTCTCCTAACAGCTGTAAATGTACGTTAAAGCCTGACTATTGTCAGGACAAAGTGACAACTTTCTGGGCTTAATTACACTAAATGAAATCAGATGCTGTGAGGGGTGAGGCTGCATTGTTCAGAACCCAATCTCTACATTCAAAACTGAGGAAATGAAAAGATCTGACCCAGTTTGATGAGGTTCACTTATAATTTAAAAGAGGAAATCAGAGAACACCTCTCTGCTATAGGAGGAATACTTATTTTCAAATCAATCTTTTTAACCTGAATCCATATTTTGTTTGAATACACAGAAGCAAATCTATATGCAGCTATACTGTATCTGCTACTCCAGTTAGGGAATTCTGCTGGAATAAAATCAAAAAGGTAGAGATGCAAGAGTTATATTTGTGTCACTAGAAACCAGAGAGATATACAGAATTGTTATGAACTATTTTATTTTTACAACATTTCTTTTGAAAGGACAAATAAAATTAGTTTTGTTCACTGATGCAGTACACAGTACGTATTTCTGTCCCTTGCTGGTTGTGCTTCAATTCAGGAGCTTACTTTTACATAAACAAACCCAGGGAAAAAAAATATAGAGATCTCTGCTATTAATAATATTACTTGTGTTTACTAGGTAAATTTTCAAAAATCATTTTATTGCTTAAAAGACATAAGAAGACATAAGATAATCTTTAATCACTTAATCTTTTCTCTGTGTCAAAAAATTCTATTAAATTTATAGGCAGATAAACTGAGGTGGTTTTGACAACCTCACAGGATTAGTGAGAGGATGAGGAACAAACCTAAAACATTGAAACCTTGTTAAATACAGAAAAAGGTCTTAGCATTTTCTACAATGTCACCAGAGTATGAACCAATTATTTTGTACCCATCTTTCCCATATAGGAAGAAGAAATATTGGGTTTTTTACAGCAAAACTGGAGGAGCAGCCTTTTAGCACAAAGACCTTATAGTTGTCTTTCTGAAGTTCCAGGTTTTGAGCAGAAAGTAGCTAAATATGAGCTGAGGAGTAAACCCAGCTGTGATCACATCCTACCTGATGAATGACATGCCAGGGGCATATGTAAGCAAGGATGTAGTGGGAACTCCAAAACTTGGGTGGCAAAGAGTGCAGTGGACTCCAAGCAGCTGGAAACACCTCAAGTAGGGCACATGGAGAAGAGCAGATGAGGGAAAAGGGTTGAGATGTTAAAAATGCCTCTGTTTTGGAGGAGAGAGCTGCACAGGATGAGCTCTAGGGGAGGCAGCGGGGGTGCAAAGGAATGTGGGTGGTGAATGGTGGAGTTTAGACTGGAGGATTTGCCCTCAGGTGGGAGCTGTGTGAAGGACAACGCAGTCAGTTCACAGAGTTAACCAGGATGGTCGGATAAAAACGATGAGGGGCTGACCTTGACTATCACTGTAGATGTTCAAGCTAAAAGGATTAAACATCAGTCCAGTAAACTGAATTATTGCTCTCCCTGCCCAACACTTCCCAATGTGAGTTACAGATGGCATTACTAAGCCAGCTTTAAATCATGGATACTACCTTGGCAAATATAAGGATATGGACTGGTCTAAAATACTACTTTTTGTGGTAGGGTAGCCTTTAAGGCAGGTACTGCTTCTCCTTCAGAAATCTTTTAAAGCTCAGCACAGCAGTAAGCTGGGTGTTAGGGAGTTGTGTGCATCTCACATAGGAAGCTATGTGAAATGCACACTTACCATGGCAACCCCAAGCAGCACATAATGCACATGCTTTGGATGGGGATGGGGAAGGTGTGGACAGCATTTTCCTGGTTGCTGAGGTATGTGTAACTTTTAAATTCTGGCCAGAGAATTTTCGTGGGAAAAGTGCATCAGTACAAAAAAAAAAAAACCAAATAAATGAGATGCAGATTTCTCATGTTGAAGTGATATGCACACACTGAGACCATATATAGGTAAAAGCATATGTCAAGTTTCGCAAACACATCTAAGTTTTATTACTGGAAATAATTTCTGAAGGCTCAATCCCCATATTCTTGTGTAACGCATTCCCACAGCAGCTGTCACACCAACACCCAATGCACAGCTTGCAGCACGAGCAGAGGAATACAGATCTGCTGATTATTTTTGTGCAAATGCTTTTGTTTTTCTTTAGATCAGTAGGAAAACTTGCAGAGAAACTGAAAAGCAAAGTTGGAACATCTCAGAGCAAAAACACTTCTGGAGGTTCGTTTATACGCTAGATTTCAGTAGTTCATGAAGGAGCGAGACAGGCACTTTCCAGAAATGACTGATGGACTTGAAAACACTGGCAGAATTTACCCCCCTTCTTGTCAGAGGCAACCCAGTCATCTCACAAGCACAGGGATGCCGGACTACAACAGATCTAGGAAGGGCTGTCAGCATGTTCTGGGAGCTAAAACGTGAAATACGAAATCCAAACCTGCACAGAGGACCAAGGAAGAGCTGCAAGACTGAATCCAGAAGAAAAGAAGCACACAACCCTCCCCCTGCGTGGTTAAAGTAGTTTACTGTGAGTTCAGATGTTAACAGGTCTACGCGAAATGTTTATGATTGCCTGCAACATCACTAATGGAGGTATTTTGAACCATGTACAAAGACTTCACCTCCCTGAAGTTAAGGACAAAACTTGCACGCACAGAAGCAGGGCTAAGATTTCACCCACAACAAACATGTGAATAAAAGGTGCTTTTGTCACCCTTTTTGCGTCTACTTTTCCTTTCTTTGTTACTATTCTATTCACTGGTAGAAAAAAGAAAAAGCAATCCTGCTGGTATTCAGAAACATTATTTACTATTTCTGTACAAAGAGAAAGCATAGGTCAGATTGTGGTACATGTTTCAATTGATTTGGCCTGTTTTTCTATTTGCACAAGCTTCTTCAGTAGTATTAAGCATTCATGAGAGATTGCTAAACTCTTCTGAGGAACTATTTTCTAGGGATAGCTTATTTTCAAGTACTTGCTTGGGTGCGGGGTTTCTATCATGTAGTTGACTGCCTAAGCCTCCAGTAACATGATTTCTTGCTGGTTAGAAGTTTAAACAGCATATTGTTGAGAACCAAGTGAATACTAATAACTAACTTGTTTTCAGCCCAGTAAAACACACTCAGCTTTTAAGACCAGGAAACAAATTCCTGAGTGCCCAGGAGCTGTCTGAATATCCACAAAGAATAGCTAAGCCTCAACAAATCAGGCAACCTGCATTTGGCATTTTCATTTGTAAAAGTATTTCTGAACCCACATTTGTTTGTTTGTACTTTTTCTACCATTTGCCAGCTCTATAAACAAAAGATGTTTCCCAGTGTTAACATTCAACTCATTTTACTGTTTGCATCTCAGTAGGATCTAAAAAACCCCAACACAGACCATAATACACTGCCCCCAAAAACTCAGTGTTTGCTCACCATCTTGATATACGTGTTAGTCATCAGATTTTTTTTATATAATCTAATTTATACCGAAGAAGTGTTCACTAAATAGACATACAACATTCAACCAGTCACAAGTGCTGAGTTTTTTAACTGCAGACATCATGACCTATGTTTTTAAGTTATCAAATCATATTAAATACCAAAAAAGTAAACTAGGTGGCTATTTGTTCAGTCTTTCTAAAGGAAAAGGGTTCCCTTTTAAAAAAGGAAAACCAGCCATCTGATCTAAAGATAAGGCTGCTTCTCTCTTTAATAAACACAATAAAATGGTGCAGACATTTTTATTCCCTATAAAAATATTTTACAGTAGAATTTTATACTTAATTTATTTGTAATAGCTTTAGTGTTTTGCTCTTCCTTCTGGCTTTAAACTTTATGGCAGATTTCATTTCGTAATTATAATTCTCCACTTTACGTTACAAGTAAATCATCTAGAGCAGTTAATTTTACTGATGTTGTCATTATATAAGAAGTCAGAAACAAACACATTATTTTAATTACTCTTTAAGCACTTGGCATTTTAAGCACATTGGTAGGAAAGTAAGTTGTCGGATGGGTGCCCACAGTATTTTACGTATTGATATGATTTTTCCTTTGTATGCAGCTGTAATATAACCAACCAAACAGAATGTGTGCTGTACGGATCCAGGCTTGGTATTTTCAGCAGCTCTGTACATCAATATGCAAGTGCACAAAGCAAACAAACATTATAAGATTGCAGAAAGTATCATCCTTGTAGCATCTCGTGTTTTATTGCCACTGCTTGTTTTTTATTTCTCTTTTTAATACGTAAGTACTATGCATTACACTTACACCAGTAAAGAAATCTTTCTCCCATCTTTTAACAAAGTACTTTTCAAATGGACTGATTTTGTGTCATTATAGTAATTATTATTAGAAAGCAGCAAAACAGTGTTCTTTGAATTCTTTTTGACTGGTCCATCAAATACCACATCGACAAGGCAATAACCATTCCGAAGGCTGTGCTAGAGCAATAACAAAACTATAATACTTACATTTGCACATGTGGGGGCTGGAAGCGTCCCTGGTTAATGTTGTAGAACGTGAAAGCCTGTGTGGGGTTGGAGCTGTACTCATCCACCTCGATGATGAGCCGGCTGTGCTGGTGCCTCCTGGCTGCCATGATGTGGGACTGGGCGAAGGCCATGTCTGCGCGCGGGGCCGGCGCCCTCAGGCCACCATTTCTGCTATCTTCCTGCTCCAGGGGCGAGCACCATGACAGCCCCCGACCCAACCAGCACACTCCCCTTCCAAACACCTAGGGCAGATTGGAGAGATGCAGCATGACTGTCGGACACTTCATCTGCTTGGAATTTGCTTTAATACGAGGTGACAACGGAGGGACAAAGACCGACTGCTCAAAGAACCCATTGCAAACCTTTCCAGCTCAGTGACCTCATGGGTAAGGGGTGGGAAGCACATCATGAAAGTAAACTTGCTACAGAACATAGGGGCAACTTGCTCAAGTATTTCAGACTTTTAATCCAAACCCAAAAGACAAGACAGTCATTCAGAAAGCCACATCAAATCATAATGTTTTTCCAACACAGTCATTTACTTTCTTTTTTTTCATAGAACTGATGAACTTTGATTCCCCATCCTCCCTCAAAAAACCCCCACCAAACCTGAAACTGAATACATGACTATGCACAACTCCAATGCAAGTTAATTGAACAAGAACTAGTTTAACTAAATTTTCCCGGACTCTGTGACATTTATTACAGAGAAGCATTGCGAGTGCCTGTTCTTTACATCAACAGAAGAGTGAATGGCTTTCCATGCACTTGATCCTGGTTTTACATTGTCACTGAAAGAACTCCTTGAGGAGGACACAACTCCTTGAGTGAAGGACACAAATATGAAGAGCTCCCCTCTTCAAACACTTTTCAGTCAGTACTAGCCCAGCATTCTAGATTCACAGGAAAACAGCATGATTCCAAGGCTAACACACAGTTAAATGTTACTAAATATTAAAAAATGTAAAATCCATACAGGTTTTATGTTTGGGAATAAATTTTTCCCTGAAGGCTATGCAAGTCTAGAACAGCAGTACTGAAAATGGGTAGGGGAAGAACAAAGTGAAACCAACCGGAATGCAAAGAGTATCCCCTAGAAACAGCAGAAAGTAATTTAAATGTGAATTTTACTCTTATTTCCCAGTTTTAATAAAAAATGGATTATCAGCTATAAAGGTGGGTATTTTTACAGTATAACTTTGCATCCTTTTTAAAAGTTGTCTGACTTAAATATTGACTTTCATGCAAGCAGGGACTCTTTTCTTCTAGGGAATACAAGCAATCTGATTCAAAGACGTATTTCATGAATAGCCATGCTAGAATGCAGCAATTCACGTAATATGACGAGTTTTGGAGAGCAGGGCTAGAAGTGTTTTCGGTGGCCATGCTGATGTGCCTTTCTGCCATTCTGAATGGATCACTGTTGAGAGTGATGGATGAGGGAGACCTTCACAGTCACTCAAATATTTAAAGTTATGTACAAGTACTTAGGTCCAATTCAGTTTAGTGGCAGTCAAGCACCTAAGCATCTTTAAAAATCTGGGCTGCAGCCCTCTGCTTAACTACCACAGATGTTAAGTGCTCCAAGAAGTGGCAGGGTATTTTTGTTTGGGGAAATCTTGTTCTCAGGAAGCCAAAATGAAAGATTCAGCTTGGTTTTTGTTACTGGCTGAATGGCTGTAAGATGATGACAACTTGCTGTCACTAACAAGCCACAGCAAAACAGCCTCAGAATAAAGGAGCAGATTCCTGCATGCCCTCCCCTAGAACAGAGTGGTAAGGAAATGCTAGAATAACAACAAAGAAAATTTGGGATTTCAAACACTCTCAGATGCCGCGTTCAGGCTACAGAAGAAGCAGCAGCACAAAGGAATGTGCCAGAGCAGGGGGAGGGAAGGGAGGCATGATCCTTGTAAGAATAATCAAGTATAAATTGCTGCATTTAGGAAATAAGAAATTATGACAGCAGATGTGAAGAACCTTCCCTAAGGAGCTTCCTGTATTAAATGATGCATTTGTAAAGAAGTTTCAATAGTCAAGGTCAGAGATTTTACGAGGGGCAAACTGTTCTACGTGAACCTACTTCTGTTTGAAAGAAACTATTAGAACTGGTGACCTCTAGAAATATTCTCCAGTAAGAGAAATAATTTATGATTCCACATCTCTACATAAGGATTTCGAACTACCTGAAAAACACAGCCTTTTTTTTACAATTCAGGGATTATGCCCACTTTACCTACAACTGAACTGGGGTTATGAAGGAGTTAAGGCACTGCCTTAGGGACCTAGAATCTCCCTTTAGCCTTAGGAAGTTCTCAGGAGCCCACAGCAGCTGAGGAAACAGCTTCTGTCAGCCTCCTCTTTGGGTCCTGTCCTTTACAATTTATAAGTCAGATGTCAAATCTGCTGCAGAATCAGGAGATAAATGTGGATGTACCCCAATACCCACTCTTTGGCTCTCTTCCTCTTTCTGAACAAGTGGAATAACAATTACTAACACAATCTAACTCAAAAGACAATTTGAGTGAACAGAATTTGTTTGTGAACAGAAACACATCCAGTACACCACTCGACACATCCTTTAGTGCTGAAGAGATCTTTTAAGCAGGGAATCAACCCTTGCACACGGGAAAGTGTGTGAATCACACCATTAGGCCAGACTGAGAGAATGGCATCCATGGGCAGTCAGCAGAAAGTACACTCTATACACAGGTGAAAAATGGGAAGACAACCTATTTCCCTTGATGTAAAAAAAAATGGAAGGGGAAAAAAAAGATACACAACAGCATATTGAGCCTTCTGCTCAGTGACAGGAAAGGAAAGGAAAGGAAAGGAAAGGAAAGGAAAGGAAAGGAAAGGAAAGGAAAGGAAAGGAAAGGAAAGGAAAGGAAAGGAAAGGAAAGGAAAGGAAAGGAAAGGAAAGGAAAGGAAAGGAAAGGAAAGGAAAGGAAAGGAAAGGAAAGGAAAGGAAAGGAAAGGAAAGGAAAGGAAAGGAAAGGAAAGGAAAGGAAAGGAAAGGAAAGGAAAGGAAAGGAAAGGAAAGGAAAGGAAAGGAAAGGAAAGGAAAGGAAAGGAAAGGAAAGGAAAGGAAAGGAAAGGAAAGGAAAGGAAAGGAAAGGAAAGGAAAGGAAAGGAAAGGAAAGGAAAGGAAAGGAAAGGAAAGGAAAGGAAAGGAAAGGAAAGGAAAGGAAAGGAAAGGAAAGGAAAGGAAAGGAAAGGAAAGGAAAGGAAAGGAAAGGAAAGGAAAGGAAAGGAAAGGAAAGGAAAGGAAAGGAAAGGAAAGGAAAGGAAAGGAAAGGAAAGGAAAGGAAAGGAAAGGAAAGGAAAGGAAAGGAAAGGAAAGGAAAGGAAAGGAAAGGGCAAAGGGCAAAGGAGAAAGGGGAAAGGGGAAAGGAGAAAGGAGAAAGGAGAAAGGAGAAAGGAAAGGAGAAAGGAAAGGAGAAAGGAGACAGATCCTGCAATAAAAATAAAATAAATAGCAATCGTAGGAATACCCAGTGCTAAACAGAAATAATCTATGTAACACACAGGATCAGTAAGTGTAATTCAATAGCAAGCTGATTTCAAGCTCATTTCAGAAACATACACAGATGTCTTTGAACCTTACCTTTCAGTCTATGGTTTTCTTCCTGCATAAGTGATTGGCTGACTACTGACATTCTTGGTGTTCGACAGAACAAGCTGTCTCCTTCCAGCTTGACTGATAACCAGACTGACACCCATTACTCCCCTCTTTCTGTTTCCATTTCCAATAGTCCCCCAACTCATAACTTTTTCTCTCTTTTAATATGCTGAAATGTATTGCTTTCCCAAACCACAGTATAAAATGCAGCAGGGAAATAATTATCTGCTTCTGTAGCATGCAAGTTTTAAAATTATATGCCCAGCATTACCAACACAGAGAGTTAAGACTCAAATCCCCACAGCAACAACATGCTAACCATCCTCTTCCCCCAGACTTATGGAGCTGCGGGATGTCTGCCAGGGAAAAACAGAGAAATGTAAAAAGGACTGCAAGAACATGAATACTAAAATAAATATCACAAACCTGGCTGTTGGAATCACAGACTGAGAAAAAGCTATTAAATCAGCTAAGCCATCTTCTTACTGAAGGCAGGAATGTTCTCTGTACATTATTTTCCTGCTGTTTTCTCCAGCGTGTGCTCAAATGGCCCCAAATTCCACTGCGTACAGTGGACACTGCTCCAGCCTTCAGAAGGCTTCACATCAGGCCATGAACTGTGCGGGTTGAAACATCTCTCCTAAAGAATTACTGGACTAGGGAGGTAGGACTACCCAGACATATTTAAGTACTTTATGAGATCCTCAAATAAATCTTTGCATTAAGATTTTTCTTTAACTTTTTTCAGCCTGAAATTTCTGGTGTTGTATCTCACACCGTAGCATAAATATTTCCCCTTTTGCACAAACTTCCCAGCCTTTTTATGCATCCTATTTACCTTTTTGGGGTTTTTTTTCTCATTTCAAGCCAATGTTTTATTTTAATGTCACTTCCCCACTCACAGATTTTGCTTTATTCTAGGCTCACTCTCATGTCCACTGTCCCTCCCCATATCTCACTCCACTGTCCCCACTGCTCTCTCCATCATCCACCTTTTGTCTGAAGTCTAAAAACACCACTGACACTTCTTGAAAATACTTCCAGCAGCACACAATATGAATCCAGACTTGAAGCAACATGACTCAAGCAGATGTCACTGAAATAATAATTAGAAACCAAGATAAAATACTGATGATGAAAATGATATTAAAAAAAAAAAAGAAGTTACGAATTGGGAGAAAACTATAAAGGTGTTCTCTGCTGAGGAATGAACTTTGCTAAGTTGCAAACATCTGGAGGTCAAGAAGCACAATGTGACTGTGGCACATCCCAGCAAGACCTGAACAGGGACAGTTGCCAGATTTTTCACCACCAGTCAGACACAGAAAGAAGAGAACACTGGGACTCTCAGCAGTACCAAGGCCAGGGGCAAAGAGGCAGCTACAGAAAACGTTGCTCATTTTGCACAGACAGCCTGACAAACTGGGGTTTGGAGAGGCAGTGAAAGAACAAAATGTAGTATCAAAAAAAGAAAAAAAAAAGAAGCATTTCCATGAAGCTATAAAACATCAGAGCTGTATTTTTTTCAGGGAAAGCCAGTAAGACAAGAGCAGTAAAGTACCTTCAAGAGGAGCGTGAGACCACACGGTGACACACTTGCTTCTCGTGCAAAGCTCGGACACTGCTAACCAGGAACTCTTCCAAGAGCTTTAACAAGGGCCCAGGTCTTCCCTATACTACAGTGCCCTTCACAGACCACCAGATTATCCCCTACAAGGGGAAGTAGACCCTTTATTTAAACCCCCAAACAATCATTACAGAGTACTCTGCATCAATGGTCCAAATTGTCACAGTAACATTTTTACAACCACCAGCTTCGCTATCACAAATTCCTGCTTTTGCTTTAACCTCCTGACAAATGCTTGTTATAAACTGACCACCAGTAAGGGAACATACTGAGACGAGAAAAGAAACCACTTACTCTGAGAAATAAGCTGAAAATACTAAGGCTTTTTGCTAAAATACCCATTTCAGACAGTTCAGATAGAGGCCAATCAATGGAATCAATCTGCTATCTTCAGTTCTGCCACTGGAAAATGAATATTGAAATAATCCTAAAAAGGCATTATTCTGTGGGAAAGGATGAGCCAGGGAAATCACTCTGCAGATGAAAGCCCTTCCAGAGGGATATACTCTCCTCTTTCTCCTCTTCCTCTTCTGAAACAGAATGCAGGTCCTGGGAAACCAAAACCACTGAGCCTCCCCTTGGCAGCCTGGTGTGCTCACCTGAGAAATGAGGACTTTAAAGGGAAGGCAGTACAATCAAATGTCATGGAGTCACTTGTGGATTTTAATTTTGATCCTTCACACTTCTACCGATGGAATCATTAGGCTTCCTACACGAATATGATTTGTCGGAGACAGGAACATTTCCCATTGCATTTAAAAAATAACTAAAACTAAATATGCACTTCTAAGCCTTTTAAAAAAAACATCTGAGGTGGTTTTCTGTGCCAGCAAATCTAAACTCGATAACTGTTGTCAGTCAAATAATACTCAGTTCTCTGACCGTATCTTTTCCCTGGAAGTCATAGCTATTTCCACCCATATAAGCAAAACCAGGGGACATAATTCAGAATTACCTGTAAGCCTCAAAACCCTACTGGTTTTGTCCTCTTCCGTTTAGAACCTCATATTTCACATATCGATGAATACTTCAGTGCCTCATCATATATCGCATGTATTTGTTAACTGCAGATCTACAGGGCACCGAGCAATCTGGTTTCTAACATGCAAAAAAATCAGTGACTTCAATAAACCTCCTATTTCTCTATAATTCCAATCACCTTAACCTGCATTAAAAAAAAAAAAAAAAAAAAAGCAACAAAATCCTCCAAGGTATTTCTCGCCATTCTAAAATATACGTCATTGTTCTCCTTTGCAGGTTGTAACGACCTGTCACATACAGTATGAGAAAATTCTTGACTGAATTATTTTTTCCTTGAAATTAATTACTTCCTTTGCTCTCAAACATAAATACTGCACATTTCTCTCATTATTTTCTTTATAAAGAACACTAACATACTTGTGAGCTTTAACTGTCATGAAAGGATTATATGGACACAGCAAGTAGGAAATGAGATAAATTTATAAGGTTTTGGGACTGTGTGGTAATATCCACTTCCTTGAAGTTCCATCCAAAAATATACTGTACCTACTGTACACCAAAGTTCTGAGCAGGCACCCAGGAAACGGTGCAGACACTGAGTTCAGAAAACACAAAAATGGCACATTTACCTAAAAATCGAATTCTGTACTTACTTAAAGCAGTTACCACCTAGAAACCTTCTTTGTCAGTCTTATTTTGAATGATTGTATGATTTTAAATTACTTTTTCTTATTTTCCTACTTGGTTCCCAAAACTATGCAGCAACTGAATATTCTATTTATGAAGATTTAATTATATTTTGGCTCATTAGCAGTATCATTTTCAGAATCAATTTCTCATCCGTATGAATAAACTGTTCATTTATTCAATCTGAAAAATCAACACAACCTGATAATATTGCTTTGTTTTCACCTTAAACTTCTGCTTTACCATATAGCCAATATATTTGAAACACTGGAGTGCTCGAAGATTTACAAATAGACTAAATATTTGTCCAGGCTAAATGCATTATTGTAATCCTACATACGATAGTGCCTGAATGTATAAAATATTGTCATATTTCAATGAAATATTTAAATGGATACATTTTTCTTAAGTAAAGCCAAATCTTTTTCCTGAAAAAGATACTATTTTTGCTCAATACTACCTTTAGTTATCTAAAAACACCTGCAGAGGTAGCTAATCTATATAAGTAATTACCTCTAGGGAAGGAAATTTTAAATAAATATCTAAGAGCCACAGAAATCATTCCTCACTCTAAAAAATTTGCCTTAGTCTCTGGCAGGAATACATAATCTACTATGTTACTGTAAACCATGTGTATATATTCATACAGGAAAAATTAGAAGTCCCCAAATGATAATATTCATTTTAAAGGAAAATAGCCAAAAATATAGGTTATGTGGGGAAATTACAAAAAATGGATATTCCAACAGGAATAAATTAGGGTTGTAGAGACTTGATTCTACATTTCAGTCTGCAATTTGGGCATGTCATCTGGTTAAACTCCTGAATCTCTCAAAATATTATTGACTGAGAAGAAGACTATGTAAGTACTGAAACATATTTAAGACACAGTTTGGTTTAATTTTTAATTGAAGAAAGTTCTTTTTCTTTACTGTAGTGTGACAACTGGCCACATCCTCATTTCCTAGTCTAGTACAAGCCCTGCTGGCTGAAAGCCACTTGCCTGTGACACTCACTTTATCCAAACTGATTTCAGTGCAAATTGTGTAGAATAAATTCACAGGGTCTTCCCTCTTCATGCAGCAGCACCTCTAGGCTGTGGATTCATTTCTACTGCCAGTATTCTCATCTGATTTCTGAAAGAAATCTGATGTTAACAACCCTTGAGAGGACAACAGCACAAAAGAGAAGTGGTCTATGTATCCCCGTAGCTCAAGATGAATGAAATGCCAAAGTACCAGCACATATGTCAAAGGTGGGATGTAGAACACAGCTCACGTGTTAATATATTTATAGTGATACTACTTCTGAGATCAGTGTATCTTTTTTTACTAAGGCCTGAAGATAAATTATAAAATCAATCAAGCAAATCCTTAACAGCTACAATTTTGTCCTAGACACAAAACTTTGAAAATTAAGTACACTGTCGTATTACTTTTGCTGTTTCCACTTTTCCCTCATTTAGCTGCATCTATCCCATTGAAACCCTTCATGTCCTCTGATTCATGTCCACAGAGGGACTCACTGGGTTTGTTACCTTTATTTTTCCAGGTATTGCCTCCAGGACTGATGTAAGGAAAAAACAGTCAACAGTCACTCCTCCTACCCTGAAGTCATGTCCACAAAGGGCCCCCCTACGAGATAAAGAAAGGCTGCCCCTGAACTGTGGCTCCGAGATCTGTGCACTGTCCATCAGCTCATTCACCGGCTGCTTGAAAAACTCCCTTGAAAAATTTTATTTGCACTGGTGAAAAGATTTTCATGTGACATAAAAAAATGCTAAAATAAAACTACACAGTTTAGGGATGGAAAGTAAACGGCGATCAAAACGTAAAAATATTTGGGAGGAAAATAACCAAGTCCTGAAATGAACTCATCATACATTTTTTTTATTTTCTTCTCCCTTCTGTTTTATTTGATCAACGTGGTGAAATCTGAACACTTTTTTGATGTTGACATCGACATTTTATTGTCATTCTTGTTGAAGGTACAAGATGGTTAACCTCTGTCCGTAATCTTTAATCTACCCCATCCCCACTACATCAGGCAAGGTGTCTTGAACTTTTACCAAAATCTACTCATATTAGGGACAAAGTGTTGAGGGACAAAACTCAGAACAGCAATACAGTATAGAAAACTTCCAAGTAGAAATGTTTTGCTTTTCTACCAAAGAACCAGAAGAAAGGCTGTCCCACTAAGCCAAAATAATCCTTTCATTGCTATATATTATGAGTGTCCACAGACCAGGTGAAATCCAGCAACAAATGATGCTGAACACTGTACATCCCTACAGTAAAACAGCCTCTGCCCCAGATTACATTCTGCAGAAACTCAACAAAGGATATGGGAGGAAAACAATGTAGCACAGGAATGATCGGTGCAATGGCAGCACACTGTGTTCCTTCCATTTTCTTTTACGGAGAAGGAAAAAATAATGCAAGATTAGCATCACAAAAGACAAAAGTGGAAAGAAGATGGGATATGATAAGAGTCAGTGAGAGGAGGGAAAAGGTGATAAGGAATAAAGTGGCGTGCAGGGTGCTGGAGTTACACAGCACGTTAAGTGAAGTGATGCGATTCCGAGAGCAGGCAAAAAAGGAGGCTTGTGCAAAACAGCCAATTAGGAAAGCATGTAAAAAACAATCAAAAATATCAGTCACCATCAGCCTTCTTCATATGCTACTTGTGCAGCTGCTCTGATGGCTTCAATCTTTGGTTCAATGACAAGACCCTCGATGTCATAAGGGAAGCTGGGCTGACTGCATGGCAGAGGAATTCAATTTAAAAGGTGAAGAGGACACGCCACATAAAAAGTGAGCTTGTAAAGAAAAGTGATATACACTAAATACAACAATCTTGGTTTTAGCAGAAATGTACAAATTAGACATGTAACAAGTGAGGGCTAATACTTGCAGTTGAAATGTGTATCTGCATTACACCTCTCAGTCTGAGTAAAGATGAATCCTTACTACACTAATATTAGTCTGACACAGCATACAGCATATTTAAATGATATTGTGAACTCAATCTTTACTCCCACAGTAAATCATAGCATTTTAAATAGTGACTGAATGGAAGATGCTAAGATGCTAAGCATTTTGTGTTTAGCTTACTGTAATGACTCCCAAATCAGTTATGACTGCAAGTTACCACATGTATACCATGATGGCTAATTGTTAATCCTAATACAATTTCCACTGCCTTGTCAAATCACGGCAAAACTGTCACACTTGTTGACAGTTTCAACAACGAGGTCAAGCAGTGAGCAGTCTCCAGGAATGAACTGCTTTACCTCCAGAGGTGTTACTGCAGAAGCAGGGGACCAGCCAGTACTGTAACAGCTCTGCCACTTTTTGCAATAGATCTTATCAGGGACTGTCACTCTGCAACCTTGCCCGAGCATCACATTCTCATGCTATTTTATTTGTAATAACACAGACTGAAAAGATGATTTTCTAAGAGGAAGTTAAAGGATAACTATCCAAAGACCTTAAAGAACTCTCTTACATTACCAACTTTGCTTATATTTTGAAACATAACCTAGAATATCCAGGATTTAAAATGAAGCATTTCTTTAAAGTTAGAAATAACAATTAGAGACCACTTTGCTTCCAGTGCTACACTGAGTCTTATTTTGAAAGTTCATACTGTACATTGCAGTATTCTAATATTCCTTCATGTAACTGAACATGTGGAAAGGCTCTTCCTTCAGTTTACCTTGCACATCCCCTCTGAATTCTTCAAAACAAGATTCAGCAAGAATCAAATGGACTGCACTGAATTATTTTTATTATGTTTATTAACCAGCTGAGATGAAAACTGTTCTCATGGATGAAAAACATTAAAATTCTCAATTATGAATGCACTTTCTAATTACTATTTGATATTGTTTCCATATGTCTGAAAAAAAGAAACTGACTGGGTAATTGACTAAGCAGTTACCTGGTTTCAGGGGATTTGAGTCTCCTTCCTTGTAATTTAGTGGCAGAACTCTAGCTGACTTAAAAACCAATGATCTCTTTATACACTTTCACACGTTCTACTAAATAGAAAAGTCCACTTCTGTGTAACTCTTCAGGTCAGGAGGACTGCACCTGAGGCAGCAGATCTGAACATGTTTTGTTCCGAGAAGGACATTAGTCTAGAGGTTTTTTTCTGATTTCATATAGTACATTCAATTGAACAAATAGGATCACAAACAACACTCTATTCTATGAACCATTAACTGAAGAAGCAGAAATGTCAATGTCAGAATCATCTATGA
>NW_008246056.1:3158996-3160456 GCF_000691975.1 Corvus brachyrhynchos | reverse complement strand
AATAAGCATGCAGTATTAAATAAAAACCATGACCTGTTTAAACAAAGATCAGAGCACCAGCTTTATCTTTGCATTCTCTAATGTTTGTTGTTTGGCATCACAAACTAACACCAAAGCAAGTCTCTTACTAATAGCTGCCTGGAAGGTTTTCATACGGGGTGTGAGGGGATGGCTCTTGTCCACCAAGAACACTCATGTATCTTTAAAACGGGCATTTTACTTCACTCGAACATATACAGGTATTCTCTGCAGTTACTCTTCTTTGAATTACACCACAGGAGAGCAGGAAGAGAAGAAAGGAGATAGAGGGGATAATGTACAAGCAAGAAATGTTAAAGATTGTTGTGTCTCGGATAGCTTGACACAATGAAACAAACCGCAAGAGCCAAGCTAACTGTTTAAACATACCATTGAAATTTCATGGGTAGTAACTAATATTAATCAGTTCACATATGTACCATACATGGGATAACTATTACATTTAACAGTTTCAAAGAAATCCACATACAAATAGAAATCAGTCGTCGTCGTCCCCCCCCCCCATTTTTGTAGTACACTACCAGATAATTTACAGTGTCTGGCATCACAAAACTGTTTACTGTTTATTACGAATAGGTGCAACACAGATTGCCATTTTACAATGACTCCCTAACTGGTCTTCTCAAAAGATGCGTGATTTTTTGGAAGTCAAATTTCAGATATACACTTTTAAAATGCAGCCTTGTGTTTTAAATATCTACCTTAAAAAAACTGAGACTTCACTTCATCACGAGCCAATCACAAAGTTTAATAATCATGCTTAGTTATCAGCTTATCCAAAATATCCAAAGCTCCTTTACACTACTCTAAATAAACCAAAAAAATTCATTTAACTGAAGTTGAAATGGCTATCAATACCATACATTATCTGCAGATCTCTTAATGATAATATTGTCAAGGTACAGACTGCGCAAGCAGGAATCTTCAACTACTGATTGATCTTCCGCCAAAGAGAATAGAACGTTTAAAATCGGCCCAGTCTCTTCACGTTTCCCATCCGTACCCTCTGTGTTACCCACGGACAAGTATACCCATTTATTATTTATTGTTATTTAGTATTCCACACTACCCATCTGAAATTTCGAGATTTAAAACGTTGGCCCTAAGAAAGCAATGAAAAGAACTGAAATCTCTACCTAAATGTCTCCAATCTTTTTTTTTTTTGTCTGCTCTACTGCTTTGAGCGTGCTGGATACCAAATAACAGCGCAATAAATTACATGCAAATCGGCATGAATCCTACCAAACTTATCGAGCGGTTTCCTCCCGGAACAAAACTTTGGAGGTCACTCAATCCTCTCCTACGACAAAGGGAAGTTCTTCCTCTTCCATCACCCCTTCCCCCGGCTATGCGAGGGGAAACTATCGGGGAAGGCTCGCACGGCTTTTCCACGGGGGCTTCCTTCGCGGTGTTGGCTGGTG
>NW_008246056.1:3127301-3158007 GCF_000691975.1 Corvus brachyrhynchos | reverse complement strand
TGGGCAGCCTGTGTGTGCAGTCGGGAGGCAGGAACTCCGCGCCGGCTTTTCGCGGGGGGGTCCCGGTCGTCCCCATCCTTCCCGCAGCGGTCAGGGGGAAGTTTCGCTGCGGGACTCCGGGGGGTTTCTCCGGCCATCTCCCCGGGGCTAAGGGAGCAGCCGCCCGTCCCTTCGGCAGCGCAGGTGGTGGTGGGCGAGAAGGGCACGGGGGCGTCGTGGGGGACTCCGGAGGTCCGGTCCTGGCGGGGCACAAGGGGACACGGAGGTGGCCAAGGGAAGGTCCCTTCCCTGACAGCGCCTGGTGTATTTCTCAGAGGCACCGAGCACGCACAGCTTCCCTCTGCTTCAAAATCAGGCCATCGTCGAATCATAAATATATAATATTACACTCCTATGATATTATGAGTAGAGAGCAGGAGAGTTAAATGCATGCATTGAAGAGAGGCAAATTACATGTAAAGGGCTTTACTGCACAACTGCAGAGCGATTCTCAAATGAAAAATATTCAAATCCTTACAAGAATAAATTTAGTTCCTGTTCATATGTTCCTGTATCGCCTGCTAGGCAAGAAAGCGTGCTGGATATCCAGCAACAGTTAGTGGAATTACATCTGGGTTTAGTACACATGGTGACTTACTGCTGGTCAAACAGCCGTCTGAAAATCCCGAGCTGGAAAATACCCGTTCTGGACAAGAAAATTGTACCTTGCACATTTCTTCTATGTCAGGATGAAACAGACAGACCTGGGAAATGCTCTGGAGGAAATAAAGGAAACCATCTACCCCCACACACGGTTCTGTATGACTGAGCAGAAGCCAAACTCGCACATGGGCTCTGCCCGGGGCGGGGGGACCCCTCGGCTGCCCCCCGAGAAGTTCCCGTGTTCTGGGCATAGGCTCAGAACCCCAAAACTGGACCTGAAAACCTTCCCCCACAGCTTCCATTGCTGGCAAAACATATGTATTTATCTTGAAAGTTTGCATTTTGACATGTCAGCGGTTTTGCAACAATATAAATGTGCTTGAAAAATTTTTGATCGGCCTAATGGTTAGGACCTATTAGAAGCTGAAGAACATATTCACAATCAATTCACTTATTCAGATGCATGAATACAAGCTTAGAAAAGTAATTACAGGCACCTTTTTTTGGAAATCTTGAGGCTGTGTGGTTTCCCCATGGGAAATATGAGTAATAAATTCCTACAGAAAAAAAAAAAAAGAAGCAAATGTGCTAAGCATTGTTCTTATTTATTTTTGTCTTTAATATTAAAAATTGTTGATTAAATGTTCCAGGTGCAGCAAGGATGGCTGGATGCAAATCCTTAAGTTTAACTATTCTTTAAAAGAACAAGCAGAAAGATTTGATTTTGGTACCTTAGATCTTCTTTTCACTTTTTAAATTTTAGTTATCTTTTGTAAGAGAAATGGATTTTTCTTTTTTGGTGAGCATGTAAACATAAGTCACATAAATCAGTATTAGCAGATCTGGCTATTTTGATTTTTCAGCTGAAGGTTAGCATTGTATCTATAGAGTTAACATCATATCTATACACATTAAATACATCTGGCTTTGGTTTAAAATATTTTATTCAAAAAAATTAATTTCTCACCCTCTATTGTTACAAAAGGGTGAATAGTACTTGACATTTTTAGTTTATGATTTGCATCAGGTTCTTGTTGTATGAAAACTGACATTCAATTAAAATTCACTTGAGGTCATTTAAAATTGTTCATTAAAACTATCTTAAATATGCTTGATGTGTTTCAAAAGTATCTTTGCATTTTAAAATATTTTATGAAATGACTGAAATAATGAGATGGGAATTAAATTGGAAGCTTCTGGTAGCCATGGCTTTGACAATCTTAGAGAAAGTAGATCTTACCCTCTCACACTTGAGTTTAGCTGTAGATTGACAGAGGAAAATAGTCAATCTTACTTTTTCTTCTCTAATGTTGATTTTTCAGCTTTAATAGTTCCTAACTGAACTGCTCAAATGGATTGAAACAAAGAAGATATTCACCATGCCTGCAGAAGAAACTGCAGCTCTCAAAAATTGCTTTCCTGCATCAGTTGCATCCTGTTCCATCTGCTTAGCCAGGACCTTCAGTCAGGCCGGTGGCGTCACCTTCCAAAGCTCAGAAGCAGCAAACATCTCTTTGATTGATTGTCTTGACTCCTGCCAGTGCACCACAGCAAGGGGAAAGCTCAAGTTAGCTGCAGTATCGAGTGTCAATTTAAGAGGTGGAGACAAAATTTCAACAAAATGTTACTTGATTTTTTTTTAAATAATTAGTCTTTGGGGAAGATATTATTGAATAATGTTGTCCAGCAAGGACAGTATTTGTAGGGATTCTGATCAAATTAATAGCATAATGAAACAAGGGACCCCTAAATAGTTACCCTTGATGGTACAAAGAGATTGTTACTTTGAGGTGGAAGGGCTTATATATCTCATTTTTGAATGATTAGTTTTGAAGACAGAAAATGCTCTATTTGAGCACTTAGGTAGCAACAGACAAAAATTTATTTCAGCTGATAGGAGAGAGAATGATCCCCTTATCTAAAGTGAAAGGCAGTTGGGCAAATGAAGTTCAGACAATCACTGGGGAAGGGAGAAATGGATAATAAATATAATCCTGTATAACAGTGCATCATTTCAGATGAATTTTTGTACTTGACTTGGCTTCTTGGTGGTTGGCAATTATTTATGCGTAGTTTAAATTAAACCTGTGCTTCAAAACCATCCGTTAAACGAACAAATCCAGCCTACTTTAGGATTTTTTTGTGTTTCTTGGGCCGTTTGATTTTTACAGGCAAGAGTTAGTGCAGAATTCTGTCAGCACAGTGTCACAGCTGAAGAGGAGCAGTAGACCACTGCTGAGTGACAGCCTATAGCTCTGAAATGTGCCATCCATCCTCTCTTAGGTTCTCCATTCCCCATCCCCTGTGCTTCTGTGACATGTCAGACTTCCTGCACATGCCCTGCCGAGCTCGTCTGTGCCTGTGCACTCCAGTCTGCACTTCGCAAGCCGGTCTGACTCACGCTCCAACAGTGCTTTCCTGAGGGATCAGATGGAATGCACGTGTGCAAGGAACAGCTGATCTACACAATCTGGGTGGTCTTTGCCAGGACATGAGGATATGTGGTGTACCTGAGCTCTGAGGCACGTCTTTATGTCCATGAAACCTGGACAAATACAGAGAAATATGAGGTTGTGCCTGGGCATGGTTATCACATGGAGAGAATGATATTTTGTCCAGGATGGAAAGACCTGTTCCTCAGGCAGTGGAACTTCACACTGCTAACATATACACACACACAAAAAAAATTAAAAGTTTACAGGTTTCTTTGCTAAATTTTACATCTTTACCACAGAAAATTTGAAAATAGGTCTGATGAGTGACTAATATCCCATCGTCATTTCTTTAGTGGGAAGGAGGTCTCTAACCTGTGTGATATTTTTAATGTAATAAATACACAGCTAGTTCTTAACACTAAACTTACCAATCAAATCAGCCTCATGTAGTTTTCCAGTAAACCTTAGTGATCCCCTTTCAGCTGTGGTTAGGTGTTCCCTGCAACTCCTCATAAAATACGGAGCCGTGGTACTCTGCCTGTGGGGAAAAAGCCTGGAGCCACATAGTGATGTATCTGTTCAGCAGTGTGAAAGAGAAATTCCCTATTCACAGCCCCGCACAGTCAACATTGCCTGCTGGTAAACTTTAAATTGCCTGGGTTGCTTAATGTCGTGATTAAAAGCCATTTGTTTCTTTCTTGTCTTATGCTGTGTTTGGCAAAATAGAAGGGACAAAAGTCTCACAATTGCTTGCATGCCCAGCAAACAATTGTACATTGTCCAAGTGTATGGGTTTTTCTTGTTCTTAAAAATATGGTCTAATAATACTATAGATACCTTAGGACCTTTTCATTTGCCCACTGTGAACAAAATGAAAAGCTGAAGTCTTGAATACCAAAACACAATTCTGTGACTTGTGAAACTGAGTAGGTATATCCAGCAGCTACAGAAAAACGACAGGACAAAACCTCAAAAAAGCCATCGTTGTTTCTTCCCAAAGCTGCCAAAAAATAGCTTCAGAATGATATTCAGCTTTTAATTAAGACAAATGAGAAATGTCACAAATTATGCGTTTTACAGATCACAGCAAATCCAGGTAGAATGTAGAATTTCTCCTTAAACACTGATGTAATTCTAAGTTTCATTTAACATGAATTTTTCTTGAAGTCTACTATGTGTCAGAGGCTGAGATACTACAAATAACTCTAGAACCTGAATAGCAGTTGCTTATTTTCCTAAGAGCAAGATGAAATATCTGCCCCCTCCTGTATTAAAAATAGAAAATTAAGTAGAGAGAATAAAAAAGAAAACAAAGTATTTGTATTTTGAAATCTGTAAAATTATATATTTGGAACAGCTCTAAGACATGAGCTGCCTTTCAGTGTTATAAATTAATAAATATTACTGAGAGGCCATTTATAGCAATAAAAGGCTTTTTGTTTAGTTGGTTGGTTTTTATCAGTGATATGTATTCTTCAGCTCAGGGGAAAAAGTCCATTTCAACAATTAAGTGGACATATTTGTGCTCCTATTTTAGGAACATATTCCTTTTATAGGCATTAAACACAGTTTACTACTGGAAAACTTTCATTTATTATATCTGTTTCATGTAGCGTCTTTCATGTAAACATTATGGAAAGGATTTAGTGTTGGATTTAGAAGTTGGGGTTTGGGGTTTTTGCCCTTTGTTCTCATTTTGTATTTTATTTCTTTGGAGAACTCTTTTTTTTTTCCCCCCTTTCAGGAAATTTCACATAATCTTTTCCATTCGTCATCAGCCAGGTTGCTGATTACCAGAGTAACTGCCAAGCTTTCAACTCCTTGTCATCAATGGGCTGTGAATGACAGACAGCATTAATGTTGGCAAGCTCCCACTCTCCTTTTTGCCTTTCCCAAATGTAATTAAACTGCACTAATACAGCAAAAGAAAAGCTGCAGCTTTATTTTACTCACCCTAATAACATAACAATTAAATCAGAGAAGCACACAATTCAGTCAAATAAACCCATCATGACAAGGAAATTCAGAGGTAAAGGAAGTGTATATCTACCATTTAGAGAGAAACATGAGTAGAGTCTTCCTTTCCTTTCCTGGCACTCCAGCAACTGCACTTCATTGACCTTCGGTGAGACGATGAGTCCAGCGTCTGAGGAACCACTCTCTTACAGCCTGGGGAAAGGCCTCCAGTGTTTCCTATTCTGTTGCACCTTTGGTTTAAGCATAAAGGGAATAATTAGCTTCTCCTACAAATGATCTGCTCTCTCCCTGGTAGGTGATGGCTGGATAAAGAACAGAAAGGATGAGGGTCACAAGGTACCTGTGACCTGCACGCCTTGTCCACCAGAAGGACATGGCATTCTCCTGAGCTTTGAGGAAGTCTTGAGCCTTTGTTTTAAAGATGTAGTGGCTAGACAACAGCCAGGAGTCAGGAAGAGGGAAAAACCAGAGTCCTCACCTCACTTGCAGAGCACTGTGCAAATCTATAGAATGCACAGATACCACTGAAACAGATAAATTATCAGGAGATTTATACATATATATATGTTTCCCTGGACCAAGGCCAGTGAAGGAGTTACTGGCTCATAGAAAAGCAATGGAATTTCCCCATAAACCTCTCATTTCTCACAGCAGTGTTCTAGGATGGGAAGCAAGCACTCCTAAGGAGGCTGAGAACTGCCTGCCATGAGCTCTGTTAGCACAGCTCTGAGGCTGGCAGGAGAGCCTGTCTCATCCTTCAAGCCATCCTTAAAAGTAACACAGTTGGCTTACAAGACAAAGCAAATTTACAGCAATGCAAAGGAATAGTTTGACTAAATGCTGACAGAAGAAAATAAAGACTGTTACACAACTAGCCAGAAACAAGGGGCACCATACTCAAAAGGGAAAAGCCAGGACCCTCTTCAGCCTATATTTGGCCAAAGTAGACACAGCTTCCAACATGACAATCCTTAGGCCAGCCTGGCTAAACAGAGTAAGTGAGTCTGTCTGCTTGTGCAATTTGGGTGACTAATGGTGACTGTTAGCTGACAGGTGGTACCTTATAAATCTAGCCTGTGCCAAAGTCTCTGAGGAACTGTTCAGTACATACTGTAAGTAAATATGTAAGTCCTGTAGAGTAAGTAATTTACAACTCTGAACAAATTGTCCTACAATGCCAAAAGCAGTTCAGTATGATGATAATTTTCCAGAGGAGGAAAACTTTGGCTGAAATCATCTTTTAGACAAAGTTTAAAGCAGGATGTTATGCATTACATTTTTTGTAGATCTGGAGCTGGGGTGATTTTTTACATGTTTGCTAATGTGGCTAAAGTGTAGTGAACAGCAAAAAGGAAAAAAAAGGAGCCATGTAAAACAGAAAAATGCAAGCCTACTGGAGAAAAAGCATAGTTGTATAAGGGGAAACACTAGAGAGATGGAATTGGAGGTTTCTGTTAGACTTGTTCTGATATGGTACTGTTGCTTTAAACAGGCAGTTGCAAAATGGTCCAAAAGACCTTTTGGTTGAGTGTCATGATTTTCTTCTTGATTCAGAAAAGATCAAGGCTGCAGTGTTCCAAGCCAGCTCCAGGCCCTCAGAGGGAGAAACAGCACATCAAACACCTACCTCATCTGTTTTTACCATCAAACAAAGAATGAAGAGACCACAAAGGACATGGAAAAAACATATCAGAAGGGCACAACTGAGCCTTCAGCTGTTCTTGTGTGTCAACCATAATTCTTGTTAGAAAAAAACCATGGCAGATTTGGTTTCTGCGTAGAAACTACCTTGAATGCTTTAAAAGTCTTGCTCTGAGTTTCCATGAATAGATGATTCCCAAGGCTCTGTAAAAATTTAATCTGATTTTCAGACTGAATATTAAGTGAAGATTGGCAATAGAAATTGGCCCTAAAAATGAGAGAAAATGCTTGGGAATTTTGCAGCATTTCCATGTAGTGGCCTTTGATTGTCATAGTGGGCAGCTACATTTGAGGCACTGCTAAAGGAGGCTTTGGTCCAGGATTACTCCTGGCTTACTCACTGCACCTAAATAACACCCTGGGCACATGTTAGTATCTTTGAACAAAATTAGATATATTTACAAATAGGTTGGGATCAGCCCAAAGCTGCTGTCCTGAAACTGCACCCAAAGCAATGGGGATTGTATTAAAAGAATGAATTTAGGTCTGGCACATATAAAAGTGGGGAGGGAAATTCTACTCCTAAGATCTTTGGACACCAGAGAGCTCCCCAGAGACTTCCAGATGTGCAGTTTTGAGGGACTTTAATCCTACCAGAAAAGGTTTATTCCCGTATTTTGCAATATTACATAACATCTGCAAAAAAGGGGAAGGAAAATGCTGTTATTTCAATGGTCATTGTGTGATTTACTATTCAGAGATGAAATGGTTCTTTTGACTTTTTCTCTGTTAACTGACCAGGGCTACAAACCTCATTTTCAATTAGACACTGATGCTACTGTTTATGGACTGGATATTGATATAGGAATTAAAATTACTTAAGAGGATGACAGTTTATTAAGAGTCAAAGGCTAAACTCTCACTAGTAAAATTACCTTGTGTTCTGCAAGTGGTTAAAACTGTAGAGTATATTCACAGCTACTTGTAGGAAAGAGGCTTTTGATGGGAATGGACCAGCAGTGGCTCTTCAGGTTCCAAACCAGAGGGGCAACTAAGCTCTGCCACAGACTGGAATAACTGGTGCTATGGATTTATAGTAGCCCAAACACATGGATTCGGGCTTAACGTTGACTGCTATTGATGTCTTGTCCAAGTAACTTCATTGTGGGATTGATTGCAAATGCCAGTCTGAACAAGCAAGGAGCAAAAAACTGATTGTTCGGGGGAATGAGCACGTTTGGGGAGAGGTGATTTTTTCCTCCTCTCCTGTATTTTTTCAGAAGTGCAAATCTAGTGGAACAGTTGCTCCAGGGATTCCCAAGAAACTGAATTATTCCCACAGAGAGAATCTGCTACCAGAGTACTGTGCTATTTGCAACAGCCTTCCTGGAATATAATCTGTCCCAGTGTGAGTGAAAACTCCTGAGGTTTTTTCACCTGAGTGAAAACTCCATTCACAGTGGAACAGCTTGGAGTTTACCATCAAGTTCTGTATAAAAGATGGGAAGAAAGCAGTAGATTGTAAGCTTTATTAGCTGGCTCTAGATCTACTGTAAAAGAAGGATGTAGTGTAATGTCATCATTTAAAAACTGCTGGCTATTTGAGCTGTTGTAAAGTGCTATGATTTCCTTTGTATGAGCTACAAATGGATGCAGAAGTTGCTAGGAACTGTTGAGACATAGGAAAAGCCTCTCTTGAGCAGGATTTTGCTAAGCAGATCTTTCTGATATTTTTAATAAGGACTAGCATTTATTATTTGCTTGGGAATTTTGCAGTTCCCAAAATTACATAAAGATCACCTGGGAAGGCATTATCAGGGCCCTGATTACACTGTCTTAATGTCCCTGACCAGCCCCACCTGAGCTCTCTACCCACATTCCTTGAGAGCCCAGGAGCTCCCTTTAAGCTCAGGCCCAGCCTTTCCTTTTCTTTCTGAGCTTTGTTGGAGAGGCTGGGGGTCAGAGCTATGCTGTGCAGCCAGATTTGAACCCATGTTCTGATTTCCCAGCTTGACCTGAACCTGCCTCATCATCACAGTCTTGCCTTAAGATCTGAGTTCTTTGTTGGACCTGGCTACCATCTCTGGATTTGTACCTCCAGATATCCTGGAGTACTGTGGGCTGGAGCCTGGCCAGTGAGGCACCTGCCTTGGTGGCCCCAGCATTCCCCTTGGCTCACCTTCCTCTAGGGAATAGCCCTGCCCAGGTTGCTTCCTCACAGGTACAAAGTGGAGCACACTGTAGCAAAGAGGATTACCTAGATTTGAAACTTTGGGGTGGGTAATTCCCAGGTCAGGGAAGAAGTTTTGAATCAAAATGTTTGTGTAGATTGTGAGACTATAGAAAATCTATTAAATACCTACCATCTTCGTGCAACAATTTCTGATAAGATAGTGGAGGAATTCAGAGTGGATGCTGGAAGTTCTGCTGGCTTTCTTATCAACAAGAGGCAGAAATTAGCATTTTGTTTTCCTTTTGAACATGTGGGAGTTTAGGCTAGTGCTTCTCACTCTTGCTTGGAGGCTGAAGACTTTGGGAAATCTTCTACATGGAGTTCTTGTGGAGCAACAATTATTTAGGTCATTCCAAAGGGAGAAAATCCAAAGTGTCCTATGCTTGCCTATTTAAAGACAACCTGTGATAAGCAGGACTATCTACTAGTGATGTTCCTAGTGTGTGAGCCAGGAGTACTTCCCTGCCCTTGGGTGTGGGTGCTGTGCTGAGACAATACCCAGAGCACATGAGCCCTTCATTTTCATGGAGAGATTCAAAGGAAGCTTGGAGTTTCTCAGCTGGGGAGATCAGGACTGCAGGGGTGTGCCAGAGATTACTCTTTTTCAGTAGCAAGTGTCATTCCTCAGACAAAGGGGATTTGTTAAAAGCATCTTAAGCCATGTTTGGTTTCACTGGATCTAAGATAGTTCCTAAGTTTCTGGCAAACTTTGGAGATGATTATGTCCTCCCCGCAGAACACATCACAGATGGAACTACTTGGAACTGGAAGTTTGAGTCCCTATCACTGCTTTGTGAAGTCAATGCTCATTTTATCTGTGATAATCACTGAGCAGCTGAATGGTTTGGGGAACTTCCAGTTCAGAAGAATTCCTGAAAATATCTCACTTAGATTTGATTTGGACTGGAATCAAGTCTGAAAAGCCCCCTCAAATTTCCATTGAACTGTGAATCTTGCTTTTGAGCCAAATCTGATTGGAAAACTTAAACTGGCTAAACGTTGGATAGGGCCCTACATAGATCTGATGCAAATGCAAGCAGTGTCATTGAAGATAATTTGGGGTTCAGCCCTGGAAATAAATTGTCATGTCCAACTGAGAGCATTTCCAGGGATAAGATTGTTTCCCTCTCCTTTTCTCCTCCTCAAATTTGAGAGAATATGTGTGGGGTGCCTCAGCCAGAAATTTCTACTCATACACCTGACACTGCTCAGGAGTCTCTTGTATCTCTGCAAGCAGCCTGAAAGAAATCTGAGCAGTGAGTGGGAAACTCCAAAGACAGGGGCACTGAGCTACAATTTGGAGTAGCATATGAAAACACCCTAATAGATAGGATACAGCTGCTTAAAATTATGCAATTTGTATTGAGTCCTCTAGAAAGACTCTTCTACTTTTATTTCCTTTTGAAGGTGACATATAGGTTTAAACCTGCTATCCTAAGCTGCAGTGATAATTGAGGTTAACAGATACAGCTGTGAATTGCCTTGAATGGATCCCAGTGCCTCCCTTATAATTCTAGTAAGCCATAGGAAGCTGTAAAGCTTCTTCATGAAACGCTGCAGTAAAAGTGATGGAGATTTCAATCCAAACAAAGTTATTTGTCCAGAATCAAAGATAGAAAGAGTCTTCTTTGAGTCCTCTTCTGCTCAGGCCAACAGGGTGGCATCAGAAAAACAGCTGACCAACTGGTTTCTCCTCCAACTGGAACAACCTGCAGTGGCCAAAGTTGTGAGCCAGCAGGCAAGAGGTGTTATAACACACATGTTACTTGCTAGGATAGTTATGACACTTTAGGAACTAGTTTCTCACTTTCATCCACTGCATGGATCCAGTCCGTCATCTTGTTTTTTGCAAATGGACAGTAGGGAGAAAAAAAAACTTTGGCACAGGGAGATGTGGATCCTTTCACTCTAAAGTTAAGGAATAGGGACAAGCACAAAGAAAAATTCCACAGTAGGAACTTTTTTGTTCATGGTGCCAAGAAAAGGCATGAAAGATTATACTATTAAGGTTGGAAAATAGGAATCTCATGCCACTGATGTTAGAACCTCGGAAATAATGTGTCAAAGATGTTGGAACATTTAGAATACAATCTTTTACTGTTTCGATGTCATCAACATGTTGTTCTCGCTGTTTTCTGAGACAGGAGAATTTATTGAGTCAATTTGTCTTCAGCATGTTAAATGTACTGTGTGTAGGAGGGCAAGCTAACCTTATTTATACAGTATTACAAGGGAGAATGCTAACTCACTTTTGCACTCTTGAAAACTGTATTTCTTCTGACAGAAAAATACCACACATTCAACACTCAGGTAGGTGTGAGAACACTGTTTCTTAAAAGAATGGCTTCAACAAAGAAGAAGTATACAGTGGGGTAACCCTACCTGTGGTGTTGAAACTACACAGAAAAGTTTATTTGGCTCTTGTTACTTTGCTTAAACTGCTCTCACACCAGGTACTCATCCATCTTCCCTACATAAATTATCTGTCAGAATGAGACCCTAAGATATCTTTTCTTGTTGACCTTGAATTATCGGTCCCCTTTCCACTTCATGCATTGCTGTAATCTTCTCAGCTCCACTTTTTTAAATTAATTTTTGTTGCTCTTCATGATTTTTAGGAAGAATTTTTTCTCTTTTTCTGCTTTGATATTAATTTTGTTACCCCTGTCTTACAGGTGTTGATAGAGCAAATGAAACTCAACCCTTTGCGTTTTTCTTATCTTCAACCCTGGCCACTTCAAATCTACTGTGTGACCCCAAGGGTCTCAGTTCTCCAGCCTGCTCCTTCTGACTGAGCTGGTTTTGTGTCACTGTCTGGTACAACCTGTGCAGTAGAACATCCCTCTCCACTGCTGCACATACTCAAATCCAACTGGAAGCTGAGCTACTTTGTGTTAATTCCACATCTTACTGCAATATTCAAGACACTCCACTTCTCTAAGAGTTGCTTCCGACTGAGGTGCTCTTCATGCAAGTGATCTTCATAGTACTGAACTTCTGGGGCTGTTCTTTTCACATCCCCTTCCACACTTGGTAGCTGCCAAACACCTTTGGTATTTTCCCTGTTACTTTTCCTATATACCCATTTCCTGTACACACACACAACTGAGATTGTGACTGTATGTATTCCTGTACCTATGTTCCCTGATATTTTCCTGCAATCAGTTTGAGATCAGTGGCTGTTTATTTGAAATTTCACCCTGAAAATCTAATTTAAATATGTGCTCTTTACATTTTTTACTTGTGCCCTTTTCATTTTCCCCTGCACACATTTCCCTTCTCAAAGCAGATCATTCCTCCAGTCTCATCTTTTTCAACCCTTACTTTTTATGTTTTCTAAGCAGCTTTGTATTTCCTACACTTTTAATGGTTGTTGGTCAAACCTCAATATGTACATTTCAGCAGAGCAGTCATCCCATGTAATTAAAATATTTAACAGCCCTTTTACCCCCTAGCGAAGGTAGGTTTGGTAATATTTCTAGATGATTAATTAATCCTTAAAAGCCTTCCTGTCTCTGAGAAGGCTGCCATATGTTTGACTTTCCCCCCCTTCAAGCAGAGGTGACGTAGCTGCTTTTGCTAATCATGTGAAAGGTGGTATCATATGCAGAGAGAGGATAACAAGCAGGCTGAAGCCAAGCTAGTCTAAGGGGTTCACAACTTGAGAGGCATGGTCTGACACCTCACTCCTTTTCCTCCCCACTCTGCCAAATATTTCTTCAAAACACGACTGGCTTCTTCTCTTGCTAAAATAGGGGTCCTTGCCATACTGCGTCTCATGTCATAGATGCTACAATCTGTTCTCCTTTGGCTTTGTAACAGCAACTTCACTTATTCAAGCTAAGCCACTAGAAGAAATAGTTGTATTGGCTTTTCACACTGAGCAGAACGTCATCAGTTGCCTTTCAGCACTCACTGCCTGTCTGGTGACATATCTGTCAGCTTGAACCCAGCAAACACCCTGCTTCTACAAACTGGTATGGACCATCCTCCTTCCCTGCTCTCTAAAACCAAACCCATGTGCCTGGAACATGGTGCTTGATGTTTTGCCTTGCAGCCTCACTTATCAGCTGCACTGCAGTAATCTTCTCATTCTTCTGAATCTTGCCATTAATGACATTAAATGTCCAAAAGAAGCAGTCCACTCCTTAAATATCAAAACTAGGCTGGTGTTTTATAGAGATGTACATCTTGTTGTCCACGGTAGCATCTCAATGAAGAGCAGTCTCTCACTGAAAATTTTGTCATAGTTGGGATACTTGCATGGTCACTGTTGTTCACATGGATCCTTGACATCTAAAAATATCCTAATCTAAATAACTCTCTTTTCCTCAGCAGAGCTAATTGTAAGGTTTCTGGTCACTTAATTCACTAATGCTTGAAAAATTTGGTTAGTCTGGAACCCTTGGTGTCTGGCAAATTTGTTAAAAGCTGTTAATGACTTTTGGGGGTACTCTGGGAGAGATAGATTTGCATGTGCACACCGAGAACATGACTGCATGAGTGAAAACCCTAGAAAGAAGCTTTTAATGTTTGTGGACACGATATTAATTTGTGTTATTGTTACACATCATGTTTATCTCCCCTCACTGTCATTCCTGATAATGTCGCCTCACCTTCTACTACTTTTATTGGGTGTAATGCATTCTTATACCAGCACTCCCTCAAGTTTCCATGGGTATAAGATGGCAGGTGGCAGGAGATTTCCTTCTCCTGTCTTTTGTAGTTCAGATCATCACCTGCCAAAATAGGCTTAAAAAAAAAGTGTATGTATCCTTTGAACATACACAATTATGTATGTAAACTGCTTTCAAGAAGTTCTACAAGTTTGTGGATTTGAGAGGTATTGTAACTTATCACAAGGCAATTGAAAAAATAGTTCTGTATTAGTGTGTATAGAGAGAGAAGTTGGATACTTCTTTTCTCAGTTTTATTGCTCTTCTTGAAAGAACAAAGAGCTCTGGTGGCAGAGGTCACCTCTGTATCTGCATTTAGGACAGTGGCAAGCATTCAATACAGTCATTGGTGGGCAGGCCAGCTCACAAATAGGGGTGCTTTAATAACATGTCTAAACTCAGAACTTGGGCACTGTGAAGGCCCTCCAGGGCTCACAACGTGAATCAATTTGGTAATAATGCTGGGTACTTCATAAAAGAAAGACTAAACAAAAAGAAACAAATAAAACCCCAAACAACCACCAAAAATCTCACTTGAGACCTGAAATTTGGATATTATTCAAACCACAGATGGAGGGAGCAGTACAACTAGTAGCTGTTGAAATAGGTCTGGAAGTTGGAAGAATCTCTGCTTAGTTTCAGTGATGCAAATCCTTTCAAAGGCAAGAGCTCAGTGTGCTGGAGCAGGGAAGATGTGAGTTCATTCCTCTAAAGTGGATAAAATGACAGTGACATAAAAATATCTTTTTGATATCTGATGGTGTTAGGTCTTTAGCTAAAGTGTAATTCCACTAAGAAAGCATGACTTGTAATGGGACACTGCAAAATGAGGTCTGTGCCCACTGTAACCTTCATGGTTTTGGATTTTACTGTGAATGTAATGAATTAGAGCTAGGTTTGTCTAAATATGAGCAATAACAAGCGAGGTACTTAAAATTTGGGGTAAAAGAAGGAAACAAGATGGAGTTGCAGTGTCCCTGTAAGCTCTGTGGAGCAGGCTCTGATTCTTTCTCAGCACTTGCACCATGCCCAGATTAATAGAAGGACCCTAATTATGGATCTGGAGCAAGAGCATAGAAGATAAATTAATCTTCAAGAGACCCAAATCACAAAGCAATAGCATCTGAGAGGAAAATGTCATTAAACATGCTGCAAACATGCTAAAATTAAATCTACTAAGGGGATGTTTAGTCAGAAGATTTTACAAAGTTGGGTGCTTTGTCTACAAAATTCCTATTACATTCTGCTTGTATATTAGGCAATGATTTCCAGCTTCCTAAATTTGTTATTTGTTTAAATTTTCCTAATTACTTTCCTAAATTTTGTTTCATTACTTCCCACAATGTTAAACCACAGAAAAGAACATCTACAAAGTGAATTGTGCTTATCACTATCCAAAACAAGAGTATTAAAAAACCCCTAAACCTGTTAATTCTGCAACTGCTGAGGCATCTGTGCTGTAGCAAGATCACCACAAAGGGAGATTCTCAGTTCCACCAGTAAGTGATTGTGGATGCCACGCAACTTTCACTGATGTTAACGTTAAAACTCAGAGTTTAGTGACTTGTTTTGAGTCATGCAATCTTATGCCTTGATTTACTTGGACTAAAAAGGAACTGAATGAAGAATGGAATGGAATGGAATGGAATGGAATGGAATGGAATAGAATAGAATAGAATAGAATAGAATAGAATAATAGAATAGACTAGGCTTTTTTTCCCCTGAAAAAAGCAGTTCCAGGTGGAGGATGAAAAAGGGGAGTAAACAACCTACTGGAAGAGGGAAAAATATATCTAAATAGGAGAGAAATTGAGAGATTTGCGTTGTTACACAAAGGATTTCTAAGCGATGCTCTGATGTGCCCTTAAACTTTGTCTTGTACCTAAAGTCTCCGTGAGGCAAACCGTGAGTTCATGCCTCTGATGCCTGGTTCTCAGGAGGTTTATGGATTCTCTGCTTTCCAGGAAAAGCCCTAACTAGAGAGAAGATGATTTTTTGGAATAGACCTATCTTAAAATCCCCTTTCATATTTTTCCTTTTTCTCCAAAACTGTCCTAACCTTTAAACTACCCTAGGCCGCATAATAACCTCAACTTTATTTGAAGAACTTTCCTTATGAATCTGGCCACTTCTTTCCAAATCTACATTCTCCAGAAATAAAACACTTCAGGTCAAACAGAATGTTTCCTTTCACTGGAAAAGGAATGTTTTTCCTTTCCTTAAAGCTAAAAGTGTAACTGTGGGTCATACTGAAACCAAATGTGCATTAGATTCAGCTACCAAAATCATTTATTAACACAGCTCTATGGCAGGGTGTTTTTCATGGCAAATCAACAACTGTAGTGTGCCTTAGGACCTTTGGATGAAAGGGATTGTAGAACTGGAAGGGATCATTAGGTATATTTAATTTGCCTTTAGTAGCATGATGGAGGAAATAATCAGTGTATTAAACATACATGAAATATTTTTGGAATGTGTAGTCTGTTGGAACGGAATGAATAGTTCATGTTATTAGCTGGAAAATGAAGTATATATAATCCACTGCGTGTGGTTGTCATCAAAGCCCTACTAGGAATGCAAGACTAAATGTGCTATTTTTACCTTCTTTTTCTTTCCTGCTTTGTTTGTGGCTTTGGCAGAACAAAAAAAGACCTGGATAAATGAGAGAGATTGTTTTGCATTTATCATGATTGCGTTTGAGGCGCTGTCTCTAGCATGAAGGCACAATAAGCCTTTCATTTATTATTTGCATTAGAGTAGGGCATAGACGCCTAGGCTGATAGCAAAACTCCACCTCTCGGCACTCTGTGCTCATGGGGAGGACCAGTCTCTGCATCTGAAGAGCTTATGATAAAGCAGTTGTGGCAAATGATGAGGGGCGAACAGAACCACAGAGGAGGAACCCTGTGCTCACCCTGCATGTGGAACATCATGCCAGTGCTTGGTTTCTGCTCTGCTGCCTCCCCTGATCCTTAATAGATGTGGATCCTTATTGGATGAGTGTGATACGCGAGTCACTAGAAAGTGCACTCATACATACCTGTGCTATTTTAACTTTGTTGTGACAGAAATTTAAAAATAAATATATTCCTTTCACCTTCCAAATCTGACCTGGCAAGAACATTCATTTTAAAAAGCTGGTGGTAATGCCATACAAGACATTAATCAGCCTTCAATCCATACCCTTCGTAAGAGAAAATGGGATGGTACATGCCTAGTCTTATTTTATTTCAGTATTTTAACAACAGATGCAATGCTGCCTTTGTTATTATCCTTTATTCCTCAGACAGTGTTCCCCCTCCTAATTATTACTTGTCATCTTCAGTAAGATTGAGAAATGGCATTTTTTTGAGCTCAGGTAAATATCAAAGCAATCTCACTTGTAGTGACAGAGCTGCTTTCACTGGGGAGTGAAGTGTAGTGAACTAAAAAAAGAATTTAATATGCTTTCCAAATTAAATAATGTATGAATTTCTGCTGAACAGAGGTCCCCAGCCCCCTTGAAAACAGCAAGTCTTGTATAAATACCGGCAAAGTTTGAGGGTGGTTTAGCAATCAGTAGCTGAGAAGCAAAAGGTGGATCAGGGCCATCTCCTTCAGCTCTAAGTTGCCCATCACACCCCATGGGTGGGCTTTGCCCAGGACACTGGGCTGTGTCCTTTATCTCTTCCTTGATTTTGCCCCTTCCTCACTGGCAGTGGAGCACATTACTGACCCTGCTCCCACTGTGTGAGCCCCAGGTTTGCTCCCTTGCCATCCATCACAACATGCAGCATCTTTCTTGCCCTCACTTGCTGGAATCAGGATATCCCCGCTCCCTCAAAAATGGCCATGTTTCAGCTTTTGTGATAGCAGAGATATGTTTGAATATAGAAATTCTAAAAGTTTGAAAATCAAAGGCAAGTTTAAAAACAGGTGATTTCTCTTTAGTATTTCCTTTAGGCAGATGCTCTTTTGTTTCAGGTACGTGTTTATTTAAAAGGAATAGGAGAAGATAAGAAGCTCATTCAACTCAGTAGTTTTAACCTCTTGGAGAATTCTTCAGGACTGTGCTGAAAAATCAGTGCATTGAATGATTTTTTTTTTTCTGGCAACATTATTTTTTTTCTCTCTGAAACATTATTTTTTATTTCAGAAAAGTGACAAAAAATCCAAAATCCCAAACAATTTTAGGTAGAATTTAGTGATTACTCTCTGTAGCATGGCTTAAGGTCATTAAAAGCAGCGTCACTGAGAGCAAGTGTGGGCACAGAAACCTGTATTCCACCACTCTCTACAGAATAAGCATAATTAAGGCATTCTTATCTAGGTAGAGAGAAACGGACTCTCAAAAGTGCTAAGAAATAAAGGAACAGTCCCTGAAACTGAGAAATTTCCAGGCTGTTGCAGGTACAGTGGAACTGACAAACCTGGCCAGGAATTTGCAGTTTAAGAACTACTTTAAAAAAAAGAAAAGAAAAAATCTAATTTTGTTCATTAAACTCAAATCCATTTTATTTAAATCAATGAGTGAAATCATCTTTTTCACTCCTGGGGAAAAAAAAAAAAAAACAAACAAGGATCTGCTTCACAGGCTTAATTTTTCAGCTGTTCCATTTCTCTGTATATTACTCCTATTATTTCCAAACAAGTCAGTAGTACTCATAGGTATCCTTTATTTTTTAGACCGAAGTGACAAAATATCTTTTTCTTTTCCATTAAAACATAAACAATAAGCTGTTTCAATCAGAACTCAGAAACAGCTACTCATCATTATTTTCACAGTAAAAGATTAAGTTCTTCTGCACCACGGAGACGACTCAGGGAGCGCTCACATTCACACGTTCTTCCTAATACCTGGAATCAAGGTCAAAAATAGGAATAATCTGTCTTAAAAAAAATGTTGTTTAAGATATTTCCCCCTCCAAACTTTTTCCTTTTTTCTTTTTTTTTTTTTTAACAGGCTCTTAAAAATATTTCGTCTGGAGAGGGATATCGGGAGGGCGTTTCCTGCGAGGTGCTGACCTTTAGTTTCCTTTTTTACTCTGCTTTTTACTCGGTTTTTCTCCCCCGCTTTTCCGCGGACCCGGCCCCATCCCGTGGCGGCTCCTGAGGCGGCCCGGCGGGCTCAGGTGGCGCCAGCGGAGCTTCCATTTGGATCCTGGGATGGGAAATTCTTCACCGAAAGGGTAGTGAAGCGTTGGGACAGGCTGCCCAGGGAAGGGTCTGATTCGCCAGCCCTCACAGTGTTCCAGGAACTTGTAGATGTGGTACTTAGTGTGGAAAAATTCACAACACCAGAGGTTTATGTCCAAAGGGGAGACAGAGGAGTCCTGTAACTTTACTCGAATAAAGGGAGAGGCTGTGGGGCATTTCCCATGGGATCCCTCAAACTGTTGGGGGTGCAGCCCCCTTTTTATCCTAATTTCCCAGACACATCACCGTCTTCCTTCCCCCACTGGCTGAGGTACTTGGAAAGTACAGATTTCCCGAATCCCCCAGTCTATGCCCCCCTCTAATATGCAGCCCCCCTTTTTTGTTCCTCTAATAACAAAACACTATTCATAATTCTATGAAGTCTTTGTTCTTTTTCTCTAAGTTCAGGAATTTTACTCAGCCTTGGCTGAGCAGCAGTCTGTGTCAATTAGCAACATTTCCTAGAACTGACAGATTCTTCCATTAGTTCCCTATCTGTAAGTTCCTGGCCCTATCTACAAGCAGATTCTCACCGTTTGTTTGTAAAGACACATTCATCTTATTCATTTCATTCGGGATGTGGTTTGGTGGCAGGGCTGTCAGCGTGAGGTTACTGTTGGACTCGATGACCCGAGAGGTCTTTTCCAGCCTTAATGATTCTATGATCAGTCACCAGGAGATGACCAGAACTGCCGTGCTTCCCGCAGCTCTGCTGCCCATCCTCTCCTGGCTTTGGCAGCCCTGCAGGGAGAACCTCACTGAGCTGAACTCCCTGCCTGGTGCTTTCCTGAAGTTTCCTCCACAGGATAGTTGTGCTCATCTTGCTCCAAAGCACCTGATTGCTCAAGTGCCACTTAGCTAAAATCTGGGGGGCCAAGAAGGTCCCCAAGTAAATCACATTGTAGGTGAAGTAAGAAAGGGCTCTGTTTCCTTTCCCTCCCAAAAGATATGAAAGGGGATAAATGAACTGTATGACACACAGACTACAGCCCAAACATGTTTCTCCCTTTTTCTTTCAGGCTAACTGGAAAATCTACCTGCTTCAGACATTTTCTCACAGATGTGTGGTCAGGTGTTTGCTTAAACTATGGGCTCTGTGCTCAGATGGGGTCCAACAGATTGTCCTACATGGGATTAGGGCCTTGTGAAAAGAAGTCCTGTAGGAGCTTGTCCTGTTTCAAAAAAAAAGGAAATACTGGGTCCTTTGTCTGTTTCAACTTTGCAGGTAACCATGTCATAGCTGGGAGAGTGAAGGTGATGATGACACTGCTCAGATCCTTAGCCCTGGAAACCTTAAACTCGCACTGAAGTATTTCTGCTAAAGACCACACCACACACATTTGTAGTAGTTCATCTCTACACTCTACCAAGTTCTTGATCCTTATGCCCCTTGTTTTTAATACTTAAGTGAAAATGCTAAGCAGAGTGTGACCTGAGACTGAAGAAACACCGTGTCCAGGCAGTGATAAGTAGGTAGGTGGACAAAACCACAAATTGCTCACTCAATCTATCGATCGGTCATTGGATGACATCTTCCAGGTCATTCATTAATCACTGATGTGGCCTCAGAAGTGATGCATTAAAAAGTAAATACTTTATGGAATTTTTTTTTAAGGTTTTGAGACAGTGTTTGAGGCTCTTGGGGAAAAAAAAAAGAAACGGGAACATTTGACTCATTAAAAAGAGTCGTATTCTTTTATTTGGCAAAGGGATCAGAATTCCTGCTTTTGTAGGACTTTCCCATTCTTTTTCCTTACCCACAGGTGAAAAAAGGCACCACAGAAACACAGAAATCACCAAACCTGTTTTTCTCCATAATTTACACATTCCCTTGGAAAAGAGAATTGCCTGCTTTGTTTTACTTGAAAGGTGTTCCATCTATTTGGTTTTTTAGTGGAGAATAGATGAGAAGTAAGCAAATGAGAGGATTTCTTTCTCCTTACTTACATTGTCCTTTTTATTCCATGGAAGAAGACGGTTACAGACCATTTCTTCCCACACACTTTTATTTCGAGTTCTGTGCCCTTTTCTTTGAGAAGAAGGGGTTTAGAGATCACAGAACTGAAATAAATGCCTCCAAAAATATTTTTTTTTCTTGCAAATATTTCTTCCTGTGAGAAAGACAGATGCAAGACAGCAAATAACAGAAGTGTTTTCTTTTAAAGGTGGTACTAGGAATTAAAGTAGTGCTTTTCTTAGGGTTACAGATAACTTTCCCTGAAGTGACTGCTGGTTTTTTTTAAGTTGTTTCACTTTTTCAGTCAAAAATCTGAAAACTGAAATTTTCCCTCAGAGTTTCAACAGAGGCAGAAAAAAAATGTGAGAAATTTGGCAGGAACAAAAATCCTGCCAACCAGCTTCCATAGTTATATGAAGTGGAAAACGGAGCCATTGCTGGTGCTGCTGTTTCTTGCTCAACTGACATCTGGTCTGCATGAGAAAATTCACACTACTGGCACACAGGGTGTAAATCAGGTGAGATCCTGTGTCCTTCTTGCCCTTTCTGTAATTAGGAACTCAGTGGGACTATGATTTCTAGGTAAAGCCTGTGTTCCATGACTCTCCAGGTCAGCCCTAGACATGAGGCCATCCTAGACAGAGTAAGTGCCTCCCTGTGAGGATATACCACCTTGAGAGGAATGAAAAAGGGACCAGGGAAAGGGAGAAGCAAACCAGGAATTAATGTTTGCACACCAGTGTGGTCAGAAATACGACAATTACGTACAGATTGAGGCTCTTTGTGCCAAAAAAGCAATCTTACATTTTTAGGAGTTGATAATTTTTCAGCTTGTGGCAACATTTAATGCTAATAAAACAAAGTATTGTGATTATTTGAAGATTAAGCCACTTCTGCAGGTGGATTGCTCAGATATCTCCTTAAGCAGTTTCCAAGCTCAGTGATGTCCTGCTCTGTGTTATTTCTCCATGTACTAGGCATGTCCTGATATGTTTAAAGCCATATGAGAAAAGTGTGACAGAAAATGTCTAAGGGGAATTATTGCTGGGAAAACCTATTCTTAAAGATATTTCATTACCTGTCGGCAGAATATATACTGTGGCTTTCTGCAGTTTTGGTGGCTTCATCGAGATCTCTTGGAGAGCTTGAGTGTGAGGCAATAATCTCACAGTCTGTGCTGGCTTGAGCCTGGAGAGAAGACTGTCCACTTTGTAGAGGACAAATGACATAAACCCCCACTGAACCTGCATTCTTGTGGACTCATCATGAGTCTTGGGAAAGTGCCCCAGAGAAGCTAAAACAGTCAGTGGTGTCTTGTCCTGGGTGTGTTTAGTGAGCTGGTAGGCTGTACACCCAGCCTGTGCTCGTGCAGTTGCCATTAATCCTGTATAATTCCAAGTACATGGATTAAGAGGTCTCCTGGGTTTCCTTCATAATCTCTAGAGGAAGGTTTCTCCCACCTCCTCACCCCTCCCCTCCCCCTGAATGTAATTCAATTCTTAAGTAAGGAGCAGTGCATCTCCTGAGGATGGTTTAGCTCACTCAGGTGGCTCAGATGAGATGGAATCAGATCACCGTTTCTTCTTTAATAGAAGTGCCAGGACAGGCTCCATTGCACCTGGATCACACAGCAGTGAGTGTCAGCTGCTGAAGACATTTGGGAAGTAGAAATATGAGACGAGGAACAACAAAGATCTGATCAGTCCTTTCAGTGCTGGAGAAGGGCAGGCAGGGCAATGCTGACACACACATGACCTTATTCTGGCAGGCAGTGCTTGCTGAGTCAGCACTGGCTCATATCTCCTCGAGTGCCGGCCAAGGAGTGCCACTGCCTCCCCGTCTTCTTCCCTCAGTCCCCTGTGCTGCTCACTCCAGGCCTTCCCTCCCTACAGCAGGCTTGTCCAGAAGCCCATGGCTTGCTACTGTCTTCTGTAAAATAAGTATTGTTTTTCTCCTTCAGGGAAGGGTCAGAGTTATTTATCTCCACAGTTTTTCTTCAGAAGTGGCATGAAATTGAAGCATGGTTGTGCTCCACAGGGGTGAGGGAAACCCAAAGTGGAAGCTCCATTTACAGAGAAATTGAACCCACTGGCAGCACTTTGCTGCTTCCCTACCTGCACTAACTAGAGGACAGATTTGGGGTTAAAACCTTTTTTTTCTTCTTGAGCTTAGTTTAGGAGTAGTGGGAGTGTGTAGCAGGATGTGGTTCCTTGATCACTCAAAGCACAGCCTTGGCCACTAGACCAGCAACAGACAGAGCCCTTGGGGCCTGAGCAGCACCCACAGTGCCTTCATGGCCATCCCCCCACCCACATCCTTCAACAGCATTCGTCTGGTTTGCTCCCATGCATTGTTTGTGCTTTTAAACCCAGCAGATAATTAGAAATACTCTTGCAAATTGGTTTGAACTAAAAAGGCTGGTGCACTCGATTCTGGTTTCAAAAGGAATTCTAGTTAAAGCATCCCAGCTTCCACAGGGAGGCAGCAGAATACCTGTCAATTTCTTTGCAACTTTTAACTTGCTGATGCCTTTTTTTTCTTCTTTTAAAGAACTCTTTGACCCAGTATATATGTTGTTTGGATTAAGAGGTTTTAAGAATTTGAAGTTCAGATGAAAATTCTTTTTTTCTTGCCAAGATCAAGCCTGCCAAGATCAACATTCCCCTTATTTCCCTCTGAGCTGCCACCAAAATGATTTACAAGTTATATAAGAGCCAATTTTGAAAGAAATATGCTTTTAATTAGAAACTAAAAATCAGGGTGACTCGTTTGAGACAGTATAGTTACAGTTCCATCAGTATTTCCATTATTTTCAGGGATTTATCACCTCAGGAGAAGAAAGCATTCTACTCCACTGAAACTTGGAATTTTAGTCCTCAATACTAAAAATATAAAATAAGTAGAGAATAATACTATCAAGTCCAGCATTTCCAAACCAGGCATTCAAATATCAGGGGGCAGACATTCACCCTACACCTCAAATTATGTTATTTGCTTAAAAACTTGGAAGTTTTAAAATAATATAAGTAGGTTTATTGTTTGTCTTCTGCCTTGTGAGACTTTATGATCTCTATATCAAAATCTTTCTTTGCAACCACAGGGGCTAGAAACTTTCTGCTTTTTCCCTTTTTCTAAATGGAAGTTGAGACTTTTTGTGTGCTCGCATGAGCCTGAAAGCTGAATTTTGGAAAAAAAATTTCAAATATCAAAACTCCATATCTTCACTTAATTCAACTACATGTAACTTTTCTGAGCTGCCTATATGTTTGGAGTGGCTTGCTAGGAAAGAGAGTCAGAAATACTTCAAATAAAGCAGAATGGACAAGCCAGGAATATTTAAATTGTGTATTTGCTTCAATCATAAGTGGCTGAATTTAAATCTACCCTTCAGAGAAAAGACAGATTTTCACTTTGATTGGTTTTGGGGGGTTTTGAATGCAAGCAAATTCATAATTTCTAACTGTTAGCTTTATCTACAGAAGGGTATCTCATTGCTAGGAGCAGCATACATTTCTTTCATACTGGCCTGAAATAGATATCAGTCTGCCTCTGAATTTCACTTCACAGGAGACATCCCAAATAAACTTTCTCAGCTCCTTTGCTCCATGTATTTGCAGAAATGCTGCTCTCATGAGGAGTGTATTAACTGATCCAGGATGGCAAATCCTATGTTCCTAGTGAGACTGGGGGGTTTTGACTATTCTCACAGGTTCACTGACTTGACATCTTTTTTGGCTATCTCCAGGAGACTGGATCTTGCTCTCTTTGTGGTCATTACTTTGCAGCACCATGCTAGATTTTCTTTGTGCAACCCTGTCTACTTGGGAAAAAGGAAGAGGAATATTTTATATTTTTCTGTCCCTCAAAATTCTGTGGAAAGTAAAAGCCTTAAGAATTCCAGTGCATTTTTACCACATGTAAATATTTTCTTTATATGCTTTTCAAGCCTACAATTTTCAACCCTACAATTCATGTCCCACCCAAACAATGGGTTCCATTAAAAAAAAAATCTGGTGAAACAGGTAACAGGTAGAAAGAGGTAGAGAGAACTGCCCTGCAACAAACACAAAAGTCAGGGAAAGCACCAAAGGGTGGCTTACAGTCATAACCAAGGGAGACTGTGAGCTTGTAATCTCAAGCTGAAAAGCTGCAGAACTGATTACCAGAGTTGTGAACTGTGCAGTCTCGTTGGAACATGGCTAAAGGTAGAAGATGAATGACACAATTTGAAGAACTGGTAGTGTAAGGCTCTGGTGAGGCACTGGCTTCTTTCTCCAGCTCTGACGTTGCTCTTGCTGCTTTGGAGGTGGTTCATTCCCAGTGTAAGCTGTTACCCTGAGCCTAAGGGCAGGGTTAGATGCCCCAGGGGAAGATGGATGGTGTGGCATTAGGGAAGAGCCAAAGGAGAGCTCCAGCTCCATGGTCAGTGATAAACAGGAACTGAAGGATTGGACACAGCCTAGCAGTAGCTAGGAAGATGGCCCAGAAATTCATTTCCACAGCAACAGCTGGAAGAAGCCACCAAACTGTCAGTCCTAGTCCATGACCCTGGGAGTGCTTTAGGTCCCAGACCCTGGTGGGGCCTGTCCAGTCCCCAGGGAGAGAAGGTACAATCCTCGGGCTCTGCCTAGAGGCATTGAGGGGACTTTGGTACCGTGATCTAAGTGGAAGAACAGCTGCTGGGCATGGAGGGTGTGAGTCTTTCTGAGCCTTTGGTTCCTCCTCAGTGTAAGTGATGATCTTTATTTTGCAGGATTGCTGGGACGGCGAATGCATTAGTCATTGTTCCGGTGAACTACAGGAATGTCTGTTGTCAGGTAATTTATTACCAGTCTTTCCTTCTTTGCTGCTTTTTTCTCCAGTGGTTGGAATTGGTGTCATTGTGGCAAGTCCTCCTGGTAGTCACAATTATATTTAAAATAATCATGTTACAGTAAAAGGGCAAATGTACGTCAGAGCCTGAATTCAGGTAGGGCCACTGAAACATAGGACTGTTGTGTTTCAGCAGTAATGGGGAGCCAAGAACCTGACAATAGGGCATCAATGAAGATTTTTGTGATGTTTTCTGTTAAATAGATTCAAAGGCTCTGATTCAGGCTCAAGAAATTCATCTGCCTTTAAAATTAGCTGATCTATTTTTCACATCATAGCTGCAGTGTTTCTGTTCTCTGCCCTCCCTTTCACTTCATATGTAACCACATTTTGGTGGTAGATGAAGTGATTCCTATATATATAGCATGCAAAACACTTTGTGATCCTTCCAGGGAATAAATCCCAGATATATCAGATATTTTAGCATAGCACTTTTTAGTAGGATCACAATCAGGAGCACAGCCTTGGAGCACTTTCTGGCTTCAAGCTCAAAGCTGAACCTACTGAGTGTGGCTTGACCAGAATGTTTGAATAGTAGACATGCTGAGAAGAAAAAACAATTTTGTCTGCATCTTTGTTGCAGCAATGAGCTCCTCACCCTGGATTAATTGCAGTTTCCAAGGAGGCTGACGGTTCTGCCCATTTCCATAGGAAAGGAAATACCAAAGAGTACACTCAAAGGAGGCCCTTTCCAGGAATTTAGGATTTGCTATACCTATCAGGTCAGATATCCTGTTCCTAGCAGCTGTCAGGACATGATGGTTCAAAGGAAGTTGGATGAGTTTACGTAGCCAAAGCATGACTAACTAAAGATGGAGAGAACTGAGGTAAGCATCTCTCTGCAGTGCAGGACTCAGCTTTCTCCCCGTAGGAGGAGATCTGATTACCCCTGACTTAGTAAGTTGTACAGCTGTAATGTTAGTAGCAATCATATTTAGGCTTCTACAGCTTTGCCAGGTCATTACATTGTCCCTTTCAGTTACCTGTTCAGCCCCTACAACGTTTTCCAAAGGTTTTAGAACCAAAATAGAGTACAGCTCAATAGGGAGACACAATGTAAGTTTGTGTGACCAGTTATGTGATTATTCTGCAATGTATTTTCTGCTGGGTCTTGATTTTTGAAACAGATGGGAAGTGGGCAGAGAGCTGAAAGCCTTAGGACCACTCAGCTTCAGCTGCTTTCCTGCCCACCAAATTACAAGGTCAGGCCTTCCTTAACACTTCTGAAAAGTGCCATATGCTAGAGATACCACCAGTCCTTTCAAGTGTTTATTGACTTCAGAGGCCAGACATCTTAAATTACCCTGTGCTAAGTGAGCTACTGAAGCTTCACAGCACTGAGTATTTTATTCCATGTATTCTTTCAATGTGCCTCATCTTTTGAAAGCTTATAGCATTAATTAAATTTGTTATCCAGAGCAAATGAACCTAAGGTTTTCTAAATTATCCGAACATTAAGAATTTGCTTACTTCTCATCTGCCTTCCCCTCCTCCTTGGAAATCATAAGTCATGTGTTGTGCCCTAGTGCTGCTTCCTTTCTTCTAGGAATGGGTTGACTTGAAAGTAGGTTGATAATTCAGTTGCACTTATCTTTAATTATCTCTACAGAAAAAGTACTCTTGAAAATGTTTAGTAGGCAAATAAAACAGAGAAACACTAACTTATTTCATACCTTCCTAAATTTGTATATCTGAAGTGTTAGGTACAGTAGAGGGAGAATATTTATTTTAAATTTTGTTGTGGAAAGGTAGAAAATTAAAGAATCTCTATTAGTCCAAATAATTTCATTTTAAAATGGAATGTTCCTTCTTTAAATCTCTTGAGATACCATACATATCCCCTAGCATAGGAAAATCAATGGATAAAAAGGTTCCAGTTCAGTTTCCCCTGGATGTGATCAAGTACATTCAAATATTGAATGATAAATAGGCTAATTTACACATCTGCCAAACTGGCATTAGCATTTTACTAACTCCCTGCAGTGTCATGAGGTTTAATTAATGGTTGTAAAGCACTCCTCTGAATGAAAGGTATGACTTTTTACATTTGAGATTATGTAGATCCATACGTTTCTGCTGTATTTGTAACAGCTGCCTAGAAGACTAATGGCTTTGCAGATTTACTGCTGTGCTCTGCTGCTTTCTGCTAGCCTGCACTTTTTGCAAGTTTGGTACTGGTGGTAACTTTCAGAGATTAAGATCAATCCTAAATTTGTTTTCAGCTGAAAGACATCTCTTAATTGTTCAAGGAAATTTGCTTGCATTCTAATAACTGTAACTTACGCTGTGTCAAATTAATACTGAGTGCACCACATTATTCACAAGAATGGTGGTTTTCAAGTAGCTGTGGAAAAAATATCAACTTATGCAGCCTCAATGAGACAACCCAGTGAAAAAGTGACACCCTGTCTGACAGCAGCATCACTAGGTTGGCTGCAGGAGCAAGATAACATGTGCTGGCATCTCTACAAATAGCTTTAAGAAGAAGATGAGTAAAGTGACAATTCAAAATATTCAGTTATTATCTGAAGGCTCTTTCTCAATTCCTGCTTTTAGCTCAATGTGGTCTTGCATGTTACCCCCTTGAGACTGCCCAGAGTGTTCCGGTGAGATCACCAGGCCTAATTAAAGATCATGAAGTGACCATCTTACAGAGGTACAAAGGACTTTTTTTAAACTCCTTATCCTCTGTTCTACTCTATTATTCTATTACTCTATTACTCTAATGCTATTTTGGTATAATTGCCCTTTTTGGGTGGTGGGAAAGAAAGAGATAAGAGCGAATGCATAGCCTTAACTTGAGCAGCAAAAATCTGCAGCCTGATCAAATACTCACTGATTTTGGCCTTTGCCTTTTGGAGCGATCCACATCACTCAGTATTGTTGACTTGGTCCAAAAACAATACCAGTTTTTTCTATTATTGATTTGAAAACTAAAGAGAGATAAATAGAGGATGTGGCTCATCCTGGAAGTGTCCTATCCCCAGCTCCCACGGAGCTGTTGTGTCCTGTCTGAAACCAAGAAGACTTCACAAATCTGCAGCTGAGCCCCAAATAATCCATTGCAATGCTCCACGCCTTATGCCAAATGGACTCAGTGGTCTCCTGAGGCTGACACAGCTGTCACATCTTGACAGAATGAGTAACAACCAGGTTTTTTTTAGTATTATCCCATAATTCTATCAGATATATCAGTAGTAAATACAGATCGAGGCAGGGTATCCTGGGCCTATGCAACTAACAAGTGAATTATTTTACTTGCAGAAGGATGTGACTTTTGGCCACATCAAGCAGAATGATTAACCCAAAGTGGCATTATACATTCTTTATTGTTTTATTGATCCTAAATATTGTGGACTGCCAACAACAGCCATTTCTGCTTTAATTATTTTTATTTGTATTGGCAGTGTAAAGATCAGTCCTATAGAAGCATATATATCTAAAGTGTTTCGGTTTTTTCCTTGCCTTTCCTTAGGATAGCAAATTTATATTCAATTGTGTTTAGAACCCAGCAATTCTCTGGCATGTATAGCCAGAAATAATCCTGAATCAATCCAGATGGTGACATGTATTTTGATAATTCCTTTACTCCCTTTCTAAGATAAGCATGGTGTTCGAGATGCATTTTTTTAAACCAGCACCTCTTGTCTGGAGAGCTAGAAAGCAGCCTTGCAAATAATTACCACCTCTGCATCAGTGTTGGAGCAGGAAGCAATGGTGTACCAGTGCTAGCGAAGGACTGAAAAGTATAAAATGGTCTTTGGAGCTTTAATTACTGAGCAATTACTCACCCCACAGCAGGTCAGCAACAAACTGCAATCACCATCATTCTATTACTCTGCTTTTAAATTGCTTCATTTTCCTGTGAGAATCATGACCAAAAACCACTGTTCAAACCTTTTGTGAGCTATGTGTGACAGCAAAAACATTCCAAAAGAGAGAAAAACCTCAATATTGGTGACTTTAATGAATGTATCCTGAAAAGTAGTGAGTGATGACTCTATGGAATGTTTTAGGATAAAAGTTGAAATCACAAATAGTACCTGGGAGTATGTAAGAAGGAAAAAGACAGGACAAGCAAAGAAAAGTGTCGCTGCTCTTTTACACGGAAGAACACATCTAAGGGGCTGCAATTCCTATAAATAGGGAGAAGTTGCTCCTGTAGGATGGGCTTTTGCTCCTGCTAACAAGACAGTAGTGATGGAGCTCTTTGCCAACCTCCTTCCACTGACAGAAGCATTCCTAGGGACAGAAACCATGAGTCTTGGTAAAGCACCCAGTAAACCCTCTATTTTCTTTGCAGGGAAGCAGCTAGAAGCCAGTAGGAGTGGGATATGCCAGTGGGTAACCCTCCTCTATTCTGGGAACTTCCCAGGGGCCCTGCAGGCTCTTGCTAGGGAGGTGTGGTGGGTTGACCCAGGTGCCCACCAAAGCTGCTCTATCACTGCCCTCCTCACTCCAATGGGCAGGGGAAAGAAAATATAACTAAAGGCTTCTGGACTGAGATAAGGACAGGGAGAGATCACTCACTAGTTACTGTCATGGGGTAGAACAGAGTCAGAGAAATTAATTGAATTAATTTATTAATTTATTTCTCATTATCCTGCTCTGATTTAATTGGTAATAAACCCAAATCTTAAAACTCCTTCCTCCACCCTTCTCTTCTTCTTGGGCTTAATTTTATTCACAAATTCTCTACCTCCTTCCCTGCAGTAGTGCAGGGAAACCAGGAATGGGAATTGTGGTCAGTTCATCTCACATTGTTTCTGCTTCTCCTTGCTCCTCAGGGGAAGGGCTCCTCACTCTCTTTCCCCACTCCAGTGTGGAGTCCCTTCCACAGGAGACAGTGGAGTCCCTCCAACACGAGTCCTTCCCTCAGGCTGCAGTTCTTCACAAACTGCACCAGTGTGGGTCCTTTCCAGGGGGTCAGTCCTTCGGGAACAGCCTGCTCCAGTGTGGGTCCCCCACAGGGTCACAAGTCCTGCCAGCAAACCTGTTTCAGCCTGAGCTCCTCTCTCCACAGATTCTGCCAGGACTCTGCTCCGGCACAGGCTTCCCTCCCAGTCACAGCCTCCTTCAGGCATACCCCCCCTCTGGC
>NW_008246056.1:3109441-3127136 GCF_000691975.1 Corvus brachyrhynchos | reverse complement strand
CTGCAGGGGCTCAGCTGCCTCTCCATGGGCTGCACCATGGAATCTCGGGGGAATCTCAGCTCCAGAGCCTGGAGCAGCTCCTTCTTCTCCTCGTGCCCTGCCCTGGGTGTTTGCAGAGCTGTTCCTCTCACGTGTTTTTACCCCACTCTTCTCTGCACCCAGTTACAGCTGTGCAAGAACTTTTCTTTTGTTCTTAAGTTGATTATCCCCAAGGTGTCACCACCATCTCTGTCGGGCTCAGCTTTGGCCAGTCGCAGGTCTGTCCTGGAGCCAGCTGGCATTGGCTCTGCTGGACATGGGTGAGCCTTCTGGGAGCTCCTCACAAAAGCCACCCCTGTAGCCCTCCTCCATTACCAAAGCCTGGCCACACAGACCAAAATCATGAAGGGACAAGTGCTGCAGCCATGCAGTGTCCTGTGTCACCTCCCCAGGAAAGAGAAGAGATTCAGCCTTGGTGGCCTGGGTCAGACTTGTGCAAATAATCCATTTGTACAACTGAATTGGAGGAGAATGGAACAGGGAAAATAACTGTAGACATTTTAAAGCAGAGAATGAAAAATTAACTTAATAAACAGAATTGTGCCATAATATTGTAATATATCCAGAGAGTGTCTATGCCTCCCTTGTGTTACCACCCACAAAGTTTGTTTGTAGCTGTGTGGCACAATCTACAGACCAATTGAAGGATGTGTCATGCCACTGAAATCTGTTGTTTTATGACTTGAAATTACATCTTTTGTTTGACATTAGAGCACATTTGTAGTTCCTGAATTATTTTCTGTTGACATTTCAAGAACTGGATGGTGTTTCTAAGTAAAAGTGAATCCATCCATCCTCTGTCAGGACCAATTCACTTTTAGGCAAATAAAATAGTATCATTCCTTGTCATCTTTGTACTTTAACCAACTGTTCTTTAATCTGTATTCAATATATTCCTTTTACCTGAAATGCCAAATAGCCCTGATGCTACACTTTGCAGGTTCAATAATTTCTTTACTAACCTTGATTTGCCTTTCAATTTCACTGATGAACTAAGAGACCAATTTGCAAGCAAATGGCCTGGGAAACAAATGCAAGAGCATTACATCACACAAAAGCAGTCCAGCTCTTCTGTGCAGCCCGTGTTTTGTACAACCCTACGTGGCTGTATCAGGATGCAGCTCATGGACAAGCTGCAGTGCACCAACAGCCTCTGTTCCTTGAGCAGGTGAGAGGGGAGTGTCCCACTTGGCTTTGTGCTTGTGTTAGATGCTAAGCTCTTGAGGTTTATTGGCTGTGGACCTTTCTTACTGTTTGTGAGATTTTGGCAGGCAGTGACTGTTGAACAAGACGTGTCACTGCCTTTCAGCATCCAGTCAGAGCACGCATTCCATCAGCCCCAACATGAGGTTGGGTTATCCCCACTGGTCTAGGGAGACAAATAAGGTCATAAATAGTGGTTTGATGGTTTAGTACTGGTTTATGGCTCAGCCCTGCAGCCAGCCACTGCACAGGGAGCTGCAGTGTGCGCCCAGTGACATGCACCCACAGGCCATCTGCTTCTGTGCTGATGTGATTTATAATGTAGCTAACAAGCTTCTATTATGGATAGAGGTGTCACAATGTGTCCATAGTGGTCCATCTGAAAAAAAAAAAAATAAAACCAACAAAACTCTCTGTGAATTGCAGTTTTTTGTTGTGGTTTAAACCAGCAGGCAGCTAAACACCGCACAGCTGTTCCCTCTTCCCCCCCCACTGGGATGGGGGACAAAATCAGAAAAAAGGTAAACCCATGGGCTTCCATAAAGACAGGTTAATAGGACAGAAAAGGAAGAGAAAATAATAATGAAGATAAGAGAATATGAAAAACAAGTGATGCACAGTGTATTTGCTCACTACCTGCTGACTGTTGGCCAGCCAATCCCTGAGCAGCAGGTTCCCATCCTCCAGCCAATTCCCCCAGTTTTATTGTTCAGCTTGGGGTCATATGGTCTAGACTATTCCTTTGGCCAGTTGGGGTCATCTTTCCTGGCTGTGTCCCCTCCCAGCTTCTTGTGCAACCCCAGCCTCGCTTGCTGGCAGGGCAGCAGGAGAAGCTGAAAAATCCTAGATTTAGCGTCAACCCTGCTTAGCAACAACTAAAACATCAGTGTGGTATCAACACTATTCTCATCATAAACTCAAAACACAGCACTGTAGCAGCAACCAAAAGAAAATTATGTCTATCCCAGCCAAAACCAGAACATTTTTTAAAGTGTGCTTTTAAAATGGCACAAAGTACAGTAGGAGCCCATGATAGAGTCTCTTGAGAGGCAGAGTCCGGACCAGTCCCTGCATTCAAATGTCACTAGTCAATTCTCATGTCCCATTTAGGTTAAAATATTTCATGTTCTTGGTTTTGAGACAAAAAGTTTAGACACACACTGAATGTCTCATTCAATAATGTGTTAGTGAGTTAATTATACGGAGAGAGCAAATTTTATTTTACTGGCACCAAAAGTTTCAGCAAATGTCAAGCAAGCTGCAAATGAGGCAATTCCAGACTGGACTTTTATTGAGTTAAATGGATTATTTCCTTGGTGCCTTCAAAGTCTTCAAATATGTCTGGAATCTCTTGCCTGTTTCTCTGAGTCTGCCAAAGCCAGGTTATTAAAATGACCCATTTTCCATAATATCGTCCTGGGTTTTTCTCATCGCTCCCCTGATTATTATAAATTGCATGGCATGATATTTCAGAAGATTAATATTCCATCTACCCTGCACACTGCCAGAGGATCAAAACATTTGGCTGCTCCAACTCAGACTTAATCTGCATGATAGGCTAACCCCTGTAAACACCCAAGTTGTTCATGGTGGGCTGGTCTACATGGGTGGTTTACACTGGTGAAAATATCCATATTCAGAGACCTGTGCCACACATTGACAAAATGCTCTTAATTCTGTTGAGAGCTTTTAATTGTGTTGAGATTAGTAGCACTGTGACAGTAGAATAAATACTGCTGAGAATCAAGTTAATTTTGTCTGTGCTACCATGTTTTATTAGCTGTCCACTTATATTCCTATATTTCTTTTTTGTCTAGTCCCATACATCTGCCTGAAGATTCCCACTTCTGGCCATCTGCTGCTGCACATCAGTAAATGAGAAAAAGGACCTATTCCTCCTTGAAGGGGAGCTAGCATTAGTCCAAAGCTTTTTGGGACACCTACCCACAAGCCTGAATGCATTAAGGAAATAAAATAAATCCCATCAGTAATAGATGGCAGCCAGAAGTTACATGGTTTCTGTTTTTCAGCATCCTATCTCAACAGCACAGTCCGTATCACCTTGTTCACAAACTCTTCAGCTCTAGAGACAAAGGGGAAATAATGTTGGCTCAGTAGTGAGCCAGCAAGGAATAAGTATTATATGGCAATTTATACTCTTTATCTGTGACAAAGGTCAGCTTCAACTCACAGAGGAACATGCTTCTGGTTATTTTTTACACTCAGAACTAATCTGGACTGTAAATACTCAAGCACAGTCATGACAAAACAGTGTTGTTCACTTAGAGGAATGGCTTGTGATTCCTCTTCCTCAGTATATTTATAGTTGTAGCCTTTGCTGACCAGCTCTGCTCCAACTACTTCTGGTCACCATTGATGTCCTAAGGGAAAGGAACAACATTTTAAGTGTTTTTGTGATGTGTATTTCTACATCTCTGGATCTCTCACTGAACAGTGTCAGCATGCTAAATTCACAACTTGGTGCAACCCCACTGTAATACCGTAAATGAGGAATTAATTTGGTATAGTGTATCTAAGTGGTTACTGAAATCACGGTGTGTAGGTTGTTTAATCTTTTGTTTATCCTGTCCTGAATCTAAATAATCCCCAGCTTGAGAACTTTTACTTGCTAATGTGGACTCTTCAGAAGTTGTTTCCCAGCTCAGCTTTGGTCCCCACTGTTTTTTGGTCCCCAGTTATACTGCTAAAAAACATTGAAACTGTGTGTGAGCAAAAACATATTATCTGTTTTTTTTGTGTCGTTGAAGCTAACAAGACCAACCAAAAACTGTCCTGCTGAGTTTCACACAAAAATTCATTCTTCTCTGTGGCCAGGATTCAGAACCTGAAACCTCCCAAACCATCACAGAAATTTCTCTTGAGTCTAACAAGGCTTTGAGAACCCTCATCTGGTGTTGAACTTGTAATTCAATTGGGTGGAAAAAAACACAGAGGCAAAGAACACAGATTCTTAACACAGAAATTGTATTTCTAAAGGACTTGGCTGTACTGACCTTGGGAAACAAGTTAAGACCAGCTACATAGTTCCATTAATCCAGACTTACCCCTTCCATACATCTGAAATTTTATCATTATTTTGGGAGTCTTCCCCTTACATCTTGTGTCTTGCAAGGAAGTTGCTGTATGTAGTCACCACTGACCACACTGCAGCAATGATTGCTCCAGTGCAATCCTCATCTCTCTTCCATGTTCTCCCCTGAGACCCTGTTCCTGGAGCCATCATGCTGCACTTGTGGTCTCCTGCACAGGAGATGTCCTGGTGAATAGTGAAGGGTCAGGAGCTGATGTCCCCAGCACATATCCCTGGGGTTTTCATTGTGATGGTCCTTCAGAGAAGTAATTTTACTTGGCTGAGCACCTTACAGTACCATAGACTGTGGACCTTACCCTCCTCACTGCCCTACTTCTCCCTTGTTTTTTGGAATCTTTGAATTAGAAAGCTGTGATAAAATAATAAATAATCTCTTGGGGACATTGAGGAGCCAATTTAGAGCAGCACAATACCCAGTGTGTGTGTGCAGGTCACTCTGCATCACTAGCCTAAGTGCCAAGGGACACTTTTTGAAGCAGATGTGTTTATCAGGGTAAATATCGACCCTAAATAGTAAGGATTATTATTGGAACTTAACTGTAAAAGGCACTCTGAAAAAGGCTCTGGATATTCCAGTTGAATGAAGCTGTATATTTTTTTAGGTATAATGGTCTGAGTTATTCTTTATGCCAGTGCCAAGCCTTATTATTAGGCTCTTGAAGATGAAACCCTCTATTTTTTGAGTGTCCAACCACAGTGAGAGTCCAAAGTGCAAATTGCCCCAATAATTTCAGTTGCTCTCAAGAACCAAATTTGCTACCAGATATTTAAACAGTCAAGAAAGGGACAGTTATTGTAACCCTGAGAGAGTCCCACTGAAAGACACTCTATCCAGTGGAAAGGAAGACAAAATATGGTCATAATGAAAACCACCCTTTCTAGTAAAGTATTACAAGTGGAGTGAAAGTATCCATACCAACTTCTACACTATTTCTTTCTAAAATGGACTGTGAGATTCAGTTCTTCGCCTAACCTGATTTGTTCAGCAGCAGCTGTTAGCTTGACACAAATGGAGAGAAACAACACATTCTGAAAAGTAATCAGTTTTGAAATATGAATACATGCTAGTGTCTTTCTTCACTTTTACAGAATAGCATCTTTTATCTGAAGAGTTCAAAGCATTCCCCAAGTAATTTATTACATCTCACCACCTCCTCTCTGAGGCTTTTAAATATTATTTTCCTCATTGCAGAAGATGGAAAAATGGAGAAATCAGAAAAATTAAGTTACTTTCCCAAGACCACACAGTGAGTCAGAATCAGAGTGAAGAGTACAAGTCTGAAGTGATAACTTCAAATCTGCCATTCCAAATGCTAGATTATAGTTTGTCTGCAACATTCCCTACAGCAAGAGGTAATAACTTTCTGAAGAACTGCTGTAATTCAACCTGCAAGTTACTGGGACAGATGTGTTAATTACTGGATGAAATTCTGTCACCTAGCTATTCAAAGGGTCAGACTAGATGGTCAAAAAGGTCTTATCTAGTTTTAAAATAGAAGAGTCATTGCCACCCTACTAACCTATTTGCCCTTTCTCTTCTTCCAACAAAAATCATCAATTAGTCTTGTTGAAAAGCTTGCTATGAAACTGCATTTTTCAAATCCAAGGCGTATTATGCCAGAGGTTAGCAAAAATAGCTTCAGAAATCCTGAAAAATTGACAGATTTAATCTATCAAATCCATTTTTAATTTTATTTTGACAAAAATTCACACTGGGGCTGACAGCTCCTTGTAAAAACAACTTTGCTGACTGCAGTTTGAAACACACATGCTATAAAACCTTGGGAACAGGATTTATAATAGAAAGCTGGCAGTCTCCTAACTCTACCAGTATTATCACCATGTGTGACAATAATATATTAGGACCATACTTCAGAGCTCCTTCATTATGTACTGACATATGGAGGAGAAAAGAGACCCTGAAAACTAGAGAGGACATAGAGTGTAGTCTCAGCTGTGCATATTTATCATCTAAATCAAGTGAAGGCTATTTATTGACTTATTGATTCTAATTCAAAATGAGAACTTAATTAAAAGTTTAGTTCATTACCACACAATTACACGGCCCTCAAGACATTTCCAGGCTAGTAAAGTGCATATTTAATCATGGGGTATATTGGATCTTCAGTTGTTATAAATCAGACATTAGTGGTGCCATGCTAATTTACGCCATCTGGGGACAGGGCCTATTAGTTTTCCATGCAGGAGACATTTGTTATTGTTTTAAATAAGGGAGCTACAGTTTAATGTTGCCCTTTGCTGAGCAATAGTGTTAACTTCCAACCAGAAGGCAAAGCAGTGACAAGAAATTTACTCTTGGTGCCATATATACCACATACATATACCAGCCTCTGCTCAAACAGCATGAAGGACTGTCTGCCAAAATTATAACACCAGGCCCCAGAGAAGCTGTTCTGCCTTGGAAACAGGCTTTGGTGACTCTGCTAAGAGAGATTCTGGCAGAGAACAAACTTTTTTGCCAATTTCTTCACAGAAGCACAGCACTCATGTATCCATGATGAAGCCGGCACCTCCATAAATGTGTTGTGCCAGTTCTGACATCCCTTTTGATTCTCAGCCTCACAGGGCTGCACCTACACCTCCCAGCTTGTGCTGCTTCCCCTTGACACAGCCAGTGGAAGAGTATGGTTATGTAAATTTGCCTTCTGAGGTTCTTTGAATGCAGCAAATTTAGGATTTGTCCCTGCAAAGGAACAGATTCCTAACTATATTTGTATTCACATAATGCAGCATTCCAGGGGTCTAATCTTGAGCTTTTTTGGGTCTTTTTGTATTTTTTGATCATTTTTACATATTTACAAATGGCCAGAACTGGCAGTCTGGGAATCAAATTGTGACAGACTTTCACATGCAGGTGTGAGATGTATAAAGCCATAGAGCATTTGAGGGCAAGTTTTGTGTATCTTCAGTGACTGAAGTTCATTCTCTAATAGAGAAGCTCCAAAAAACCTGCAGAATGATACTATGCAGTGTGATCCACAATAAAGGTTTGAAACCTTCACTTTGCCTGGCATCTTTATTCAGCTAATGCTTCCCACCTCTGAGCCTTCTAAAAAGAATTTGGACAGACAATTTCTACATATGCTCATATTTTGGACTCTCAGCATAGGACTTTTAGCAGTACTGTGGAGTGGGCTAATGTCAAGAAACACAAATAACTTTTACTGTACTTCTGACCTTAGGGACTAAAACATTTTTGCAGATTTTTCAGCTTATATGTCTTGTACTTTGACTGACTTCAACACTTGAGTCAGACACCAGCAAGGAAGCAGGACTAGAAAGAGTTTTCAGTCAATTCTTGGCTCCCAGCTCCCAGGCTGTTACTCACAGTTAAAAGGAAGTGCAGCTGGCAGGGCAGCAGGTGTGGGCTGACTGAGCAAACAGCACAAACTCTACCTGTTCAATCTGAAGCAAGGGAAGAGCAGAAGGAAAGGAGCACAGAAGGGCACCAGACACAGCCAGGAAGCTGCATTCAGGCATTTGTCAGCCAGCAGAGGTGAAGGCTGTGCTGCAGAAAGCACAGTGATTATCCACCACAGGTACACGTGCTCGTGTGACTACTGTGGTGGTGGCCACAGACCCAGAGAAGAGAAGCCTTAAGTGACAGAGCTTTTGAAAACTCCGTAGCCCAAGGAATATCCATAAGGAATTGATTGGGGGAATAGGCATTTTAATAGCTGCTTAGTAGGTGCACCTGCTACTACTCAATGCTCAACCAAACAGTATTTTCCAGCTATTGATTGTGCACATCCCAGAGCTGCTGAGGAGCTGCTTTTACATAATGCTGGATATTGAGTGTGACTGCTCTTCTCTGTTGCCTCGGATGTTTCTGTTACAAGGAGACACAGACTAAGCTGGCCTCTGCTATGTTTCATTGCAATATCTCCAGCTGGCAAGAACCCATGTTTTACCCACTACAATTAGAGTCATGGGTTGTGCCTTTCTAGTGCTCACAGCTCTGAACCATCACTGAGTTTGTAGCAATAGCTGCATGAGACATTCTGCTGTCTCAGATCCCACTTACTGTTTCACTAATTGCCTTTTTTTTCTCTGCTTATGCTTTTCCCTAGGCTTCATTTTGGTAGGTTGAGATCACACAATGTGTTTGTGTGTGGCCAGTAAATATTACTGGAAAGGACAGAGGTGTGAGTAAGGATAAAAGAGTTTGTCTTGCAGCCATTCTCTGTGTCATAGCTTGTAGACAAGAGTCAGTTTTCATTTTGCTTCTTTGCTTCTCTTACGGCTGTCTGGTTTATCCATCCAAGAAAAAGAAGGAAAAAAAATTAGAAAATAAGTTTTTGCCTAATCCCCTTCCAGAACTTTTGGCATTTAAGAGAGAATTTCCCTGACACCTTATGAATCCTACTGAAGCCTGAAACTGAGTATTCGGGACAGTTTATAAAACTGCCATCATTAGGCATGTTAACAGAGCAATGCAACCAAGCAGTTTATCAGTGCTTTTCAGGTTTGCAGAAACTGATCTGATGGGGAAAAGCTCATGCTAGATAAATTTTACATTGATTTCAGAGAGAGTCCTAGTATTGAGGGCAACTGAACATTACAATAGATGAAGGGGGCAGCATGATTGACACCACTTGGAATCTTTAGGAAGCAGTTTGGATATCTTTCTAAAAGATACTCTTTCAAACTGGCTTTGGCATGAATGGTCCCTTCTGGCCAAGGAATCTGTCCAGAATGTATCATTCATTCGGCTCTTTCCTTCATATGTAACAGGCAGAATAAGTCCTCAGCATGATCATGATTTGCATAAAGATAATGGTTGTAATAAAAGCCTGGGCTTCAGGGGTTTAGCTGGGTAACCACTGGGGTCAAGAAAGATTTTTTTCTCTCACTATACAATTAGCCAGATGTATTCTGGGTTAGCGTTTGCCTAGTTCCTCTGAAGCACTGGAAACTGGGCATGCCTAGAAACCAACTCCTCCCTGGTGAACCTTGCAGTGGCCCAGGGTTACACTGAGACTCCTGTCTGGAATACTGGGGGAAGCAGTTTGCTCAGACTTCAGAGCATTTCCTGCAGCACGAGAGCATGCCTAGCTTGGTCCATCTCACTGTCTTTAAATGCTCTCCCAGCACCTGAGAGGCTTTGGAAATGGAACAAACTACAATAAAGATTGGAGTGACTTCTTTGTTTCTAAGCTCTGCTTCTTGCAACACCATTTCTGGAGTTGTAAATGCCTTTCTGTGCTAATCTGGGGAAAACAATACCAAGAAGTTCCAAGGAGAGAATATCTACATTAAACAATCAATAGTTTCCTATAGCCTTCAACTCTGCTATTGTATTTGTCCAGCCTGTGTAGGTGTAGCCTACCCCCATCCCATCACCTTCAGGTCCTCTGCCAGGACTGCAGGTGTGCAAGCCCAGGCACAGGAGAGGGAGGTTGGAGGAGCCTATTGAAGGTCAGCGACATCAACCACACCTGAGTATTAACACCCAGCTCAGACAGGCTATCTGCAAGGGGTTGCAAAGCAGCCTTGCTGGGAGAAGGCTGTAGCACCCACCGTGAATTGGAAGAGATCAGAGGTGAAGGTAGTTTTGAGCTTGTGTTCAGAGTTGCTGTGGTTTTCAGGTATCTAAGCTGTGTGTTGATCCACATTTATAATGTGCTTGTGTCAGATTAATCTTTACTTTGTGGGCACTAAGAACTGTGTCTATTATGCAGGCCCTTAGAGAAATAGTAATTGCTGGGCTAAATCTTTCCTATGTTAGTATATATTTATGTAAATATAAAACCTATCAGGCAACACAACATAGATAGGATCCTTCTTTCCTAACCTCCAGTGACTTAATAGAGCGGGAAGAAGCCTAACAAGGTTTGTCAGGAGGTACTACTGAGATCTGGTGGCTGTGGCAGCTGAATGCTGCATAAAATGTAAAACTCTTCATACACTGCAGAGTGCTCAGGTTGAGTCATTGACCTTTTACTATGGCTCCTTTGGCAGTAAAACTTCCACCTTTGAGACAAAGTAGGGTTTTAATACAAATGAGTTCTCTAATACAGGGCTCCTGCAGCTCAAGAATGGGTCCTGATTCTTTCATTACTGTACGCTGTTGGTTTTAGTGGAGCTGCTCACAGGAGTTCGTCTCTCTTAATCTTGCCCAGTGCTGGAAAATTTTACTTTCAAACATTTTTTTACTCAGTGTGACTTCCTGTGGCTACTCTACTGCACAGGTTTGTTGGCTGTTAATGGACTGGCCCGTAAGCTAATTCTTTCCACGTTCTACACAGTAGCTTTTTTCCTCTTCTTTTGTTAGGAACTTCAATAAAGATGGATTTTAATGCTTTTTTTAGCTGTTGAAACCAAGGCTAGGGGAATATATCTAGTGTACCTAAATTCCTAAGGCGGCTCCTTAGCACAGAACAAGATCTGATTTGCAGTCTTCCTTTCTTACTGCTACACAACGATAACAGAAATATAGTAGAAACAGGAGATATTTTATGTATAACCAAAAATCTGTCTTGGGTAGGGTGGGAAAGCATCAAGTTTCTTAGAACTGAGTGCCATGAGATGAATGTCTGCTCTGAGGCACTTCCTTTCAAACCATTCTTTCAGTATTTTCATGTGTTCTTATAACATATATTTGGGCAGAGTGCTGTTTTTTCAACAGTACTAAAACAGAGCTGGATTTGTCACATTAGATGTTTACAAAATCTTTACCCCCTCTGCCCCCTCCCCATGTATATTTGTTTTCTTTTTAGTCTTACTAGCAGAGCTGCCTCAGAATTTTCAAAATCTAAGAGTTTTCCAGAAAAAATTCTGCTAAATACTGCTTGTTTTCAACCCTCCTGCAGAGTGCTAAAAGACAATGGAACTTCTTTTCACTAGAAAATTTCATAAAGTCTAATTGTTCTTAGAATTTTTGGATGTTCTTCCAGTTTTTTGTGGCTCCTACTGGACCTTGGGTTTTGTGCTGTTTGATTTTTTTTTTTTCCTTTGTAGGCAAAGATAGCACCTGATTTACCCCTAAACCTGCTTCCTCTAGAACTTTGTCACCTTTCAGTGACTCAGGTGTGCAGGTTCCCTTCCTTTTTGAAGGGAACAGATGGTCCAGTTACAAGCCAATTTTCTTATAACCACAGTAATTCAAATACACATTGATTCTTGGTCCTGTCTTTCCTAGTAACACTTCTATGTTGTCAGTGACATGCCAGTGTGTGACACCAGGACAAACGTTTGCTCAGCCAATATGCCTGGTCTGGGGATCATAAGCTAACTTACAAACCTTACTAAAGAAATGGGAATTTTAGTTTAGAATATGTTTAGTTTAGAATGTATGACAGTTAAATATGAAGTGTTGCCTTTAAAAGAAAATCACAGATGTCCAGTGTTACACCAATTGCAATTCGTTTCTCTAAAAATATTTGAGTTAGGATACAGTCTAAAAAGGACTTATATTTTTCTGACCACTAGTAAAATTTTCTTTACTGAACCGTATTCATTTCAAAAATTTTAATCAGAGTTGCTGCTACCACCTGCAAGGTTTAGATTTGGTTGTTTGCTCCACTGTCTGACTAGTGTTCCAACGATCTGTAAACACAGGGGACATTTGGAGTTAATAAAAGGAAAACATTGAAGCTTTGATCAGGGGAAAAGCAGGAGATGGGTTTTGTTTTCGAATTTCTTCTTCATGATTTTACAGTTTATTAGCACCAACTTAAACAAGTTAATAGGTTCAAATTACAACAAAATAATTGCAGTTTTTTATAGAGCCACTATGAAATAACCTCCCTCCCATTTCAACCTTTCATCTTAGTCTCATTCTTATCTGTGGACTGCCCCTTTGCCCTCTTCTTCCACTTTGCCTGAAAAATAGGCAGAAAATACAGTTTACATTATGTCTGTACACACGTCTAGGTTTTTTTAATATATCCCCAGAGGAAAGTGGATAAATAAATATCCATTTTTCAATAGCTGTAGAGCATTTGTTTAACATGGACTAACTCCCCAATAACTAGTAGAAGATTATACATGCAAATCTAATTTTCTGGCTAACTTAAGCCTCTCTTGGGAACCTTGGTGACTACTTGCAAACACTTTCCTTGAATCAGCAGTATCAGCAAAGATACATTATGGTGCTAAAAATATATAATGTAAAAAGTGAGCTAAAAAGATGGAAGAAGATTTAGAAAGAAGGAGGAGATGGAAAAGGGAAGTACTATAAAGGGAAGGGCATCTATAAAGAGAGAGGGGTCTAAGCCTTTTACAATAGAGGCAGACTGAAATAACCATGGTTTCTTCTTTGAGTCGTGAGAATAGCTATTTTCTTGTTTAAAAGCTTAAAGAGCTATTAAGTTGGGCAAATCACTGGTAAAACAGCTGGAAATGTAAATAGCAATTTAAACAGTCCATTGCCCCTCAATCCAAATGTGGAATGTGCAGATCTACTTCAAAAAAGTTCCTCTGGTTTTATTATATTGTCAACGGTAAGAGGATTGAGTAGGCACCCTTTCTCCATGGGCTGAATGGAGACAGTGTGCTTTATTTAGAATATCCACAAAATTTTTCCTTTTCTCATTTTTCTCCTTTTTCCCCCTCTTTTTCCCCCTTTTTTTTGCTTTTTCTCAATTTTTTTCCTTTCTTTTTTCTTTTATTTTCTTTTTTTTTTTTTTTTTGCGAGTGAGCAGACGAGTCTCTAATTTTCACACCATTCTCCCTTAGAGACCTCCTTCAATTGCACCATTCTTTCATTATGTGGAACTAATGAAGTGCTCTGCAACCTTTAGGTCTCCAAAGAATCCATTCCATTGCTCTAGGAATATAGTCCTTAAATAAAACATGTTTCATTGGCTGACTTCAAAACACTGTTCTTATGGGGGAGGGGGGATAAATAATTGGCCTGGAATCACTGTGTGAAAAAAAGAAGAAATTACATCGGACAATGCTTTTAAATTATAGTTACAGTCAAAGGATACATTCAGCAATGGCAGTTTGGGTTCTTATTCCTAGTAAGCTGCTAAAATTGGAATATGATTTCTTTGAAGCTCCAAATTGCAAATCTTTTTATGACTATTGTCTTTTCAGTGTCTGTGTTCTATTGAGAATGAACGAGTTTTGTGGTGCAAGAAATAATGCAGTAGCAGATCAATAAGACTAATAATTCAGCAGCTGAGTTGGAAGGCTGGCTGCTTGTGTGTTTTAAAAATAACACCTCACATTTCATATGTTGCTTTTCTTCTCCAAAGTACCCACCAAACGCTAACTCAGTCCTGTAGCTTGTTTATTTAGCGTGTGGAAGCACAGACCTGTATTATCCATGAGGTGTCAGATGCCTTATTCTCCCATGAATATTTGTGGGTATGAGGGTAGCTTATTTTCATCTGCCATTATGGACTGTGGAGAACAGAGTTATTTCAAATTTGTCAAAGTCTCTTCTTTTTCTAAGCAATGTCTGCCCTCTGGCATTTTTAATTGACTTGCCTTTCTTCTCTAAAGCTTTTAATTGGTCTGAGCCCTGTTTTCCTTCCCCTGTCCTAAAACCTTACAACTGAAATATGCTCTCTCATATTATCTTTGTCTGCATAATCTGCTTTTAAATTAAAAAAAAAAAAAAAAGGGTGTGGGAGGAATGGCAACAGGGGGAAAATAAAGCTATAGTTCAATGTGAGATTGCCTGTGTGTGTTGGGTTTGTATCTAAACCCAGCAAACAAATGTAAACATTTAAATTTTTTTATTAGGATTCGTTTCCTTTCACACTGCTTATCTTTTGGTGCTTGATCTAATTTGTAGCGTGTTGGATTCTGGCTTTTGTTAAACTGAAATAACACCATCAGCATGATTATTGTTATAGTACTGGCAGAAGAGATTTGCTGGCTTAATTTCAGTGAAAACTAGATGTCTGTCTTTAGCTGTAAAACAATTTATATTTATAGAAACTGTTGTAATCATCTATTTCTGAGTGAAAGGATTTCTTGGAGCACAACTGTTCTGCAATATCCAGGACTTATCCCAAATTTGTAGTGTAAATATAATGCATTTAAGCTCTGTTGAACAGATTAGGAAAGAAAACAGTGCTTAATGAATGTGGGGCTTTAATTTTTGGGTGGCTAAGGACAAGTTACAGCCTTTAATAAGCTCCCACTATATTTTGGTAGGACAGCACACTGCACTTCGCAGTACTGAAGACAGTGGAGCAGCAGTCAAGAATAGGGGGTAAGTTTTGCCAAGGTCATTAGTAGCAGTAGTTGCCTAATTGTGGAGCCTCTTGAGTGGCCTGATTTCAAACATGCACAGAGCTTGCAGTGACTGTGTCAAGCCCCTCTTACGTGTATAATGGAGACACCTGAATGAAATTCCTTCCAAAATCCTGGCTCTAACTCTATTTCTGGGTTTTCCAAACTTCCTGTGGGAACCTGGGAAAGTAATTTAACCTCCCTCTATGATCTTTCCCTTATCTTTACTAGGGGAGAATAATACTCCCCTTTTCTGTGTTATGAGACCTAATTCATGAATATTTATTAATCTCTTTATACAGAAGAGAGTTGTACAATACTGGCCCCATCATAAATAATTTTTGAAACTGCAAATTGGAGACTTTCTGGAGTTTCTATAGCTTGATATAGGAGTGATTATGGAACTGGACCCTCTCAGTTCTTAGTGTGGAGTGAGTTTTATGTAACTTTGGTATCCAGAGTTCCTATTTTGTTTTCTGCCCAAAACAGAGTGCGCAGGCTGATCAGCTGTGGCTGGCAAGCCATGGAAGCACCAAGTGAGGCACAGATGACTCTGAGTGGCACAGATGGCAGCACTTGCAGTTGTTGCCCAGCTGCTTATGGTATCCCTCCCCTGCAGAGAGAGATGTGGGCTCTACCACACCTCAGTTGTGTTCCCGTTGAACTGGGACATGCAGTGCAAGCCTCCCACAGGGCTGACACTGCTGTTCTGCACTCTGAAGAGTTGTTCATCTTGCTGTTTAGGTCTGGAAGGGTTTGCACACCCTCAACACAAACTTGAGTGCGCAACTAAAAGTCAAATAAAGCCAGCAGAAAGCTCTACAATATTCTGAGTTGTCAGGTTGGACTTCCAGAGGTAGAGAGCAGATGAAAATTGAGATCCCGTTCAAGCATTTAACACCCCGATTAAGCACTAGCTGGAGACGAAGCAGACAGGGAGAGCTGTAGAAGGTAGGGGCTGCCATGTTCTGTGTCAGCTCCATAAAAACACGTAGATGAAGTTGCCTATTTCTAGGTAACAAAAAAGAAATCTGGGATGCTGTGTTTCATGCAGGTTCTGAATGTCAAGAAGATCTTACATGTACTATCTGCAGTCTTGACACATAGATATATCTACATACATCTAGCCTTTTTGGTGTCCAAAGATTCTTTCATTTGAGAATTGGTGACACAAGTATTGATTATGCTTGTCTATAATTCTACTGTATTTGATTGAAATTGATTCCAAATTATTTCAGATGTGTAATTGAAGTTGAAGAACAATGAGAATGTACCTGAGAGCTTTCAAGCAGTCAGTAGCTTGTGCCTGCTGTATTTTCATTTTGTGATAGTATACATTTTTGTGATTTCATCAGCTCTCTGAGCACACTTTTATGAAGTCTTACCGTGCTGTTATCTTCTGTAAGCTACTTTCACCGTAATTTACCATACCTGTGTTAATCCAATCCATCTCTCATGACATAATAATACTAACAAATGGCAACACTAATAATGGGTCTGCACTGTGTATTTCATGTAATTCGAAAAGAGAAGCAATGAACACATGAGACTAAATCCTGCTGTCTTTATTCATTCAGCCATGGCCTTTCAATTGAACAAAATAATATGCAGGATTAAGGTGAGTGGAATTTTACCCTTTCTATATCAAGGCCTCCTGAGGAAGCTGCATTTAATTCTATTTGATAATCTTCTCTTTTATTTGCCATTTCACACCAGCTGAAACTGCAGCTGCCTGTCAGGAATTGAGTTTGTCTGAGCTTCAGCTATCTCATAGGTACCTTAGTGCACTAAAGTATAGGCTCCTCTGGAGAGTCCTTAGGGAGGAGAACTCATTTAGCAGAAAATTATAATTGGGGTTTCCAAGTGGTTCTGGAATCATTGCTGTATATCTTGATAGAATGATGTATTTGCAAAGCCTCTGCAAGTATGTAACCAAGCAGGGTGTGCTTTTAAGGATGAAGTAGGCAACCAGGATACCTTGATTCCTGGTCCTTTTAAACATGATTACTGGGAAAACGTGTGAGATATACACTCTACCACTGAGATGCAGCACGCTGGCAGTACGAGGGGTCTGGGGAGGGGTGTTCCCCTTCTGTGCTGCACAGGGATCTCTGCTGGGTCCTTCACAGCAGTGCTGGGAAACTGGGCTGGTGTTTGTGCCAACGTGGCCTGTGACCCACGGGCTCCTTCACAGCAACTGCAATTACCTCTGCAGCCACAATGGGACTGAAATAGAGTCCTGGGACTTGGGAAAAATGTGCTAGGAGGAATGAAGATCTGTTGACCTTTCGTTTTGTTAAACTCTGGTTAGAACTGTAAAAATCAGCATACATGAGTGTCTAGATTTTTTGTTTTATTTTCTTTTAAGAAGGGGAGGCAGCAGTTGATGGGGTAGAAAAGTCTGAGGCAAAGATTTGAGCTTCAATATTTTCTGCAGTATCTTCTCTGGTGGAAGTTTCTCTTAAACCACAAAGATCATGATAGCCTGGTTCCATCAGATTTTTCTGTGTTAAGTGAAGCATGATTCCACACAAGACATGGTCTTTCCTATTGCTGCACAGTTCTGTGGGAACTGAATTTTACTTGTAATATTCCCATTAAAACCCTAAGCACGCAACTGTGTCCTTAGGTCTAACTTTTATTTCTCATTTCCTTCGTCTAGTCTTTACTAAAACAAGTTCATTTTCACTGGTGGTGAGGTTCATAATAGTGCTCAGCATTAACATTTTAAGCATTTGAATATCTAAAAATGTGAGGAACACAGCTAATATAAATTATAAAATAATATAAATTCTAAAATTAATATAATTCTACATTTTGTATAATTCTATTTCATAATTTATTATAAGTTATTACAATTATTATATATTATTAATTGAATATAAATTATACAATAATCTACTTGGTTGTCTTTACCGGAATATTAACTTTACAATGCTGCATCCAAGTATTTTAAAGATCCTATTGTGAGATCTATCCTTCTTCCTTAAAAGACAATGAGGAAAAATAGTCCTCTCCCTGTTTTGAACTTTTCTTGTGTCGGAAGCATTATTCTGTTCACTGGGAAACAGTTGAAACTTTTATTTGTCACAATCCTCAGCTAATCTGACCATGGCTAGAGATGGGAAA
>NW_008246056.1:3102864-3109407 GCF_000691975.1 Corvus brachyrhynchos | reverse complement strand
TACTACAGGACCATAGGAGACAGGACCCTGCTTTTTCTCTTTCTGAACCTTTGATTGTGGTGTGGTGCTGCTCTGAAGGTTATTTCTCACCAGGTGAGCCCCACAGTGCTCATGCTACAGGACTACAGCCCTAACTTTCTGCTGCCATCCACCTGATACTCACTGGTCTCTCCAGGTGACAGCTGGAGTGTTTTATATTATTTTTACACAGCTGAAGAGGCCAAGGCTCCAGTCACAGCAGGGGAGATGCAGGCTCCCTGATCAAAGCCCATCTCAATTCAGCTGTGTTGAATGAACAGAGGAACTGAATTAAAATGCATTTAATTACAGTACAAATGTATTTATATTTCAATATAGGTACCTACTTTGGAATAAAACTTTACTTAGCCTATACAGGTTTTGTCTAGGATAAAAGTTTTTACTGGTAATAGGCCAGGCTTACTGGATAAAGTCAGGGCTTGAACTCAACCACATCTTCAGTAACATGCTTCTTGTTTAAGATTAAGTTTATATGGCAATGGGCTCTTAAATTGTGGATTGTGTGCAGTAAAGACTGCAGCTAAACAAGCGGATGAGTACGTGTTTACACTTGAACTAAAATAAGCACTTTGATTTTAGGAAATCTGTACTACATAGCTCCCACTCCATAGCTGGCTTGGACTTGGATTGGTAAAGGGATTGATGCTCTGACCTGGTGCTTAGTCCTCCAGCTGTTTTTGATGGAAGAGTTTTTTGTTGCTGCAGTAAATTGAACAGATGCTGCAATACAAAACTATCTAAGCTTCAACAGCATTGGGCTCTCTACATATTACAGCAAGTTAAAGGGAAAATCTTGAGAGCAGCTTTGTTACTGTGGGCCTCCCTGAAGAATGCAGCATTTCAAATCAGTACACAAATCTCACTCTAGCTCTCAGTGGCTGGGTGGGTAGGGAAGGAGGAAAATTGCAGGAGCTGGCTGCATTACAGATCATTTTCCTTCCTGTCTGAAGGAAGGTGTCCTGAGAAATAACCTTTAATTGTTTGTGGAATTGTGGAGTCAGGAAAAAATTTTATTAAAAAGCTTCTGTTGGAATTTTCCTGGAATCTTGTTGCTGCTACTAACATTAAAAATGAAATGGTTTTGGTTCAGGAAAGGTTCAAAAGAATTATTGCAGGAGTCTTACAAGATCTTGCCATGATTTGGCAAGATGTCCTGCCAACTCACCCACATCTGCAGCTGCTCTGCCAGGCTGCAGTTGAAATTTGCAGCCTCTGGAAGTCCTGGGGCTTCTGTGAGTACTTTTGGTTTGTGCTGATTTTTGGGCTATTTTTTTTTTTTTAATAATATTTTTGAGGGGGGAGAGGGCAGGTAGGCAGGGCTCTGAACTGGAAAAAAATTATATTTCACAATATTAAGTCCTCTGTGAAGCTGAATCATCTTTTGCCTCTGAGCCGCTGCCACGGTGTGTTCCACAGAGCAGAGAGAGCTGCCCATGTGGATTAGAGCCATGTTACTCCCCACAGCTGGTTTTGAGCTGTGCTGAAGGATAAAGGGACTGTGAGTGGAGGGCACGGCCTCTTCTCTTTATCCTGCACTATACAATTCCAAGCCTGCTGAGACAGTCTTTGCAGAAGTCTATGGGCAAGAGTAGTCCTGCTGATAAATATATACATGCTTCAGTGTTCCTTGCGTGTTCAGGGCCTTGATTAGACCAGGAAAGCAAACTGATAGCTGACCACAGATCATGGGTACAACAGAAAGCACCTCAGCCTGAGTGGCCAAAGTGCTTTGAAGAAGAAATCAGAGCCAGCTGTAGCCATTTTTGAGAAAAAGTTCACTTTCAAACAAGAGGCCAGAAAATGTCTTCTAAAACAACCCAAAAGCTTTCTCTCATCTGTTGAGTTACTAGAATTTTGTTTGCTGTCCTGTGCAGTCCAGAGCAGTTAATGACTATCCAGGATTTAAGATCTAAACTATGATAAGCCTAAAATACATACATCACTACTTTCCTCTGAGTTGCTTGACATTTTTAGAGTGTACAAACCTGGGTGCTCAAGAGGATTGCATGTTAGAACAGCAGCAATGCAACACATTTCTTGGCAATCACAATAATCAGTGAGATTCATTGTGAGAGTAACTGAACTGCCAATGCTAAGATACAGTGGCAAGTAATCTGCAGCAGAGTAGGAGCCAGAATTTGTACTAGCACAAGTCACTGTTTTGAAGGCTTCAGTGGAGGAGTCATTGAGTTAAAATTTTCATCCTGCTCTAAAGCTACTGGATGGACAAAGAGCAATTGGATCCTTTTTCCCTTGATATTTCCCTTCTGGCTCCCTTATGCCCCCACTTCCTGAAACCAAACCATTTCAGAATGCCACCGCCCATCTCCTTGTGAACAGAAGGACACATCACTGCCACTTCTAAAACTATTTTGGCAACAGAGTTATCAAATAGGACTTTTAGAAGGTATCCTTTTCAGCTGTATGTTTCCACAGGTCCTTGTCATCTTCTCCCACCTTCTAAAGTATAATCCCAGAGCACTTAGTAGGCGCAAACTTGTTTTGTGATTTCTCCTGCAGCTTTTACAGGTGTCCCTTACTAATTTCAAGAGAGACTACAGTAACCAGTCTCCTGTACAATGAAGGTTCTAAAGTTTTGTCCAGGTCTTTATGCATCAAGTCCTTATTCACCTGTTTGAGATGTAACCTTTATCTTGGCAAAATATGCTTTTACTAGGATGGAGTGAGTACCACTAATGGAGAATCTACTCTACTTTTCATGATGATGATGGTATTTTCCATCTCTTCATTAGTGTTATCTTCTTTCCCTCTCAGTGGTTATAATTCAAGCAGGAGGGGAAAAAACCTACCGTCTCCATTACTCTTTCTAGTAACTCCCTCCTCCCCCTCCTCTTTCTAGCTGTTCAAGCATTTTTCTGAATGGAAAACTGTTCATGAGACAGTTAGGAGGAAAGAAGCTTATGGATTTGTAGACAGTAATGCTCAGTGAGGTGTTTTGAGCCTTATGAGCCTCATGATTCACGGTGTTAAAATAATTACAGGTTTAAGGAAAGGCTTTTGCATGAGTCTTCATCTCTTTTGGCACTGTGGCAATAAAAGGGGAGGGACAGTTGGATGAAGCAGGTGACAACTTTTGGAGGACGGTAACACCACAGAAAGTAGCTGTCCTCAAGCATGAGGTGATGTCTCTCTTCAAAGTCTGGTACTGATTTACACCTTTTTTTTCCCAGAATATCCAAATTTACCACTACTTCCACAAGGTTTCACACATTGTCTCACTGATGGGAGAGTGAGATAAAACTGATTGTGATCTCACCAAAGCTATGGAATAAATGTCCCCTCGTATCTGTTACAGCAGCTGCTACGTAATTCCCCCTTCTCTCCAATTAGGGAAAAAAAAGAAAAAATATCCTTGTCCTCTTATTCGCTGAATTTTCTTGTGCAAACCTTTTATTATGGATTATGGTGGACTTTTTTTGTTGTTGTTTTTTACTCCCATGTACAAGAACAAATTATTGAATTACTTCAGCTGCATGTTGCTACTTGACTTCTGGGAAACTTACATGCTGTATTTTCCTGGAAAGAAGTAATACAGCATTGAGTATGTGGTACTATGCACCTCTATTGCCTGTTAGTTTCAAAAGCTTCCCCAAAGTACGTGTAGAAATGCAGAATAGTCTATATTGCTTTGAAGAGTTGGGTTTGCATTGTTCCTTTCTTCCTAATGGAAAGTATTGTAGTAAAGCTTGGAGATACATGGTTCAGGGTTCAAAGTGTAAGTGCTCCCAGCACAAATTCCAGTACATGGACTCCTTGTCCCCTATCCAAGTGGACCAGGTCTCAATCAGTTCTTTGAAGTACAGTTCAGAAAAAGAGATGAACTGAAGTTAAAAGGGTCAGGGTTTATGTGCCTCACTGGCCTCATGAAAGCCCTAATTGGGGAGAGACAAAATAAGTTTAGTATGTTATTTTGAGAGGTGATCTATTCATACAGTGGAAGACAGGCCCTGCTAAAGTGTGCTTTCACTGCAAATGGACAAGATGAACAGAAGGAAGGAAGAGAAACAGAAATGGAGAGGTAAAGCGATTGGTTCAAGTTTGCACAGGCTGTTCAGTGACCACTGTGATTCCCAGCCCTATCAATAGCTTGTGCTGCCTCCTGAGGCAGCAGTGGCCCCAATATACAGGTATTCATAAATAGCAAACCGGGAAACCAAACAATCCTGCAGGTGCTGTTCTGTCTTTTTGAAGCACTTTTGGAATGGTGCATCTCTGTGAGAGAAGGTGTTCTGAAGGTGGGAGTACTGCTCTGCAACCACAATTCTATTTATGCTCTTCCCTGACATGCAGCTTTCCAAGGACCTTCTATTCTGTAAAGAAATGGATCCTAATAAAACATACCTCTTGTATTATTTAGCATTATTATTATTTTATTGGAATAGTCCCCAAAGCTTTAAGGGCATTTGTATGGAAGAATATTATGAGCCCATTAACATGCTGCAGGCTGCCCAAAGGTTTTCAGGCAGAGCTAAAGTACTTTGGTAGAGAGCTGAAACACTGCAGGTGCTTTCCCAGGCTGGGCTGGCTCCACCTGCAGCTCAGGCAGCTTTTGCTTACCCCCCTTACCCAGTGCCCCCATTGGAAGAAGCTGCTTAGTCATTACTTCTAATATTAAATTTTTCAAAGAATCATTTGTGGAATTGACACAGGGATGATGTTAGATGATTATAAACAAGCACAGGAACACAATTACAGGTGGGAAAGGTGGAAGCCCACAAGGATCCCCTTTTCTGAGATGTGTCCCTTAGCAAGGAAGACTCTGAAAAGACCCATCTGGAAATATTCAGCCTGGCATTGTAGATGATGTTCTTTTTTGTATGTGATAATCTTGACTTACAGTTCAGGCCCTCTTTTGATAAATACTGTACTTTTGTATTTCCTCATGTGTTCTATCTGTCAGGACCTTGGTTTAAGGAAATACACAGCAAGCTTGCTAGAAAATGGACACCTGATCTGAATGATCTTTAGCTTTCAGTTGTATGCCACCCTCGGAGTATACAAGGACATATATAGACAATGTGATATTTGGATCAAGGGGGCTTCCGTTCCTGAGTGCCATACAGGTGTTATAGATTATAAATGTATAGAGTCAGGCACAAGTGTGGTGATTTCTGTAACTCAACAGATGCAGCTAACATGACACAATACACGGCAGAGAGCGAGTCACCAAGGCAGTGAAAGGATTTTGTTGCTTTAGCAAACTTCTTTATTGCACTGTGGCTTTTTAAAAAGTTGAGATAGTTGCTTTTTAGACAATTCTAGTGGATTCCTTCACGAAATGTAAACTTTTTGGACGATTTATCCCATGATAAATTTTAGTATGATTCCATGAAATTGAATGAAAAGGCCAATTGTGAAATATTTTTAAAAAACAAATAGGGAAAAAAAATATTTAGCCTTACTTTTCACCAAGAACAAAACTCATTCGTTCAAAGTCTTGGAAAAGAACGGCCCTTGGGTGGCTCTTGGTCACGAGGTGGCGCTCCAAGGCACCGGGTGGTCCCTCTGGGGACCTCCGCGGCACGGACGCGCCGTGTATCCATGGAAGACTCGGGCATGGAATTCAACGCTGCACCTCAGCCGGGTCACACAAAAAAATAAGCGTCGGGATTTAAACTAGCAATACCCCTAACCCCACCCCTAAGGGATTAAGGACGGGACCGTGCAGTAGCGGTTTAGTTTTATTGGAGGGTAAAGACCGTGGTGTGGAGTTCTGCTAAACATGCAGCTGGGCTGAGCAACTTTTCGTACATTTCCTTCCCATCTCTTCGAGCTTGAAAGTACTTAATTGTGCTACTTTCTGGGCAAGGGTATTGTACCGAAATATACGTACATTTGGGAGGAACTTGTCAAAAAGAGGCATCTAAGGCTATGACAGGGTGTATTTATCTTCCAGATGCCGAGTGGAGCTCACACACGACAAACAGCCAGCCTCGCAGGGGAATTAGGAGTTGAAAAAACCTAAAGTAGCAAAGCATTTCAGCAGGGGGGTATCTGTGAAAGAAAGGTGTAAAGCAAAGAGGGGTGGCACGGCCGTACCAAGGGATGTCTGCCAGCTATTTCAGTCCTTTAAAGACAGTCTGGAAGACTAGGGTCATGGAGCTTGCCTCGGAGGGGGGAAATGTCTCATGTTTGGGTTTAAAAGTGAAGGATTTTCGCCTCCAAGGTGCTGGTGACAATGACACTTATATGACCGTCTGCAGCAGAGATGATTTTGGGGAGAGCATCTCCCCTGGGCCGGGCCAGGGGGTCACCTGCGGAGCCGTGGTTGGCCCGAGTGCGGGGCTTGGAGGAGCAAAACCAGGGCTGGAAAGGGGCACTGGCCTCCGCAGCAAAGCCCTTAAAACGCTGGAGGAAGCCAGCGGCTGGTGATGATCCGTGGCAAGCGGGAACGGAGTTAGCCGAAGCTAGGAGGTGGGCAGGGGAGCGGAAAAAAAAAAAAAAAAAGTTGTCTTTTAGCCTGAGCCCGGGAAGGGGGAAGGA
>NW_008246056.1:3100580-3102173 GCF_000691975.1 Corvus brachyrhynchos | reverse complement strand
GGCCCCGGGGGGACCGTGTCTGTCCGCTCTCCTCTCCCCGCTGTAAGGTGTTGAGGGGGAGGTCACTTCTCGCTGCTCATAGCGCCGAGGGTGTTGGAAGTTGCGGTGGGGAGGCGTTTTCTCGCGTGTTTGACACAGCCGGAGCCGAGGGATTTTTGCAGGGAGAAATGGGGAAGAAAAAGTTACTTTCCTTGAGTGCCTACGAGATAACTCTGTGCTGAGCCCTGGAGACTCCGCAGAGCAAGTGTTGGCTTGGATATCTTCACAGGTTTTTCCTATCTGCGCCTTAACCCGAAGACCTGGTGTTAACACCGGCGCTCGTATCAGTTCAATAGCTGTAATGATACTTAGTCTTTGCTTCGGTGTTTAAAAAAAACGAACCAAAAATCAAACAGCCCCCAATCCTATCTGCTTTGGAATGTTGCAAGCCCAAAGTGATTTCTGAAAGAAATGTATGTGGGCTCTGAAGTTGTGCTAGGAGAAATCTTTTAAGGTGAAGTACGAGCGGGGGCAGGCGGCGGGGGGGAGGGTGAGGGTGTGGAAAAAATCCCTGTTCCTCGGATAGAGGAATTTAAATGTAACAAAATGAACAAAGTCAGCCTAGAAGTTCTTAAAGTCCGAGTACTGCAATGTGAGATGTGGAGCAGAGCATACTTGGTTTTGCCCTTTCATTTGACTCATTGGCATTCACGCCTGACTCCCAGGCATCCTCTGGTTGCTGTGAAATGTCCCCCTTGGCTCAATGCAGTTTGAGTTTTTGACGGCTTTATAAAGAGTCCAGCTGTCACTTTTGCTGATCTTGATGGGAGATGGGTGCCGGTTTAATGACTCAAAAGTATGAACCAAAGCATTAAAAAAAACCCAGACCAAGCCCCCCAGAAAACTTCTTTTCTCTTTGTGCTTGACTGAATCTGTGCCTGATCTGGGCAACACCTAAGCTCATTCACGTAAATCACAGCTAGATCTGAACTGGTTTAGCGGTAAAAATAAACGATTGGACAAGAAAGAAGGCAACAGATTACAGCAGCTCTGCCTTACTCCGGAAAATTACGATGCTCGGTGTTCTGTTACCCTCTTTCTTCAAAAAACAGAAACAAAACCCAAAACCCCTACAAAAACAATAATACAGAGTCCGGACAATTCTCTCGCTGGGATTCCAGAGGTGCCCCGTGGGGCCGCCCTGGTCTGCAGCGCTAAGAGAAGTTCTCTGCTGTGTGCCATGCTGCAATGTCTGCTTATTCTCCCCTCTCTAAATAGCCCCCTCCTGCTCCCGGTGACTTTGAAGGATCCGTGTGTTATCACTGGAGATGGCTGAGTGAGCACTTCTGAAACAATTAGCGTTAGGATTTCAAGCTAACAATAAAACTGTTTTCACTTTAGTGCACCTTTTTGAGGATCTGTTAATCTAATTGGCATGAAACCAACTGCACATGCCTCTCGCTGGATGCCCGTCTCCCTCCCTCCCTGCCTCCCTCCGCAGCACCCCTGTCTCCTCGGTACTCCCTGATCATAAAGGGGGGGCTGTGCTCTGTGGAGCTCTGCGGGTCCCTCTCCGGCTGCTCACCCGCTCCCCTGCCTGCCTGCCCGTGTCCT
>NW_008246056.1:3035041-3100446 GCF_000691975.1 Corvus brachyrhynchos | reverse complement strand
TGGCGAGGTGAGCGGCTGGGGGCAGTGCGGGGGGCGGGGCGGCTTAGGCAGGGCTTTAAGTGTTCCCATGTTCCCAGCACACCCTATCCCTGAATAGGTCGGAGTTGGTTTTTTGTTTTTTTTTTCCTATGCTCACTTCATTAACATTCCCACGACTACCAAATCTCCACTCTGTCTCATCCTCCTCCCTCTCCATCCTCTTTAAATTCGGGGGAGAGAACGAATGCCCGTCACTGCAATGTTTGTAAAGGCTGCCTACTCTGAAAACAAGAAAAGCAGTCTGGGTCCCCCCTTTCAGAGTCAAACTTACCCAGTAAGGAACCCACCCAAGCAGGGGCTGGGACGACTGCTGGGACTTTTTTCCTCCTAAATGAGTGTTGGTCCAAGTAGATGATGTTATTGCAGGTTGCTTTCCTCCACACTACCTTGCCGAGTTTCATATGGTCTTCCATTTCTTTTTTTTTTTTTTCTTCTTAGTTAAAAGTATTAATGTGGTTTTGCTGTTCAAATATTTCTTTCCCGTTCCCCCACCAGCATAGTTTATTTAAACTAGGGTCTATCTTTATAAATTAAGAAAATCTCCGTGCTAGAACATGTAAGTGGTCTTTTTTCCTCCTCTTTTTGGTAATTTAAGCGTTCTCTTGTTTTACTAAGATGTGGGTCTCCAGTACCATACTTATACAGCAGAAGCTAATTTCTAGTGTCTAAGTATTTAATTCATAGTGCAGAAATGTGAGACCGAGTCCCTCCAGCTCTGTGGAGCAGTGCTTATAAGTGACTTGAGGAGAATATCACGTTGGCTGGTTTAGTTATTTATCCTTAGATGTTCTCGTTTCCAGCATGACACTGGGAAGGCAGGCAGGCAAACAGCTTCAAGGGGAATATGTATCCTTGGTGTTTTGTGTTTCGGGTCTCCCTTCTTATCTGTCCCCTTGGGGTTCCTTCTGTGCTTCCAGATGTTGACGAGTGCGCAGAAGCTACGGATGACTGTCACATCGATGCAATTTGTCAAAACACACCAAAATCCTACAAATGCATCTGCAAGCCGGGCTACAAAGGGGAAGGGAAGCAGTGTGAAGGTAAGGACAGATCGGCTCCTCTCCTGTCTCTTCTCCCCTCCCTTCTCTTATTTGTTTGCTCTTTAAAAGCTTTTGTAAACAGCTGAATTCCTGAAACGATTAATGCAGATTTACAGCTGCTTAACCTCAAATCTGGGTGTTTATTGGCAAGCATCCCCCTGCTGCTTTTGCTAATTGTCCAGCACCTAAACCTTGTGCCCGCCAGCCTGCTCTTAAGAATAAAATAAAAAAGGGGGTGAGAGGGGGTGGCGTTCCCCACTGAGGCGATTCCCTGATAGCACCAGCTCCTCCTGAGCAGTGTTGGGCCCGCTGCCCTCGGGTCTCGAAGCACCACGCCAAACACGTGTGTGTGGAGATGGGATGGGATGGGCCGGGATGGGCCGGGCCCGGCCCCTGACCAGCTCCCCGGCAGAGAGAGGATGGAAAGGATTCGCCATTGTTTTCCCCGTACAAGTTACAGAAATCGAACAGGATGCTGGAGTTTGCTTCTCTTTGACACTCTACATGTGTCATGATCATATCTTTCTAGTCCATGGAACACTATTTTCAAAGGAAGCATTTCAGATGACTGTGCTTACACAGACTTAAAAAAACTTACTTTACTTCTCTATGTCCTCACATCAGTTTTGTAATTGAAAAAGACTCAGCAGGTTTTATTAGGCTCTGTGTACACTAATATTTTGGATTTTATGTACTCCATCTTGTCTATTGAATCTCAGTGGAGAGATTCTCTGGTGAAAAGAACCAATATTGTAATCATAGCAGAATGCCTTACAAATAAAAGATGCAAAATTATTATTTTTTCCTACTTGTAGGTGCTTAGTATGTATAACATTTTCCTTCCAAGTCTCTCTCGTTCTGTGACAGAATGAAACTTTAAAAAACATCAGTTTTTTAGAAAGCCAGTCCACTGAAAAGATTGAAGACATAGAAATTACTTTGGTCTACAGAAATTTGAAACCCCATATTATTCTCCATGGACTTCTAAAATGTTGGTTCAAGTGCCTTCATAAAGTATTTTTGTGGTTGTCCTATTTTTCTGTCTTGGGCTTAAATTGGCAGAGACAAATTCTGACTGTCCACCTTTTGGTGCTCTAGCATCTCTGAGCTGCTGCTCTTCTGGAAGCCAGATTTTCTTCCTTGCAAATGGGATAATCATTCAGCACCAGTTCTTTCTCTATTCATCCCTTCCAGGGAAAGAGCTACAGAACTCTGAGAAAATGTACTCAAGGCCGCAGCTGTGGGGGTTACAGCATTCTCCACATTAGTACTTGTTGTATTGGTTTTCTACATTAAAAGTTTCCTTATGCTTTAACTCTTCGTATTTTAGTTGTTGAGCTCTGTTTAGTGGTAGACATGGGTTATGCTTATCTAATATACGTATATCTCTTTGCCTGACTAGCCTTGGCTCAGGAAAAAACAAAACAAAACAAAAAACCCAAACTCAGTAAGTAGTAAAACCCAATATTGATCTTTGTACTGATGTACAGAATAATGGAACATCTGGGTCTGATTTCAAACTCGTATCTAATAGAAAGTAGTGTCTGGCAAGCCTGGTAAGTAAAGCAAAGTGGGGCAGACTGCAACTCATTCTGCATGGATGTTCAGCATTAGTCAGGTAATGTAAGCTGTCTAAACCAGGTATTACTGTGCATGATATATAACTTTTTTATCCAATATTATGGTAACAGTTCTAAAGATTTTGCATCAGCTCTGTGTCTTAAGTCTTAGAATGTCAAATTTTGGAAGAAGCAGAAAGCAGAAAGGGACAGTGGAGGTCTAAGATCTGCCTCAGGCCTGCTGTACATGGAGAGTGGATTTATTTTGCATCTTGAGGTTAAGTATGTGAAACCTACAGAAATAAACAGACTAGCTTAATTGATTGGTTTTGAGTATTCTGTCACAAGACAACCTCAGTGATCAGCTGTTAGAAGTTACCTTTTAAGATGAAAGCGACTGTTAACAAAGATGAAACCCACTGGATAGTTTTTGTCATGCCAAAACCAAAACTAGGTCATTAAATGGTTCTTGGTCTTTATAACTGGGCTTTTCAAAACAAGCCTTTTGATCAGTGAAACTAGTTACCTATGAGGAAATGATTTTGTTGGGTAATGAGCCTCTTTGGGTAAGTTTGTAGCAATCTACCTGTGTTGCTTCATGTCTGAAGAACATTCGTTATATCCTAACTGACTCGCTTATAGTGCAGGCTCTCATACAACCAGATTTTACTAAACAAGTAGAATTGTCATTCATACAGTACAGTGAGCTTAAAGACATTATACTATCAAATACCTTCTGATAAATTTTAGTGAGCTGCCAGTTTTGGTTGTTTTGAGGCATTGCAATTAATTTAGAAACATGCATGTTTTTTTATTTTAAACAGTAATCTTAAGTATTGCTTTTGTTCTCTTAAAATCCATTTTAGAGCAAGGGGTAGAGTATGGGAAATAACATCTTTTAGATGATTCTTAGGAGTACATATTTGTACAAACACGTCCTGTATATCAATATGTATTTGGGTACTCTTGTGTATTTATAGTTTTTCTGAACAATGGGATCTGGAGGCCAATGCAGTAAGTGTGGAGCCCAGCCACTTGTGCAGGATTTTGCTCAGGGTTTGCTGCTGTGAGCTGAAGGGTGGGGAGAAATACATATGACACAAATATTTCTTTAAGGACATGTGGAGAGCTCTAGCAGCAATTATATGGAAATGAAACATTTTCCTGCGAGTCTGTTAAGTTTATTCAGTAGGGAATTTCTTTCTGAACTTTGATTTTCTCTCAAAATGTCTTTTGGCCTGGGTTTCTCCAGAGTTTATGAGGATTGAGGATGACTTCTCAGTTCATGGATCTTTTTATTCCCTTTTTTTTCTGGCTGTCTTTCTTGCCTGAACCACTTGACCTGTTTCTTTCCACAGAGCATAGTTCTTTCTCCAGACAGAAGAGTTCCTCGTTCTTCCTGTGTCCTGTCTTCTGCTTCCCTCTGTAGATTTCAGTTGACCTTTTTCTTTCTTTAATTAGGAATCTGTTATGCTTGGTAAAGACTCCTGGTCAGCATTGCCATGATATTTTCCCATATCACATCATGTATCAGTATCCTTTGAACACAAATTCTCTAGCTGGCATTTTCATAGGACAGAATAATGTGTCCAACCCAGGTAATCTTTAAAAAATAATTGCTTTCAATTCTCCATTTCTAGTCAATATACAAAATCCATTAATTGATAATTAATTAATTTACTTGTCCTGTCACACCTGCTATTACCTAAGAAGTCTTCCCCATTGTGATTTTAGTCAGGATCTTAAATGCAGTGGGCTGGATTCAGCTGAAGGCATGATCTTTCATGGTCCATAGGACTTTATCCATATCTTCTCAACATTGAATTTTGGCTTCCCCATGGGGTGGTATCTCAACAAAATTGTGTCAAAGCAATGGAAATTCCAGAAGGGTCAAAAGGATTCCAGGTCCTGGGGTTCCTTATGCCTTGGCAGAGCCTTTTTTGTCTCAGATAAAATGTGTGTTTGTAGTTTTAGGATATTCTGTCATTGAACAGTGTATGAAGGGGTTTAGCTCTCAAACATCCTTTCAGTTGTTTGTGGTTTTTACTCCATGCTACTTCTCTGACTACTCCAAACTCTCATGCCATTAATGGTTAAAATACTCTGTATAGTTGTTGGTTGATGTTTGTCTGTGCCCATTTTATATCCAGTTAGAGTTAAGTTTGTTTTATAAGTTGATTTTTCCCTTAGTGTGACTGTAATTTCAGTGAGTTTCTCTAGCTATTGGGTTTTTTTCTTTTGGATTATACCTTACATATAGGACCCCTAAAACACGTTTATTGGGACCTAATTCTTCTGGATTGTAAAACTCTGAGCTTTCCCATATTGCCTGAGGTTTTCCTCTTGGAGCATTTTTCTGCTGTCTTTCATTGTATTTTCATAACTCTGCTTCAGTTCTTTTAATAATTGATCTCATACAGTTGTTACCATGTTTCTTGAAGTCTTTGTGCAGAAGAGAAATGTTCACAACTTTCAGCTGGACTTTTTTCTTCTTTTTAATTCTCCTGTGAAGCTTCATAATGTTGTTGATGGATTTCTTGCTGAGGGCAACACGCACATACCATGGCAAAGTGTCTTGGTAGAGTCTGCCTTGAGAGAGTGGTTTTCAGATGTCTGCTCACGCTGGAAATTTGTGCTGTAGCAGTAGCAGTTCTGCTTGACTGCGAGGTGAGTGGGATTGTGCAGTTCTAGTGATTTAAGTTTGTCATGTGTTCATGTATTTGTAGTCTTTCTCTTAATGTAAATAATCATTCTAGATAAATAGGCAGGTGATGGTGATAATCTGCAACAAGGGCCTTTGTTCTTGATTGCTCCAGTGGTGGCACCTCACTGGGTTTAAGCATGGTACAGTCTCAAAATAAAGAGAAATCATTCCTGCCTCAATCACAGGTATATTCAGCCTCACAGCAGGTTATATTCTGCATATGTCTGCTTGGAAACACAGACCAGTTGTCCCTTCTGACCAGTCATTATCATCTTCAGTAGTTTTGTGGATGTGAAGCCAAGTTTCTGCTTGTACCTGTTTGTTACATCTATTTTTAATGGATTTTAAACAAATCTTAGCAATTGGAAAGACTTCTCATCACTTTCATTTAAATAATAATGATTGACTCTCCAGGGTTGACTTAATATTCCTGTTATAATTTTAATCTCGTTGACCTGTTTTATCTTTCATTTTCTTAAGAAGCTCATTAATGGTCTCACTTGTTGGATTTTCATTTTATTATGGTCTTTGTAATACCTGCTGTGTTCTTCTCACACTCTTCAAAAATGAATCCAAATATTGTGACAGGGCTGCTCAGAATCAATCAACGTGGAAACACAGGACTTTCCAGACTTTTCATTTCCCAGCTTCCAGTCCAGTATCTCATACTAAAGTCTCCTTTTGTCTGCAGGGAAAAGTAAGTAAGGCACTTCTGGATGTCTTTTAAGTGGAACAATGATCCCATTTCTTTTAAGAGCTCCATGGTGTCCCATCAATCCACTCTCAGCAGTTCTCTGTTTCTTGATGAAGAAACCGTCTTCATCAGTGATGTCCTGTGAGAGCTGGAACACTGTTGGTGTCCTTTGGTTTCTGAAACTCGGACATCTTGATGCTTGCACAACCCTAGTGAGCTTAGGCTTGTTCTGTCTGTCTCTGCAGAATAGCAGTGATACCACTGAACAAGGCAGTTTAAGTGACTTGTTCCTGACTGATGATTCTCCCAATTGCAGTAGAGGTGAATTAATACTTTCAAGGACTCCCTTGATCTCACTGAATGAGGTCTGTGGTAGGTATTGGGTGCTGAAGCTGCTGTGCTTTCTGGGGCTACAATACCTTGACAGATGGTGTTCGTGTCATGTGTTGAAGTTCACGTCACCCTCCCCTAAGGGCCGTGTTCCAGATGAGACCTGGTGCTCCAAGTCTGTGCTGCTGGGTTTGTACCACTGGCTTGCAGCAGCCCATCTGAGCACAGAACAAGATACCCTGACACCTCCAGATTTTAGGGAGATTTCTATTCCAGGGTCAAATCTTCCTTCCCAGTTTGATTCACGCAGATTATGGGTTTACTCTGGTTGAGCCTCTGAGCAGATTTCACTGAAAGCAGCTTTCACAATGAAGCAGTACATGTCAAAAAATGAGGGAGAGAGAATATAAACTAGCTTCTTTGATTTGAGCTGGTAACTGCTTTTTTATTTTCCCTTTCTCTTATTGGGTAGCTTGATGCATTTTATTTGCGTTAGGCTGATAAAAGTGTTCCCAGAATTGCATTCTGAGGCCTTCTATATCTCTGCTTTTTTCTTTTTCCTTTTTTGTTTCAATTGTCTGGTACTATTTAAGACTCAATTCTGACTTGCGAATTTTCCAACTTGCACCAGGGGATGAATTTTCTTGGGGGATAGAGAAGTGGAGCAGTAGCAGCAAGTAAGAAAATACTCCTGAGAACATTCTGTATTAAATCAGAATTTTATTACAGCCTAAGTGAATTAACGTCTTATGATAACTTTTTTTTTCATCCTTCATGCTGCTTCTGTTCAGTGAATAGGGCTTTTATTTTGGTCAGAGTTGAGCCTTGATTTTATTTATTTATTTATTCAAATTACTGTAGTTTCCCAACTTTGTTCAGAAGTTCATCTACTAAAACCAGAGTATCCCTTAGCTGGGCTGAGATGCCCTGTTTAACTGCTCCCAGGGCCATCAGTCCCCATGTGTCACGAACCCTATTGTTCTCTCCCTTTTCTTCCCTACCCTGTCCTACCTCTCAGAGCTGCTTTCTGACAGCCCATGATGCTGCTTCAGTGAACAGCTCCCCCGGCGGTCCACTTTGGAAATCTTCCATTTTGACTTCGAAAATGAACATTCACTCCAACTTCTTTTTTTTTTTTTTTTTTTTTTTTTCCTCCAGAAATGCTTCTTGGATACAAATATCACTATATTTCGCATAAATAAATCCCATGCCATATGAAATATGGGCCTCATTCTTCAACAGCATTACATGTAGTTCTCAATTTGGAAAAGAGAGGGTCTTTTTCCAAGGACACCTCTCTAAATAGTTGATAAGCTCCCTGTCTGCTGGATGGTCTGTGGGTACTCTGGGGACTTATATATAAAATTTCATCAGCCTCAACAGTTGCTAAGCTGCAGAACCCAGGGTGGCCTCCTGGGGTGATGTAAACTTGGTATTTAGAAGGAACTTCTTTCCCCCCAGATATACAATGTAAATTAACTGCCAGGAAAAATGATAGTGAAATGAAGGAACATAAAATGTACTAAGTTCAATAGCTCTGTCCTTCTTTTGTCTTCATTCTTTTTACATCTGCCAGATACTACCCAGTTGTCCTTGTTTTCTCACCTGTCACCTTGACTTTGGTGCAGTCCCCTTTCCTTACAGTCTTCATTATGTTGTCTTGTATACTCTGTTACTCAGCTGTCTTTTAACCTTGTCATTTCCCTACTGCAAATCCTGCTTCTCTTGTGTTCTTTTCTCATGTATTTTCAGTTATTTCATTTACCTTTCCTTCCCCTGTTGTCTCAGTGGCTTGCTGCAGTTACAGCAGTGTTGTTCTGAGTGCCAGTGTCCCACAGCAAGACCTGTGGGCCTGGAGAGCTGGCAGCTGTAAGCTCTACGTGCCCCTTACTGGTCCTTTCCCTTGAGTTTCATCTTTTAGTTAAAACAGCTCCTACCAGCTCTCAGATTTCCCCTTTTTTCTTGCTTTTTCTCCCTTTTCTCCACCTCTTTCCTGGCCCCCATCAGCAGCTCGGAGCTCACCTGTCCCTCGGCACATTCCCTACTGTTTCCACCCCCTGGAGACCCATGGCTCGTTCCTCAGTGGCTGGCTGGAAAAACATCTTTGCCTGGCTGCTTGCCATCATTTGTTAGCTCCTCTTTGATTATGGGCACTGTCTTCATGTGTGTCCATTGCACTGCTGAAATACACGTTCTTTGATCTGAGGCTGATGCAGGACGTGGTCAGGGAGCCTCTGCTGGGATGATGGCAGAGGAGGAGTTAGGGAATGTGACCTCCTGCTGCTCCCTTGCCCACATAAGCTCCACTAATGCTCCTTTTGTCTCCTCTGCATTTAAGCCAGGTAGCATCCACTCTGTTAGCATCCATGCTGTTAGGACACTGTGGAGAGAGTGGGAATCCCGGATGGTGTCTGTGCCCGTGGAAGAGGATGGTGGATACAGTCCCTGTACCCGTGGTACCAGTCCAAGGCTGTTCTAGCCCAGGATAGCTGTGAACCTTACATGCAGGGCAGGTTTGGCCAAAGCTCAGGCAGTCCTGGGATGGTGGATGTGTGGTAGGAATTTGTAGGGAAAATGTGTGTGGATTCTGGTTGCAAAAGGAGTAGTACTCCCTCTGCACTGATTTAGGAAATTCCTTTTCCTTGATCGTGCCTTCTGTTTTGCACAGGGGCAGTTGATGTGGGGCTATTCTGGGAAGAATATCACTGAAATAATACCCCCAAAAGTGGAAGAAAACACAAAGGAGTACAGTCTGGCCCTGCAAGCAGCTCTACACTGAAAAGGCAATGAACTGGAATATAAAGGCTGAGACACATGGCAGGGAAAAGGTGGTGGTGAATAAGGTGAATAGATTTCCTAACCTGGTTTAGTTTCTAAAGCCATTGTGGTGTGAAACTACAGCATAAGGTCAAAAAAAGACACCTACCAAGAAGGTTGTTTTGGAAACTTTAGCTGCCTAAATTTCTGCAGATGCCTGTTTAGCTTTGAATTTATTATATTCTTGGGGAAGGAAGGGGGCTAATGAATTTTTAGATGGCGCTTTTTTTGTTGTTTGGTATATTTTCAGCTGTAATTTGACCATCTTTTTCTGTCCTGAGAAATCTCCTGAAAGGTAACTCCCTGACACCTTATTGGAAACAAAATCTGAGAGCATTAAATAAATGTTCAAGCAATTGGGGGAGAATTTTTAAATGTAACAAAGCAGTGACTCTTCCATATAATCTCTTTAGAAAATAGCTATCTCCCTGAGTTTTTTCCTTTTTTTTGTTTTAGTATATATATTTGTTTTAAATGTCAACTGAAAAAAAAAGACCTGCTTTAAAGCAGATATCTTGCAAGAAAAAAGTATATTTCATATATAAATGTTTGGCAGAGTTATAAGAAACTGAAGATAAGGTCTGACAGACCCCCTTGAAATTTCAAGACTTTTCTGCACATTTAAGATGCTGAGCAAAAGGAATACCCTTACATTACAGTTGGCAGAATTTTTCTCTTCGAATGCCATGAATCACCAGAGTACTCAAGCATGTACTTAATCTTAAGAAACTGTTACATTTTAAAGTAATTCTGTTTAAGTGCTTTATTAAATTGAAGCTATTGCCTTATTTAAGTTACAGTGCTGCTTCTCTGGAGCCTGTAGAAGGTCACAGTTTCTCTTTCAGTGACCAAGGAATTAAAAACAAAATCTGGATCATTTAAAAAGGTGATTTGAGTCCTTGATCTTGCACATACTTTAGACCTAAACTTAGTGCAGTTTGTTTGGTGCTGTAGGACCCACAGACAACATACCAAATTCAAGACCATGCTTTCACAACTGTTGATAATGCTTTACAGCTATCAAAGAATCAGAAATATTAAATAAACAACTTTCAGATTGTTCCAATTCTTCCAATCAATTTGTTAAGCAGATGAGCTGTTATCTCAGAGAATGTAAAAGCCAATTTTCATTTACTCTCTCAGAGTGATGTTACTAAGCTTCATACCATCATTCCCATGCCTTCATTTGCATGAACCACTGTCAGTCCTTACATTTAACATCATGCTCACAGAACATCAAAAGTTTAACTGAGGGGGGAAAAGAATAAGAGCAATGCATAGTACCAATTTGGTGATTATTAATGTTGTTGGAAGGAATGGTGCTGCTGCAGAGTGTGCTTCAGAGAAGGGGAACCTCTGGAGAAATAGGTATTTGTTGGACTTACCATTGCTGAAAATCCTACAGGACGTTACTGCTGTGACTTCTAGCTCTTGCTGTTGTAAGAGGGGAACTGCACTGAAGTGCCTTTGTTCTGATTTCATTATCTGGAAGCAGAGGTCACATTCAGAACTTTCAGTCTCACTGTTATAGTGGAAAAAGGGGTTGAAATAAGTGGGGTGTTTGCTTTGCTGAATAAGTAGCTTAGGTAATGCATATCTAAATGGTTTGGCAGCACATGCATAGAAAGAATTTGATATCTGACTTCATACCTCTAGAGATGTCCGTGTCTCTACCAAGTAGAGTTGTGCCTTTATTCTTTTTGCACATTTCTGTTTGCAAAAGGATTCCATAAAAACTGTGACTTGGAGACACGCCAATGTCTTTCGCTAACTACAAGGCACCAAAGTCCAACTTTATTTAGAAATTTCCATTTTTTCCTGATGCATTCCAACCTGTCTAAAGGTGAATGTGATCAAAGCTCCTCTTTGCGTGTCCTTCCCCCCCCCACACACCACTTTTCTCTTAACGCAGTCCAGTTCTTGCTGGCACAGTGGTAAGAGTTCATCTGATCTTTAGTGCAGGTCTTGGTACCGCACCCACTGCAAAGGCAGGTGGTCTGAACGGGCTGCTCCTGCTCCTGACTTGGGATTTTCCCAAGGGCTCTCGTGGTGGCTTTGTGTGCATGGGCACACTGGGTAAAGGCAGCGTCCTTTGGCTGTGCTGCAGACCGAACCCAAAGCCATGAGGGAGCCTAACTGCATTATTTGGCTTCTAGAGGGCAGACACAAGTGGAACCCTATGGCTTTTGCTTGGCTTGAATTCCTAGGGAAGCGATTTTACCTCCATTCAGACGGGAGTGTGGAGACGTATTCAGAGTGCAAGGAACAAATGAGGGAAGGAGGACTGCCAGGATTTCTCTGACTTGTGACTGTTTTGGCTGTAAGAGTGAGACAGGGAATGGGTATAAGAGAGCAATAGGTAATTTCAGCCTGTTGTCTGGAAATAAAAACCTTCATACTAAAATGCTTTGGTTGGACACGGTCTGTTTCATTAGATATAGAATGTTTCACTTTGTGAAAATGGCAGCAGCTTATTCTGTATACACACAGTTTTACATTTAAGGAGATTATGGCTTCAGAATGGAAGAACTTTTATAATACAGTTCTCTCAAAAGCTTTAACAATGGAAACAACCCCATCAAATTGTTTACAGTATGATTGTTTACTAGGAAAATACTTTTTTGTGATATGGGTAAAATCTAAGGTGTTGTCACTTAAGTTTCGTATTAACAATCATTTCTAGGTGTATATTAAACGTATTTCTCTTCTTTATGCTTCTGGCACTTTGTATCCTTTTACTGTCTGTTTTGAAATTTTTTTTTTTTTAATCTTTTTCTTGAGGGAAGTGCAAGAAGTGCAGTATAAAAAAAATTGTTGACTGCATCACATGTGGTCTTACGGAGGAAAACCCAAAAGCTTTAGCTTTTATTCTGAACAGGGAATACACAGAAATCTGTTCAGGATGGCAACAGCAGTTGCATTAATTTTCTAGAATAGCTTAATGGCACAATTTACTTTGAGTTAATACAGAAGTTTCCAGTGCATATTTCTGAGTTCTTTCACTGAACTTTGTTGCACTAAAAAAAAAAAGAGTTATTAGAAGAATACCTACCTGTACTGCTTATGCTGACAGGCTCTTAGTGATGAGCATTAATATTGATGTTATTATTAGGTACTAGTCATAATTTTGAGCTGTTTTAAGACAAGTATTCCGGTGGTCTGTATGGAAGACAACAGGCAGTTGCTGTAGCCTGCTCCACAGTGGGCAGACAACATCAGTCTTTATCCTGAGTAGGATTACACGATACAATTGCCTGTGATAGCAAGAGTCTGGACTCAAGGGGACACTTTCTGGAAGGAGCAGCGTGTTTTCCTTAGTGCTGCCATCCAGTGAGGAAAGCCCCGGAGTTTGTAGTTGAGAGCACCTGAGTGGTCCTGTTTGCACACAGCATTTTCTGTGGGTCTCCTGTTTAATGGGAAGGACAGCCTGTTGTCTTGATAACTGTGATTTGTTTGGGCTCTTTTGGGGGGAGTTCTGAAGAGTCCAAAAGGCAGGTGAGAGGTCTGAGTGTGAGTGTTACCAGAGGGTCCTTCTGGAGCTGGGCTCTGGCACAGGCGGGCAGGGAGATGTGGGGGAGGCTGTCGTGCCCTCAGGAATGCAGCCTTGATTTGCTCACCCCGTTTGGCTTGAACTTGCTGAAATACTTGATCTTAAAGATGAGACCAGGCATAAGGAATTTCAGTCTTTGAAGAAGCTGTGAAAATGGGGAAAATGGGAGATGGAAGGTGAGGTGGGAATGCTTTAAAAAGGCCATTTATGTAAGTAGTACGAATCGTAGTTTACTTCTACCTGTCAAGCACACACACAACATCTATGCTTAAGACCATCATGCCAAGTATAAGCACAACTATCAAGAGACAGAAATATGCCACTAGGAAGTCTAGTGCATATTCTTATTATTGATATTTATAAAATTAAGGAAAGGAAACATAATAGGAACAAACTTTATACTATATAAAACAGCAGAATTTGTATTTATATTTTGGGGTTTTTTTGTTAAACGTATTGTTCTACTGAAAATCTAGTTTACCAAGAGTTTCTTCTTCAATAAACTTTATGGTGAACAAGGAAGTAAAAAAACTTAAGGGAAATAAATACATGTCTTCTGGTCTGAATTAGTTACTGACATAGTCTTTTCTATTTTAGTATTTGAAGCAGGAGGGAGTGCTTTAAATGCTTCAACCCATTTAACCTTAATTGCTTGGTCTTAATAGACATTTGCTAACTAAAGGAACCAAATTATAGCTTGAATTAGGCCTTACTAATCTTAATTAGAAGCTCTACTTTATAATCAGAAACAGCCTATGTTTAAAACAGTAAGCATTTCTTAAATGGCTTACTTTAAAATTCTAAGGCCCTTTTGCTAATAATTGTTTAGACTGAATACGGGTAACCATTATTCTCCTTATATTGCACTTAATTAAAAATATCTCCTCCATGTGGTTTTGTGCAGTCTGCTGGCCGTAAAATTGTTTGACTGGTGGGGGGTGGGATTACTTTACTTTTCCTGTGGTAATTTGAAAACATGTTTCTGCCTTTGTTTTAAAAGTTTTCTGGGGTCACAAGTTACAAGATTAACATGTGAATCAATACAAACATTCACTTCCTGCATTTGTCTGTCCTCAGGCAAAGGCTTGTCAGTCACTCACAGCCATTAATAATACACCCTATAATTCATTTAGTTTAACGTTGAAATCGTGCTCAGTCACTTGATTATGGTCTCTGCACTCCTTCAGAGACCTAAATTTCAGTATAAATCAAGTCTCTTATATTGGGTGGGAGGCAGACCCTGGCTCTATCTGTTGAGCATTGCATGTATTAAGAGAGCTCCTGTGCCTTTCAGGGCTGTCTAAAGAGGACAGAGGGTGCATTTAATGTGTCCAAAGGTGGATCTCAGTAGTACAAATCAGCACATTTAAACCATTAGGCTTGCTTTCCTTTTATAGTTGAGGGAGATAAATTTCCTTCATGCAGTTTGCCTTGCATTATTGGAGACAAAAAGAGGTCAGATAAATCATGTCCTGAAAATAAGAGTCTTCTTTCTGACACAAATGTGGGCATCTACAGTGGAGGCATGTAAAGTTGGATGAGGTGTATCTGGGCAAAGAGCCTGCTGTGAGATTCAAATTCCATTTAAATTAATGAAGAATATTCTGTACTTGTCCTTCAAATTTAACCAGGACATGGGATTTTTAAGCTGCCATGTTATCACTGGATCACTATGAAATTTATCCTCCCAGTCTCAGTTTTATATTTTCAATTCTTTAATTTTTTTTTAGTTCATCCTACTCAGGAAGCACTGCTAGACCATGTGATCATACTTTTATTTAATTTGCAATGCTTTTAATTCAGTGGCTGAATTACCTACTTGCACAAACTAAACACAAATTTAAAGTCCTTTATATGCCATGTCTACTAGACCTTTATGTGCACTTGGGACAAATGAAAGTGGTCAGAGCTTCTTGAAGGTCAGTTTTGTTTGCCTAGTTATCAGATCTTTGCAAATCCCCTAAAGCATTTTTTAGAATTTCTCCTTGTTGTCCAGTTACTTTTATGTCTGTGCTAATGGAATATACAAAGATTTTTAAATTATACCCAGTACAGGAAGGCAAAATCAGGACTCTTTACAGTGGGTGCAAAAAATCTGGTCCCTACCTATGCTTCCTACCTATGTGTATTTATCTTCTAATATCAAAAGTGTGTAAGCTGGCCAGACCAAGTTTGACTGAAGGTCTGTCTAGCCTGATGTGCAGTCTCTGACAGTGGCCAACAGTGGATGCTTACAGTAGCTTACAAAAAACCCATGAAATGGAAGAATGCAGCTTGAGATTTAAAGACCTCCTGAGCCAGAGGTATCATTCAATTCACTGTGTTTAATGACATCTTCAGAATGGGAAGAGAAGATAAGTATATTTGCTTCTCCAGGGGTTCTGCATAACTCACAGTGGTGTACAGGTGATTAGCCATGCTCAGAACACTGGGAAAGCATTGTGCAGGAACAGGTAATTGTGTACACCTGTCTCTCTGCAGCCTCCCATCTACTGTGGTTTACCAGGAACCTCACGTTGTGTTTCTCTACATGAGCAAACCCTACAAACCCTAGTTTTTGTCTTGGCAACTAACAGCATCTTCAGAGTGATGAGCCTTCACACCTTTCTGAAAATGAGACTTCATTAAGGAGTGTCTCAAGTCAGTTGTGAAAAATTAATAGGTACTTTGAAAAGTTTGACCTGGATGTTTGACCTAACTTCAGGTGGCTACACTGTTAAATCAGGTGCTGTGGATAAACACCCATAACCCTATTATTTCATTTTTGATTCTTTTACTGAGGCTGAAGTCCTGTATTATTTGTGGGTGAGTTAACTAGTCAGGCCTTGCTGCCCTGTTTTCAGTGGATAACAAAGGATGTTGTAACGTGTTCTCTCCTGGACTTCTGTTTATGCATCTTAGAAATACTGTGAATATACACCAGAGACAGTCCTAAAACAGGGATTCTCTAGAAAGATGGGAAGGAGGAAGAAGCATGTGGAATTCATGAAGAACATTTCAAGAAGTGACATCTGAAATCTCTAGTTTTATGTTGGATGTACTGTCCAATTAAACAAAAAAAAATGAACCCAAACTGTTTATTGGGTTGTTAATCAAGTCTTTAGGCAAGACCTTTTGCTTATCTCGGCATAATAAAATAGCATTGTTGTGCAAGGCACCTCATAAGAAATGATCTACGTGAGAGTATTGGCAATAGGTCCACAGGACTAAACAACTATATAAACTTAGCCACTTTTATCCCTCTGCTGTTGGGGAGGAGGTCAGTTCAGTTGTACAGCTTGGCTTTCTGTGCTGCATTCTGTCAAAAGCAGATTATTATGTGAACACCGCACAGAAGCTGAAGGCATTCTTTGGTTCTCTCTACCTAACATTGTCCCCAACATAATGAATAAATAAAAATGCTTAAAATTCCCAAAGGAAAATTTCCAGGCTATGAATATGAGCACTCTTCAATTTACAGCAAATGCCCGTGTTATTCCTGTGTCTGCAGTTTCATCCTTTTTTCATTTAATAGTGTTAATGGAAGCTGTGTCTGCGTTCTAGTACAGGATATTTGAACACTGGAACAAAAATATCTAATTTCATGGCAAAGCTAAAATTGCATCTCTTTGCCCTATCTCCCTTTCTGGTCCAAACATCAGATGTCAGCACAGCGCATAAATAAAAATATTTGATGATTCACAGGTCAGCAATGGTGTTTTTCAGATTTGAATGTTAGATTTCATCCTTACCACTTTTCCTGGACTTTACTCACTACAAAATTGGCGTTAGTACAGCTTGCCCTGGCCTCATCTAACCCTCACTTGCCTCATGTTCAGCAAAGATGTGTGCAACTTCATTAATTCTTGTTCCTGCTATTGCTTACTTCTCTAGTTGTCAAAGAGTCCAGGAAATGTTTTGAGAGTCTGGAAGGGGTAATGATGATGGAAAAGCCAGTGGGTTGCCTGCTGCTATTCATTTTCTGTACATTTATGTCCCTGCTGGACAATGGCTACACATCCACAGGTCAAAAACCAAAGGCTGCTTACCACTGTTTATTAGATTTTCTCTGTGATTATTTGTCTCTGGTGATAAATAGAGCTCTGGCTCACAAGACTAATTTCTGCATGGCCTTTTAAAACACTGGGGAGAGCCTACATCATAACTGATGAACTCTCTTTGTGAATAAAATTTTAGAACTGCCAGAATGTATCAGGATTGGGTTCTCTGTTACAGGAATAAAATAGCTGGAATCGTTACATCGGTGTGGTATTTGTTTGAAAATAAAACCCTTTTTGCATTCATCTACTGCAACAACATCTAGGGCTTCTTGTTGATACTGGCCAGGGCCATGCTTTCCAAAAAGTGGAAAACATTCTGTCTGTACATCCAAGCAAAACTGCATGGCAGGTACTTTACACACTGTGGAGACAGAATTGTTAAGAAGCTGAGAGAGGCTGTGCCAGAATTCTGAGTAGCAAAATTGCCAACTGTTTTGGCATCTTGAAAATAGCTCCATGTTTCATGATTGTACAGTTCTGATGGAGAGAGCTTTTAGAGCTGTGAACTGCTTCAGACAGTGCTTCTATGAGCTCACATTTAGGGTATAATCATTATAGGTTTAGTAAGGTTTATCTTACTGAAAGCAAGATGCTGAAACACAAATCTGTAACAAGCTTAAATTTTCATTACAGGAACAAAATGTGACTTGATCATCTGAAACTTTTGCATAGTAACGAAATTTGTAGCCTGGTAACTTTTGTACCTTCTAGATGGTGCACAGAGCTGAAGGGTGGTAGACAAAAATGAGTTTAAGCTTTTTTGCAAGACTGTCTCAGATTAAAAAAAGGTATTGTAAATATTTGATTATTTCTGTTCAGTTTAGTCTTCTCAGATCTTTGTGAAGTGAATGTGTCAAGCTCATAAATGAACCATGTAAATGGCTTAATGTAGGGTCAACTAATTTTACTGTTTGTTTCCTGAAAAATACCCACAGCCCTGCAAGGGACTCGTGAGCAAAATTAACACCACTCTTCTGAAAACATAAACTAAATACAAGTAATGTATCTGTATCTAGGCTGGAGCACTTAAAGTCTTCTTAACACCATAGAAAAGAGAAGGAAAGCAAGAAATCCTCAGTACTATCTCCTGGATTAAAAGAGTGTAATGTGAAATGATTAATGTAGGGAATCAGGCAACATGCTGGTATTATGAGATTCCTCTTGCCAGAGGTACCCTGGAGTCTTAATTACCGTGAGTGTGAGGGACGCCTGTTTCGTTGAGTTTTAATGAATGACCAATACTCTCATTTTTCAGTGCATTCCATGTGTGTTACAACTGTTGTACCATCATGCAGACCCTCCTAGACTGGGTAAAAGCTTCTGTAGTTAGAAAAACTACTTACAGCAAAACCAAACATTATGATTCTAAACCAAAGGAGGTTCTGTGTTTGATGACCCAAGTTACCGTCCAGTCAGCTAGGGGCGGAGTTACAGCCTTTATCCTTGTGAAGGACTTAGGAGTGGCACTCCTGGTAGGCTGCTCTTTACTGTTCTCTGCAAACCAAAATGCTGAGAGGCCTTCAGTTCATAAAGGATGTTGTTGGGGAATGGTATGAATTTGTCTGTATTCAGGGAACAGGTGGCAAAATAGGAGGCAGAGTTGGTTTCTGGGGCTTCATAAATATTGGGTCTGGCAGGGAACACAAATTCATGGTTTTCCCGTGCATCATGTTGGGAAGTAGCCACACAACTTCAGTAAATGTTGACATGAAGAGCAACCCTGAACAGGTGATTCTCTCATAGCAGGACACGCCAGCAGTGCAATGCAGAGCTGATCTGCTCATAGACAGATTACTTGTCCTGCCAGTTTTTGTAGGCTGGCAAAATTAATATCTGATACATGTCTGATACAGAGTAGGAAGTTTGACCAAGTGGTACAGGATGACAGGAAGCCCTGTATTTTACAAATCTTGCATGATATAAATTACATTATATTCCCCAAGTGGTTAACCAGCACAGAAGAGTTGTTCTTAGCCAGGAGTATGCAATAAGCCAAGGACTACTACTAAAGTACAGGCAAGAAAAACAGTTTGAAAAAGTAAGCCTGCTGTCAGAAGATGTAAATTTGCTGTACAAGTGTTTCCTCTTCTGCTGGAAAACATACTAGTTCCTCATATCCAGGAAGGCTGGAAACCACTGCTATATAGCCTCTCATACTGTTTTTGGTCTTGGCTTTTTCAGTCTGAAACAGAAGTAGTGTCAGTCTGCCAGGGACTAAGGAAGCATGTACTCTATGATACCAAGAAATCTTCCATTTGACAGTGCATAATCTGCCACTGACTTGTTCTGAAATGGGCAAGAAGCCACCTTCTGTTCCCCCCCAGAAAGGGTCACATAAGATAAATTAATATTCATTCACTGGTAGGTTATTAAGAAATTTACTTCAGAACTGAAGGTTGGGATTTTTTTCTCTTTGTCAATGGACAGACGTTTAAAAATGAAATGCAAAGGAAGGTTGGAGATACACCATCTGAGAATGAGATGCCTGCAGAGTCTGGAAAAAAAGTAGGTGAATTATATCTGTATCAGTGAGCTTATTTCACTACTTGAAACATTCTTCTCAAAATTTATAGGTGCATATTTGAATTTAAAGATATAGGAACTACCTCCTGCCATGACTTACTGAAACAACTATCATTAGGATGCATGCACACCAGCAGTGTCAGTAAGGCACACAGAAATACTCTCCCATTAGATCTCCAAGAAGTTCGAAGGTTCATTGTGGAATCAAACATTTCCCATTATATTAAAAGAGGGAATCATGGTGGAAAATGGCTGTGATTTAGAAGTGGTGGGAAAAACGCTGTCAAATGTCATGTTTCACATTCATAACAGCTTGTGAACAGGAAACCTCTCTGCTTGAGCTTGTTGGGCATGGCAGCTACTAAATAAAGACAGACTCTAAAGCTGTTACGTGCTCTGCAGGTATCCATCTTTATTTGAGTATCTCATTTGAGTTCAAAGAACTTGCAGCCAATCTGTTTAAATATCAATTAAGACAAATGTCAAGCCGCTACAAACTCTAATCAGAGGTTCAAGATGCTGAATGCAGGATAACAACAATTTCGGGTTTATTTAGGAAAAAAAATTCTATTTACTATAAATGAAGCTGTAATGGTCCCAAATAAGTTCCCATTGTGCTAGTCGAGATGGCAAATGTCACACAGGGATACTGAGATACAAGAATAGAAAATATATTGTTCCCTAGGGAAAGGACTCTGCTGAATTACTTTTTTCCATAAATGATTCTAGCTCTCCAAAGGTTTCAGGCACCCAAAAAGTACTGTAGGTAAATAGCTCTGTACAAGCCCAGTATTAATGCAGTAGGAAAACTTGCCAATTAAGCAGTCAGAAACTCTGTAAGGTCCTAAAGTGAAGAGAGTTCCATATCACTTATTTGATCTCCTCCCCGTTCCTGCTGCTGGGGTGTTCTGTACACCACCATACAGAGTATTTAGGTGGCTGGCAAATGACACCAAATGCATACAGAGTCTCAGATTTCAGTTTATGTGTTACCTTTTTTTTCAATATTTTTATTTATTTCTTACTTCACTGTACTTCAGTGATAACTTTCCATTGGCAAAGTACGTGTGCACTGAAGGAGGAATACCTGCCTTGAACATCAGGCGTCCTCAGAGAAGGAATCAAAGGGGTGGATTCTTGTGTCTGTTGTCAGTTTGATTGGCATATCAATGTCCAGCTGTTAAAAATGTTCTTTCCACTCTTTGAACTAAGAGTTTAAATAAGGAGGAAAATGCACAGGAAAGAACAGTGACAGGAAATGGAGGAAGGGAAGGTGAATTTAAGAAAAGTGTAAGGAAAGGAGTCTCCAGACACCATATTTCTTATTGATGAATGAAGAATGGGATGGTTACTCACCAAAAATGTGAGATACAGCCATTCAGCTACTGCAGAAATTTTGGATTTTCATCATCTATTGCCTTGTTTCATTTACCAGTGTGGGAGCTGAGTCAGCTGAAGTCAGCTTACAGCAGTGGGTGCTTGATACTGTCTAGTCACTGGTGTCTTTAAGTGTGACCCTTTAATTATCTTTCTATGATGCACAATAGTTGAAGATCATTAACTAAGCCTTGGAAAGTAGCAAGTGTTGAACACACCTACATTTTCTACAGCTGATAAACTCAGTTCAGTTACTTCATAACCTCCTTAGAGAAGGACTTGTGTATCTGAAAGCTTGTCTGTTTTTCCCCAACCAGTGAGGGTGACTCCATCCTTACTCTGTGTGACTTGAAAATTTGATTCATGCTTGCTGTACACAGTATAATAATAGGAAAAAAAATTTCAGACAAAATTCAGGGCAAAATAGGGATCATTAATAGCTGTCTGCATTTTCTTTAAAATTAAAAGTTAATAATTGTGGTTAGGGAAAAAATGATGAAACAATAGTAAAAAATATTAAATAAAAAAACTATAGAAAATTAAAAAGTCATATCTACAGGCAGTGCTAAATGCGATGACATCTCATCTGTCTTTCAGATGTATCCTAAATGCTTTTAAGCAAAATAGTTCTAAACATGAAACTGTTCACACTTTAAAAATGTGTGTGTTGTTTAACCAGCTGGACACACCTCTACACAGTTTGGGTTGTATTCCATTTCTCCCCCTTCTTTCAGGAAAGTACTTTAAGAAGATATAACATGATGTGTTTGGCTATCACAGAAGGAAAGGAAACAAAACTGCTACAGAGTACTTGGTCTTTTCTGGAAACTGGGTGAAATGGCTTCCAGAAAAACAGCACAATACCACAGATTGCATCCAAAACATGTCCACTAAGTTGGCATGGCCTTTTTGTTTTACTGCTGGTTTAATACTGGGAAATAGGGGCTTGTGACATTTTTGAAGGAAGCTGTAAAATTGAATTTTTTTTTCCTTTGTGGATGCACTAATGGGAAAAACATGGGAGAGGCAGTACCCATAGTGCAAAGGCTCTTGAGGGATTTACACTGAAAAAACCTCATGTTAAACAACGTATTGTACCTGTTCTTTTTCCTTCTCCACTGAGAAACATCCGGCTGCTCTTTTTGAGTTTACCCTGCTCCCAGCCTGCCCACCCTTGACCTTGCCTCTTAGAGAAGTCCTAATGGCTATCAAATTTTACAGTTTTCTTTGGCACAAGCGTCTTGAAAACATCATGGCAACTTAAAAGCTGTAAAAACTGCACTCATTGTTCCTCTGATTCATTAGATTGTAACATTTACAAGGTCACAGCATCTAAAGAATAAAGATGTTAACATTTATGAGTCAAAAAAATAAAGTATCACAGGAAGGACCAGATGTAACAAATAATTTGTTTTATAGAAAAAGTGATTTAACAAGCTTTTCGTGGAAAGACATTTTCAAAAATGGACTTTTCTCTGAGGTGAAGGGGTTTTGTGGAGTCGAAATATTGAATGAGTCATGGTATGTCAATATTTTCTTCATAAAATTTGTACTTGGAGTAAATGTTGAATTCTGGTACCACAAATCGCAGATGGAAATGGTATTTCATCAGGTCAGGTTGAGTGAAATTGAAAATCGATAACATTTTCCCACCCAATTCTTCATACATGGGTCAGGTTTTGCAAATTTTGAGAGTAGAGCTGAGCAGACTTCAAATGTGTGGAAATGTGCTGATGCTAAACTCTTTGTAAGAATCTAACATGTTTAGTATTGTTGCTTAGGGTGAGTGTTTCCCAGAGAGCTGAACTTCTGGCAAATTTCACCTGCACTTTACCAGAATGGTCTTTAACTACATTTGAGCTTTTATCCTGGCCTTTAGATATGGAAGTGGTTTCCTTCTTATGGAAAGTGCAAGTTGGTATGGGAAATACGAATGCCTTAGGTTCAGGTTTTCCAGTGTGTGAGGCATATCTGCTGGAGGTATAGTAAATGTAGACTCTGCCAAAGAATATATATAAATATATAAATATTCCCATGTAATTTTTACTTATCTTAATGGCTTTTACAGTCTCAAACTCAGTCATTAAGAAGAATAAGATGCTGATCTGATTGTGATCCAGGACCAGAACTTGTTTGTAATCCTTGTCAGTGTGCATGTAGCTTCACTTCTGCCTGTTACCTTTAAAGTAGCAGTGACAGTGCTATGCTGCTGTTTGCTCTGAGTTGGAAATGGGAACAAAAAATTTCAGTGCTGATCCTGTCTCACATCTCTCTCTACTGTGAATCCCAGAAAATACATCTTCCTGGCTTCACTAAGCAAGTGGCAAAAAAGCCTTGTGACTTTTGTAGGGTTGATGTTTCATCTCAGGCTATTTCACCTTTTTAAAGGTTGCTTTCTTTCACAGGCATCTGAGATCAAGCTTGCATAAAGCTATGCAATGAGGAAGACAGTTCTGCACTGTGAATCTGTTCTCAGTTCTCTAGGATTCAGAACCTAGGGGTAGGCCCTTTTTTCCTGTGTTTTTCTGTGGAAATTAGGTTAGTGCATTAACCCTAGGAAGAACAGTGACCAAAACTCAATAAGAAATCAATAAAATTTTTTGAAAGCTTTTAAGAGAGAAGCCATAAAAGTGAAAAATATTACCACCTGGATATATGGGCTCCAGCATATTGCCATGTTTTTGTTGAATAATAGTTGTGGATAAGCAGGCAAGATGCTGCTGTTGCAGAACTGTAGGATGACATTTTTTAGCAGAAGACAACTGATAAAAGAATTTTTCATCTGGTATGCTTTGCCCTCTGTAGGGGCTACCAGCAACCTCTCTTCAAGCAAGAAGGTAAAACACACTTTCCTGTCAAGTTTGTAAGGACAATGTTATTTACTGTCTCCATAGTGCCTTTTTTGGTAGTGTTTTGTTTAAAGCAATTAGATAAAGATGGATACCAAAATATTTTTTCTTTAGATACTGAAGAAATACGTGGCTTTATCCATCAATATGTACTTACAAAGATTTTAATATTTCTTTTTCTAGCTATTTAATGGATCCAACTTCTTTATGAGATATTCTCCATCGGTGTAATATACCTGCATGATCACTTTTGTTTGTGGTTCTCTAAATTAGAAGTTGATGTGGGCAGACAGCTTTCTTTGGCTATTTATTTTGAAATGTCCAAGCACATAAATTACTCCTTTCAAAGTCAATTGAAGTTTTTGTTTACTAAATTAGCTCCAGATCTTGCCCTTATATTGCTAGTCAAGAAATACTTTAAAATGGACACAGAATTTATTCAATCCTACGCCTCTTTTGAACATCTTCTGTTGCATTGTGAGTGTTGGGATCTGTGGCCTTGACAGATGCCAAGATAAAATTTGTGTCAATGCACACTTTCCCATTTTCTATAGAAATCTGTGGAATTCAACACTAAACACTGAATTTGGCTCATTGACTTCCAGGCCTCAGTCATTCTTCCTTTTGCATGTTAATAGCCATAAGGCTTGTTGTGACAGTTTAGCTGTGACACTCATCCAAAATTCATCAACTCCATGCAGACATTTGCTTTGATGTCAGTAGCTGTGCCCATAATGATCTGTAGCTGTGCTGACAAAGTTTGTTGCATGTGTTGTAGTGATTTTTGGACATTCAGGAGCTTAATTAATTGCAACTGGTGCAATGAAGAGTAGGAATGAATTTTTCTGGAGGTAGACTTTTTACTTTCTTGGCATGAATTCTTTGCCACCTTCTAGGAAAGCTGATTACTGCTTGGAAAAGATGATTATCATGCAGTAAATTTCATGACACTGCTGAAAATGTTTAGACAAATTGGGAACCAGCCATTTTGCAGCTTCCTCACTGTTTTACAGTTTGGTTTGTCTTGTGGACATTAATTATTGCATGCTGATGTGTCTTCTATTCTCTGCTGAAACAGAAAGCTGCAATACTGTGATATGGGAAGCAGAAGAGTTTATTCTTGTTTTATTTTGAACATTTCATGGTTGTACTGTTGTGCTTCTGGAAGAGCTGCTTCTCTGCAGGGTGGCCTTGTGAGGCTTATGAGAGTTCCATCTCTTTGTGGCAGAATACAAAAATTAAACAAATACTGGGGGAGGGTCAGTTTCACCTCTAATAATGAAAGAAGAATCAACCACATTATGTTTAAGGGAAATACAAGTCCCATTAGACTAAAAAGAGTAAGGTCACTTAAAGAAGACAAATTCAAATTCTCTTCCTATGACTGAAATGCAAGGACTGTAAATTGCAGCACGTCCCCATGGTAACTCATCCTCACATTTTCTCGGATACTTGTCTAAGGTTTTTTTTAAAAGTTCTTGGATGCTTGCATTGGATAATAACTGCAGTCTTGTAGAATGGGTGTTCTTTAAGTAACATCACTGCTCCTTGAGGAGGGCAGGAGCAGAGCATGGCTGTGTTCCCTAGGACTGTGCTCGAGGAGTTATTTCTAGACTGTAACAAAAAGATTCACCTCTGCTTTCCAGAAAGAATTGTGATGGAGTTCTCAAGCCTCTTTCACCTTGGTAAATAAATAGCTGAACCAGTACAGTTACTAGTACACCCAAGTAAGCAAGTTTGTTTTAATCTCTTTTTTCCTGATCATTTTTTACTTGAAACAAGTAAACTCTTGAAACAAGCAGTGGATTTATGAGATTTTTCTGAACCAGTTCCAGGAAGAGAGGATCAAAATTATTTTGCCAGTGTCTGAGGATGTGTTTGCTTACTTCCAGCCTTGGGATTGGGAGTTGCTGTCTCTTTTGAATACACTAAGCTCAAACAGGTTCTTGGCAGACTGTGTCACTACTACAAATGCCCCTACACCTTATTAATCATTTTGGTGCATTTAGTTCTGAGACTCCCGTGATCCCTGCCATTGTAGTGCCACATGAAATTAATTTCTCTTGGAGCAGAAATACTGCAATACTCTTTTAAGGTGATTTCTTCACTAAACACCCCAAGAGTTCCCTGTCTGAACAGCTGGAATTCAAGGAATTGAAAATTTTAAGTATTTTGCCAGTATAGATAAAACTTTAGGTTTCCCTTTGAGAAACCTTGCTAATTCATCAGTAGATGCACCTACATCCATTACAATTTCACAGTTGGATACCTACATTTATTTTTTTTCCTTTTGGTTCTGGTTTTTGTTATGGTAACTCCTTCATGATGAAAGACAACATTAAGTGACCCAAATGCTAAAAATGTTAAGGATAGTTGAGGCTACAAAATCAGGAGGGAAAGCTTAATTTCTCAGGCAGAGGTGTTTAGAGTGGAGATTTCTATTAACACCCAATTCTATCAATTACAGGAAAAAAATACTAGGATATGACCTAACCAAAAGGAAATGAACACAGATGACCCCTGCAAATTTTGAGTTTACAACAGACAAAATGAAGAGCAAGTCTGCAGGTTTTATGAGATTGAATGTATTCCTATTACTTTTACTCTATATGAAACTTACTAAGGAAGCTGTGAATTCTGGCATGTCAGATGTGACATTCTGTCCATAAATTATAGCTGTTCCACACTTAGGCATTCTTTAAAGAATGTCTTCCTCCAGGTATGAGAGAGGAGAAGATGGAGTGGTGGTCACATTGTTTGCGTTTCTCTTGGCAGCAGAAAGAGAGCTTCAAAAAGGTTCAGCCTTTGGAGTTTGCAGGCTTTGTGCATGTTTTTGTGAGGTTTTCTTTGGTTTTTTTGGTTTGGGGTTTTTGGTGGGGAGCAAGGGGCTGGAGTTTTTTTGGTGGTTTTTTTGGGGGTTATTTTTGGGAAGTGTTAAATTCACCAGTCTTAGCCCCTTGGTTTTTGCTAGCAATACTGCAGATAGAAATTCCAATCAGCCTGCTAGGTGAAGTTTTTAAATAGTAGTGTGAGTTTTGGAGGGGAAGAAACACCAAAACCCCCACAATATGGCTCTGAAAAGGAGTTAGAATGTTTTGTTCCACTTCTAGTTTAGTACAGCTATTGGGGTGCAAAAGGGAGAAATAATTTTCTAATCCTTTTGCAATATTAGTTGTGACTTGAACTCCTGAGAGAACAAGGTGGAAAGAATCCGTTTCTTTTGCTTTTTTTGTGGTTTCTGTATCTGTTGCATTGCCCTTTCTGTAACTTGAGTTTGTATTGCATCACCACTTTGTGCTGCTAATCACAGTACAGCTTTTTAGAAATAAGTATTATATAAGGGGCAGTCATTTGAAAGGCTTCACATTTCTTTGATTTTTATTATTTTGGCCTTTTGAGGGCTCTCCCACTGCTTATTTAAAAATAGTCCTGTTTGATTCATTGCTTGAAGAAAACGGGAATTAATTGATCAACCCTTGGCAGTCTGATGCTGAGGAACATAGCAGGTGATAACAGCTTCTTCTGAATTCCCTCTTCTCAAAAGACTCATTGCTGGAAAAAGTTGAGAACGAACCTTAAAATGAAGATGCCATTTTTTATGAGTGTCCTGAGGGGAACACCTGGCACGCCTGACACTTAAATCATGTTAGATGCTTTTTGAGTATTGACTTGGCCAGTTAAAACTTGGCATTACTGTAGAGCTCTATTTTTGTCCCTGTAGCCTGTAGAGAAGGCTAGATAGGAAGTTTCTGGGAATATTCATCAATGGTTGTGGAGCCTGCAAATATCTGCTGAGTGGAAACCAGACTATAACATTTTGGGAATATGCTCTCAGGCACACGGGGCTGTGGCCTAATGAGAGCAGCTTCTCAGAGACTGCATTGCAGGTTGTTTGGAATGAGCACTTGACTTGCTGGTTCTTGTTTTCAGGAAGAATCACAGATGTCTCTTTGTGCTGTTGTACTGGACTCAGAAGGTAGGGCACAATCACAGGCTGTGCTGAGTGGGCACTGGCACAACTAATGGATGGAAATTGTTAGTAAAGAATGAGAAACTTCTGAAACAGAGCAGTGCTTTAAGGACTAGGAAATTTATCTTTAAGCAGCAGGTTGTATTTTTCTTTGGAAGATCCTTTCTCCAGCTTCTTATTTCAGGTATTGCTGTGGTGCCAAATGCTGAGTTACGAAATAACCAATTGGTTTTGCAGATAAAGCCAAATCTGTAATTCCATTTTTGAGCTGCTGAAGAGATTGTAGAAGGGGAATTTCAGAGCTGTTGGAGGCAGGTGGATGGAGAGTTGGAGAATTTAGAGTTTAAGGTAGATTTTTGGAAGAGGCCAACATGAGGGGAGGGCTTGCAACAGAATTTGGGAAAAGCCTGTCCCTGCTCTCACAGGTTGTGTGAGGAGGGACAAACCCAGCCATCCTCAATCCAATGGTCAGAAGTGCTGGAAGCACTGAGTGGCTGAGTCTGAGCTGGCTCTTCAGAGGAGCCTGTTTTTCCTCAAACCACTGTGCTTTCTTGGGATTGCATCTGGGTATGATACCAGGCAGCAAAAGCTTTTCATGGAGTACTTTTAAAAGCAGGAGGGGAAAAAAAAATGCAAGTCTATGTGAACAAGAACCTAATTCAGAAATATGTCAATCACCTCTGCAATGGAAGGCACTTTTGAAATGTAATGCTGTGATAGCTCTGATATACCAACAGGTGGTTTTCTAAAAGGTTTGTCTGTTTATCATGTGCTGCCTAACTTAGGGAGAGTAGCTGTGGTTTTTGGTCTAGCACACCACAAATTTAGACCTGATACTTATCAAGCCATGAGGTTATCTTTAATTATTTATGCATTTTTAGTTGGTTGATGTGCACCACTGAATTATTCACAAGAGTGACTGTGATACTAATGTTCCATGTATAAGCCAAAATACAGTCTGTTAAAAGAAGAAAGTTTGCTTTCTCTAGAATGAGTGGAGAAGTGATTTATTTGTATGAGGGAGGGAAGATCATGACAGGATTGTTTGTAGTTGAAGCAGAATCCATCTCTCATCTTTTATGATCCTCTTTCAGATACAGACCAGTGTGAAAAACCCCAAACAACTCTATCATATCTTCTGAGAATAAAATACTGGAGTTCTTGTGTTTCTTGTTGTACATGGATTAATACAGAAAATTACAATTTATTTGTTATAAAAGGCATACTTTTGTCTCATGCCATATTAATAGCATGCTTCACATAGTTGTTACAGGTCAAAGGTTTCACTCATTCTCTGCTTGATTATTTTGAAGCCAGAAAATAAAAACAATATTTTAAATACAAAAAGTGTACCAAAATCAAGTGTTCATTTTTTATTTTTGACAACATATCATTGTTTACTGCGATGATACTCCAATTACTTTGTGAAGGAATGTTCTGTACATTGGCTTGCTGCTTTTCAGAGACATATGACACTGCTATGTGTTGGATGAAGTTGCCAACATGAGCCTAAAAGAAATATTAGAGATATGCATATATTCAAAAAACATGCTGAGTTGGAGAAATTTTTCTGTTTTGTTAGAATTCTCTTTTTACAAAAGCTTCTTTTTCCTCCTCTTGTGTTTTAGATATCGATGAGTGTGAAAATGACTTCTACAATGGGGGTTGTGTCCACGAGTGTATCAACATTCCAGGCAACTACAGGTGTACATGCTATGATGGGTTCATGTTAGCCCATGATGGCCACAACTGCCTTGGTAAGTAGTGAATGCTGGCAATAAACTCTCATTTCATGGCTGTGGCAAGTAGGCCTGGTCTGTTTTCTGCATTTTATCATCTGCCATGACTTCAATAAAGACTTGATCCGGGTCACACTGAATAAATTCAAGCCTGTGTGTTGACTCCAGTGTGGTTTAGGTCAGATGGTTACAGCTGTCACTCTGAATCTCGACATGCTCAAAGCAATATGTCCATGTTTAATATTGCTGAGGAAAACCCTGACCCCCAAAGCCTGTGCTGGATGTTTGGGCTTCTTTTTTAAGAAAAGCAATCTGTTAAATAAATTAAATATGCTGAGATATATTTTGTCTGTTTCTTCCAACTTTTGAAATCCCAGAATCTTTAGAGCTTGCCCTCCCCTTTTTTCCCTTTTCAGGCAATATGGTTTTAGGATATGGTGTATGAACATAAATTACAGAATGTTAGAAGTACAAGTAAGCGAGGAAGGAATACTTGGACATTGAAACAGGGCAGAAGAAACAGTAACCTGTAATAAGTGGAGGGACACTGTCCTCTAACTGTGCAAAGCCCAAAGTGCAGGATCTTCACTGCTTTAGCAGTCTGAGGATTTGGGGATCTGTATATTTGATTCATGGCCATTGCTCTGGTTTAAATAGCTTTGGTTTGTCCTAGAAGCTACAGAAGTAGGTGTTTTTGTTATGAAATTTCTTCACAGCAATTACCTAGAAATTAACCTAGATTGCTATGTCCAGTTTCCCATAGCTGCCTACTTGCTGGTCATTTTTTGTTAAATTCTAGTATTTAGACTATGTTTCTTGGTGTTCCAAATAGAAATGCAATGACCATGTTTTGGTACAGTCCTAAGTAAATTTCAAGGTGTCGTTTATAAAAAAGTGTGTAAAAGGGATGTTTTTTCTGTGTCAGCAGCAGCTCTACTTTTGTAAAAACTGAGATACTTGCAGTGAAAGTCAAGAAATGAGGCAGTGGACTAGAAATACTGAAGTCCAGTATCACCAGTCTGCACTAACTGAAGCTAAGAAAGAGCTAGAATTTCGGGGCAAGGATTTGATTAGCCTTTCAGTAGATGTATTTTGTACTGCATTTCTTTTCAAACAGAGCAATATTTGTTCAGATGGATTATATATCCTGACCATTGACAGGGGTTTGATTCAAACTTCCAAATTTCATTTGTTATAGAACAGACTAAATAGATTTATTTGCCTCAGCCTGATGATTAATGATTAATGGTGCAAGAGGTATTTCCTATACAAAGAGCATTCAGACATTAATTTAAAAAATAAAATTCTATTTATTCTAATATTCATAAATTGTTACTGAAACAGGACACAAGCATAATCATATAGTTCAGCTATTTGGAATCAAATAACTGTGCATATGTGTTGTTTCAAACAGCTTACTAGTTTCAACTTTGTCCAAACAACTCCCATTATAGTAGGGAAAAAGCCCTTTTGAACAATGAACAGCAAAAGGAGTGACCTGATCAAGGATGAGCCATTGAGGAGAGCTGTGGGATTTTTTTGGACCTACTGTCTGTGTTTTTGCTCTCTGGCCATGAAATGTGGAGGCTAAGTCTACAGAGATAGTCACATTTCTAATTATATTTTCATTGATTTCTATTCAGCCACTTGGTTTTTTGTGGGTGGTTTTTGGTTTTTTTGGTTTTTTTTTAATTTAAAAAAAAGGCCAACAATAATATAAACAGGTGACTACAGTGGGAATAATAGCAAAGAGCTCCCCTTCTCCCAATGTACAACCTTAGGACACTAAAAGAGGTCACAATTGTCTTTGTAATTTTGAGACCATGGATTGGTGTGGTTGTGTCTGCAACTAATGAATGATCCTTAGCATATCTTAATAAAATGTCTGGTTTTACTTACAGGCACTGAAAAGGGAGTCAAGGCACATTCCCTCTTCCTTCCTTCTTTAAAATTTGAATGAATTTAATGAGGACCAACATGTCTGGTTGTAAGGTTTTAGACTGAAGGTTTTAACTGTGTCAGTGACCATGCCAGTCTTGCTATGACTGCTTGTTGTGTACTGACTCAGATTTGGGACACCACCGCTAGAAAAGAGAGAACTTTTTTTTTTTTTTTTTTTAATGGTATTTTTCTGCCATTATTTGCACCCCACCTCGTTATCAGTTGTACTGACTGTTGTGATGGCCTAGTTGTTTCCATTAGTAGAGTATCAGTTTTTGAAAAGGGTGACATTCTAATCCCTTACCTTCTTGACCAGCTTTATTTCCCTTCTCTTATGCTGCAATGAATGTGTAAATGCAGTTGGGCTGATTTAAGAGGCTGCAATGAGGCCTCAAATTAAAAAAAAAACAACCTGTATTTGCAAGATTTAAATTAGCATTTCTAGAACATTTTGGAAACTGGTTTGCTTATTCTAAAGAGTTTCTTTTTCACCATGATGAAATTAGGCATTGAAAGGAATTAAAGTTTTGATGAGTCCACTGGTTTCCATCTGTTCTTGCTTTTTGAGAAACCACTTATTTTTCATGAATTTTATGGAGACAAAGAATGCTTCACAATTTCACCTTTCAATACAGTCTTGTAATGAACAAGATTGCATCAGAATTTCTGCATATCTTGTTCGACATCAGGATTTCTACATATCTTGCTTGACTGAGGTCTCTGCAAAATCTTAAGCCATCTCTTCTTGACAGGGTTTACATTCCTTTATAAATCTTCACTGAATGTCTTTCTAGTAACATCAGTACAGCAAGATGATTAAAATCTTCTTTATAAATAGCAAACTTGGAGTTTTCAATTACAGCAGATGCTGTGGACAAGTTAGTGTTCCTTCCTTCCTTCTTCCTTCCTTCCTTCCTTCCTGTAACTCAACTTGCTTCCTAGTTCATGTTTTTGTTGAGGAGTTTCTCAAATATAACATGAAATTACTCCACATAGGATTCAAATATGATGATATCCTTGTCTAGCTAGAAATAAAATTTTTTTGCACTCCCCTGAAATAGCAGTAGTTTTTTCTCAAAAATTGCTCTAAATTCTGCTCAGTGGATGCAAGACTAGTATTTGGTCTCATACAACAGGTTTGAAATACAGTTTCCCTTCTTGTGCATGAAACACCAGTCTGGGGGTTTTATAATGCTTATCTTTTCTGATATAAATACAAATAGCTATGACCTGCTCTCATCTCTCCATTTTGTGTGTTGGTTGGGGTTTTTTTTCATATTTTCTTTCTCCTTAGGTCTGATTTGGGATTGTCACTTTTTTAATAGGGAATAAGCATTGCTTTTTTGCATAAGCACTTCTTGCTGCCAGGCTGCAGGCATCCTGACTCTTCCTTTTTCTAAAGATTAGGATAGGTTCCATGAAGTCCTCTGCTTTTCATGTGTTCTGTCATTTGTAAGCATACTAAAGATGGTTGCAAACTGTTCTTAGAAAGTATCAAAAAAAAATGCAAAGCAGCATGGACAAAAAAATGTATTCAGAGACATACTTATTTATAGGTTTTTCTGTGGTATTAATTGCTGAAGGAACATATATGAATACCTTGTAAATACTAATAAATTTGTCCTCAGAAATTCCTGTAAGGAAAAGAGATCTAATTTCCATTGTTTTATAGACTAGTAACTAGGGCAAACAGATTAAGTTGCTTCTCAGTCTTCACACAAGGTATCTCGATGTCTGCACCATAAGCAAGAATAGAATCCTTACCCTTCTGCATCCCTGCTTTTATTGCAAATAGTCTGTGTAGCCTTGGTTTCTCTTACAGAAAAATAGCAATTACTAAATTTGGACATCTGTAATATGATATCTCAATCGATTCTTTTGTATGTCAGACCTCCTGAAGATGACTATAGAAGTAGGTTTTGATGATTCTGGATAGTTTGTGGTACTTCAGCAGTTAATTCTTTGTCTGACTGAGAAGAATCCTGGGAAGCAGAGGGAAATTCTGGTTACAAATCAGGGCAGAAATGCAATTCCTAGTGTGCATGATAGGTTCCATGGAACTCTCTGCAGGAGCTGAGCAGACACAAGTGTGGCAGACACAAGCACAGTGTCAGCTGTGAATTGAATAGCAAAGTCCTAGCTATGCCCACAACCTTGAAGGTGTGCTTGGGGCAGAAGGCCTGATTTTCCAGCCTGAATAATGGAAATTAGCTTCTTATTTGTCTGTTCTCAGATGGTACTTTGCATCTCTCGACAGAGTGACAAAATCACATGGAAACCCCTGTGGGAAAGGAGAGGTGGCACTTTCCCCAGAGCAGCTGAACCTGCTCCAGGAGTGGTATTGATTTGCCAGCTCTGGTAGGTGGAGCAAAGCAGCGCTTCCAGCTGGGTATTTGGCAGCCTGCAGCTAAAGGAGGAACTTCAGAGACAATCAAGAAGCTGTGGAGGCACAGGCCTCGAGGTGCCTGTTATAAAATAGACCTTGGAATCTCAAATCAGTATAAAAGCTCATGTTTGAAGTCACACAATTTTGTTTCATCTAAGGTCTGAGGTTAAGATCTAAACCCAAGTGCCTGTTTTGCAGTGCTCTTTTAAAATCTCTTGGCTTATTCTAAGAGAGAAGAGGTTTAACCCCGGCATGTAGGCTTAATTCGTGGCTGGGTGGTAGTAATCTGCAATCTGATTCAGATGACAAAACTAACATTGGCATATGCACAGAATCACTGAATCATTTAGGTTGGGAAAGACCTCCAAGATCATTGAGTTTAACCTTTAGATTATTGAGTCCAACTTTTAAATGTATGTATATCACATCATATCATATCATAGCATAGCATTCAGTCATCTTTCAGTAAATGTTCCAGTGTTCTATGCTTTTGGGTTTTTTTTCAAAATAAACCCAAACCCATTAGAAATCAAAATCTACCTGTTCCTAGCCTGCTGTTCAAATGTACACACTGGGACTTGGGATTGTGGCCTAATCTGACTGTCAACATGAAGTGGGAGGACAGTTGCAAATGTGTGAGAAATCATTCCTAAAGCTACCAGATGTATCTTGTCCAGAAGTGTCACATAACTCAGGATTGCATCAGCACTGGTATGATTAAAGGGACCAGTGTCTTCCTTTTAATTTAGCTGTATTTTTCTTCTTATCTCAACAGCTGTGCACAATTGTTGCTTGCTTAAACTCCAGGAAAATGCTGGTATTCCTAATGTTTATTTTTCCTTATGTTTCCTGACAGTTCAAATAGATTTTTTTTTTTTTTTTAAATGCAAACATTTTTAATATAAAACTAAACAGCTTTTGGAAAGTTGTTTTTAGTTTCATAAAAACAAATATTTTAAAGAGGAGCTGAAAAACGGTTCATTTCCTTGGCCATCTTCCAGTTTTCCTTCCCCTTCTTTCCTAGTTCCAGAAGACTATTAGGTGAGCTGACAGTTAAGTGTTGTCCTTCTCCAGCACATTAACAAGGCCTCTAATAATATTATCAGTCATAAACTCTCTTCCAGATTTTGCTTCTCAGTAGTTCCAAGCTCCTTGGCAGATGGAGGAAGGTTGAATCCACCCAATAGCCTTCTTTTTATAACTCTTCATTTTTTATGAAAACAGATGTAAAATTATGGTATTTTGTCAAGAAGGTTAATAATCTAAATCTTGAAGTTCTTACTTATTTCCAGACTTGTACTTGAACAGAATTTTGGGACTTGGCAGGTGGTTTATGCCTTAAAAGAAGCAGGCCAGACCCCAAATCAGATCTCAGTGGTTGAGTAGCAAGGGGCTGTTCTGACTGTGAGAGGTCCAGGCCACAAGATGGGAATGGGAATGTATAATATATATATATATTTATAGACAAGATGAGAATTGTCAAAATGCAACGTTTAACAACAGATGTATCTGTGTGTTTTCAACCCTTGTGAGCTCTGAATTTCTGCAAAAGATGACAGGCAGTGATCAGGTCCTTAGGGAGTAGTAAGAACCTGGAGCAGTGGGGAGCCTCTGGTATTTAGCTACCGAACCTTCCCAAGACAAGCTGCAGTGAGTGTGTTCACACAAATCCATGCTGCAAATTGCACAGCAGACTGCCTTTTAGTGACAAATGTGTTCTTGCAGAATAAAAACATTTTTTGAAGTTCTTTGGTTTTCAGATGCAAGCCTAAGTGACAAAGAAAGTTGTTTTCTGATATATTTCTTCAGCGAACTGATTTTTACCATATTCCTTGGTTTTAGATATTTTATCAGTCTTGTTTGGTCTGTACATTAGGTTAATAAGAACAGCTGTGATTCATCACAACAGTTTAAAGTATTCAGTCTTCGTGGTACAGTAGCATGAATCAGATTTTAGAACATGTATTGCTATTCTGCAGTTTGTGCTGACTGATGACTAGGTGCTGAGAAAATATGGATAGCTAGGGTGCAAATGTTCTGGAGACAATTCTGTATTAGATGTTTACATGCAACTTCTATATATATGTGTTTGCTTTTGTTACTTGGCTGCCTGCATCTTGTGAAAGTCTCCATGGTGCCAAGTGGTAGCAGGCAGTCAGAGAACTCAATTAAGTCTCTCCCTTTCAAGATGGGATTATGGTATCTTAGTTCTGATGATCTTCCAAAATCCATAAAAGTCTGGAATTCTCTTTGTGATTAATGGAAAGGTCTTTGGTATCCAGCCCTCTCTGAAGCTAGGACCTGAACACACTGCTTTCCTTATCTTGCTTTTTCTGTTTCTGTATAAAGTTTCCCCCTTTAAAAGTACTCTAATGTTTGGTCACCCCACATTAATCTTTGGAGTTCAAATGGGATATAACTTTCTTTACATGTTAATTTGCCATAAGTTTGCTTTCTTAAGCCAATGTGATCTGAGAAGTACCAAAACAAGTGAGAGTATAAATCAGCATAGACCAAAGGTTTTTGTTAGGTATGGGGAAATAATCAAAAGTGTAGAATAAATCTTGGTGGCTGTCAGCTATGAAGTTAGATTCTCAGACTGTCATAATAAATTAGGAAACTGGGAGCTGTGTGACAGCAGCATCAATCTCAGTCTCTTGTTTCTGAAAGTCTTCTTGTTGTCTGAGCCTTTTTCTTTTTTTTTTTCCAAGTACTTACTCCCTGGAGGAGGTAATCAATCACAGGAAAGATTTCTCTACATTGAACACTCAGGAAAGTAAAGAATGAGCAGCTTAGAGTGTGAAGTTAAGATATATATATAAGTTAAATCCCATATGGATGCTCTTAGTTGGTCTGATATGGCTGTAGATAGTGTCTTGGTTCAACAAGCTCAGATATCCTGCATCCTTACTGCTTTACCTGATTTGTGTTAGTTTTGTATCTTTTCTTAATTCATCTTAACTTTCTCATAATAGCAAATTTCTGAGCCAGTGTGGCCGATATCAATGTATACCTTAAGGGAAAAACTATAAAATACATTGAATTTATCAAAGCTTTGGGAGCTGCATCATGTTTAGCACTTACTTAACCCAAGGGAGAATGTGTGTTCACCTGAGGGTGCAGGGTTTCAGCCTATAATGGGTGTGTTAGGTGTGTATGGCATTCAAGCCCTCCCTAATGCAATGGTGCTTTTTTCAGTCCTAGAAATTACACAGATCCAGTTGAAACACTGAATTCATTTGGATTACAAAAAGACATCAGACAAAGAAGTCATCTGATCTCTGATTTCAAGGAGAGTCACTGTCGAGCTATGCTTAGAATGCAGTGTTGATTTATAATAAACAATATGATTTATACAGTCAAGAAACAGCCATCACGAAGAATATCTGCTACATAGTTGCTGACTGTATTAGAAAATGAAACCTAACTCTTTTCCAGTAGGAATGAGTCCTAGATGGAAAGTTGGTGGTGAATTTCCTTGTTAAGTAGATTTTAGGGTCTCAGCTTTCCATAGTGCCCTGCCTTTGCTGTCTAATACTCTCCATGAATTTCTGCATCTTTACATTATTCTTTTGACTTCAGTGTACAATGTACAAACTTGAATCAAACTACAAGACCAAGGTAGAGGCTTGTTTTTACTGCTTTCATTACCTTCTGCAAACTTCAGTTCCTTTTCAAGCATCTCAAAATATTCCCTGTGTACATGTTCCTTACTAGAGTTGGATCAGAGCATAAGACATAATTTTGCATAAAAGAGGAGCAGAAAGGGACATGGCAGCATATTTTAGTATGAATTTTTTGATGACTGTAGCTAGCATCAAAATAATAATATTAATTACTCATTAAAAAGTCACTGGACATACTTTACAAGTATGATAGCTTAGAGAATTTGGAATGCTTGGGATTAAAGCAAAATTTATTATTAAGAGGCCTTATGAGATACGGAAAGAAATTATTAGAAACAATTCACTCAAGTCTTCAAAAAGGGTGAGAAGGAGGACCCAGGAAACTACAGACCAGTCAGCCTCACCATCCCTGGAAAGGCAGTGGAACCGCTTATCCTGGATGTTACCTCTGAGCATGTGGAGGAAAAGAATCATAAAATCACAAAATGGTTTGGGTTGGAAGGGACCTTAAAGATCATCAAGTCCCCCCCCCTGCCATGGGCAGGGACACCTTCCACTATCCCAGCTTGCTCAGAGCCCCATCCAACCTGGCCTTGGACACTTCTAGGGGTGGGGCAGCCACAGCTTCTCTGGGCAACCTGTGCCAGGGCCTCACCACCCTCACAGGGAACAATTTCTTCATAGTGACAAATGTAAATCTACCCTCCTCTAGCTTAAAGCAATTTTCCCTTCTCCTATCACTCCATGCACTTGTAAAATGCTCCTCTCTGGCTTTCTTGTAGCCCCACTTCGACTACTGAAAGCCCACAATAAGGTCTTCCTGGACCCCTCTGTTCTCCAGGCATGACAATCTCAATTCCCTCAGCCTTTCCTCACAGCAGAGCTGCTCCATCCCTCTGCTCCCCTTGGTGTCCCTGCTCTGGACTGGCTCCAGCAGCTCCCTGTCCTTCCTGTGCTGGGATCCCAGGGCTGGATGCTCAGCAGAGCGAGGCAGAGGGGCAGAATCCCCCCTCCCCTGCTGCCCACGCTGGGGGCTCAGCCCAGCACAGGGGGGTTCTGGGCTGGGGTATGTTGAGCTCTCACCCACAGCACCCCCAAGTCCTCCTGCCAGGGCTGCTCCATCTGCTCATCCCCACCTGGATTGAACCCAGGGGTTCCCCCGACCCAGGTGCAGCACCAGCACTTGCTCTTGTTAAACCTTATGAGATTCCCATGGGCCACTGCCCGAGCTTGTCCAGGTCCCTCTGGATTGTCACTGCACCCTCAGCTTGGTGTCATCTGCAGACCTGCTGAGGGTGCCCTCGATCCCTTTGTTTATGTCATGGATTCACCAAGGGGAAATCACACTTGACCAGTTGGATAGCCTTCTGTGATGGAATGACTGGCTGGGTGGATGAGGGGAGAGCAGTGGATGTTCTCTGCCTTGACTTCACACACTGTCTCCCACAACATCCTCGTGGCTGAACTTGGGGAGTGCAGGTTGGCTGAGTGGGCAGTGAGGCGCATTGAGAAGTGACTGAACAGCAGAGCAGCACTGCAGGGTCTGGCTGTAGGCCTGTAGCCAGTGGTGCTCCCAGGGGTCAGTATTGGCCCCAGTATTGTTGCTCTTACTCATCAGGCCCTGAGTGAAGGGGCAGAGCACATTTGCTGTGATCAAAAACAGTAAGGAGTGTCCTGGCACACCAGAAGGTGCTACCATTCTGTGAGACCCAGACAGGCTAGGGAGCTGGGCAGAGAAGAACCCAACAAAGTTCAAGAAACAGGGTCCTGCGCCTGGGCAGGAACAACCCTGGGCACCAGGACAGGCTGGGGTGATCTGCTAGAGAGCAGCTCTGAGAAGGACCCGAGGGTCCTGGTGGACAGTGAGCTGTACCCAAGCCAGCAGTGCCTTGAGGGCAAGGAGGCCAATGGAATCCTGGGGTGCATTGGGAAGACCATTGCCAGCAGGTCAGGGAGGGATCCTGCCCCCTCTCCTCAGCCCTGTGGGGCACATCTGTAGTGCTGTGTCCAGCTCTGGGCTCCTCAGGACAGGAGGGACATAGAGGTCCTGGAGCAGGGCCAGCAAAGGGCTGTACAGATGATGAGGGGACTGGAGCATCTGTCCTGTGAGGAACCAAATGGGTTCTGTGAAAGGCTGAGGGACCAAGGCTTGGTCAGCCTGGGGAAGACATGACTGAGAGGGGATCTTATAAATGTGTACAAATATTGTCAGGGACAAGGGGCACAAACTGAAACACAGGAAGTCTCCATCTGAATATAAGGAAAAAGTTCTTTACTGTGAAGGTGACAGATCACTGTAACTGGCTTCCTAGAGAGGCTGTGGAGTCTCCTTCTCTGGAGAGATTCAAAACCTACCTGGACACAATCCTGTGCAACCTTCTCCAGGTGCCCCTGCTTCAGCCAAGGGTATTGGGCTAGATGATCTCCAGGGGTTCCTGCCAACCCTGTCTGTTCTGTGTTTCTGTAATTAAAATATACTTTGTTAAATAAATAAGACTCCATATTGTGCCATAGGATGGAGCAGAAGTGTTTGAAAAAGTTGAGAAACTTTATTTGATTATTTGTGTTATTTTGAAGGCATAATTAAGAAACTGCTTCTGAAATTAATCAGAAACTCTGTAAAAATTACTAGTACGGCAGCAGTGAAAGGGTTCTGGACCTGACTAAGGATTTTGGGGGATGGGATTTTTAGCATGTGGCCAATTGTGTAAGGCTAGTTAGATAAGATGCTAAGCACTCTGGTCCCAGTTAATCAAAACTTCTATGTGCACAACAGATATGAGTCATGACATCTGCTGCCTGTGCAACTGCAGTGGTTTCTTTAACAGGCCTGAGAGTGGCTATATGTCACCAAGTTTTGTTCAGTACTTACAAAAAAACTCTGAAACTCCCTGTATGAACATGTTAGGGGAGTCTAAAAGACTTGGTTTTACTCACTTCAAAAATAACTTGAAGAACTCCAAACTGTAAAACCGGAGTGGACCACAGGCTCAGGCTGTCAATGACTGCACATTGAAAGAATGTGAATACTCATTCTTGTGCTCTGAAATGACATGACTACCCCAGGCATGGACTGAGTTTTGCTTTGAGTGGATTCCAGCAAGTGTCCACTTCATCATTTCACACAGGCTACGTGTCTGAGTGGGACCTCAGCCTTAGGGCTTTCAAGTTGCAGAATTTGTCAGTAGATGGTCAGTCCACTTGTCTTAACATGTAGATAGTTTTCCCTCTGATTTAAGGTTCTGTACAACCAACACTGGATATCTCAGAGTAAAAAGTAAGAAGGCTTTCAGTGAAATAAATTGCCCACAGAAAGCTCTGCACCATTCCTGTAATTTATAGATCAATTTATGTGCAAGAATCTACTGGATTGGGTCCAGCAGAGATCTGTGGAGGTGAACAGGGGACTAGAACATCTCTTGTATGAGGAGAGGCTAAGGGAGCTGGGCCTATTCAGCCTGGAGAAGGGAAGATCAAGAGAGGATCTTATCAATGTCTGTCAGTTCTGCATAGAGGGTGTCCTGATAAGAGGTCGGAGCCAGGTTCTTCTCAGTGGTGCCAAAAAGTAGGACAAGAGGCAAAGGGCAGAAACTGGAACACAGAAAGTGTTCCATGAGCAACATGAGGAGAAGCTTTTTACTGTGCAGGCAACTGAGCGCTGGAAGCGCAGAGAGGGTGTGGAGTCTGCTTCCCTGGAGACCCTCAAAAGCCATGTGGACACAATCCTGAGTAATATGCTCTAGGATGACCCTTCCTGAGCAGAGGTGTTAGATGACCTTCAGTGTACTCTTGAGTAAGAATTCTTAGGTTTTTTTCTTAAAAAATTGCACACTGTTATATAGCTGTTAGAGAAATCCATTTATGTGTTCCCAAGTCCCGGTGAGAAGAATATACAGCTCTGGTGAATTTTACAGGGAAGGTGGAGTTTTAAGGTGGTTGTTTGTTTTGATTTATTTTGGGTTCTTTGTTTGTGTTGGCTTTACACTACCAAGCCAGCTCCAAACTTACTAATTTCATTCCTTCTCTACACAAATATGATGTTCCTGAAGTCAGGTTTTTTGACTGCTGTTGCTTTTCATTGGTAATTCCCAGCTCAGGGCAATGCTGGTCTCTCTTTATAAGAGGTGAATGTGGCTGATGTGTCCATCTGTTGAGTTGCTTAGCACTAACACAACTTACTGCAGCTTACATATTCTAATGGATGGCTGCTGCTTAGCTGGTGTGCAGGTGTCCAACTGTTTTCTTAAAACCAGGTAGTCCAAAAACCCCAACCAACCAGTCCAGCTTTGTACTGTGTGATCCAGCACAACTGGCTTGTGTTGCCATTTCATATTAAAAAAAAAAAAATTACTCTTTTCTGTAAGATCTTTATGTTTCAGGTATTTATGTCAGAGAATTCAGAGAAAATATTTGTTCTAAATACTAGGATTTGTGTTGCTCATGTTTAGGAGAGTGGAAATGCTGAACTCATTTCCCAGGTGACAAAAATGCCCATTTGCCCAAACATTTTGTGCCAAATGAAGCATTCATTCTCTGAAACTATTCAGAAACTGAGGCCGTGTTTATAAAACACTTTTCACCAAAAAAGGAGATACTTTCAGGAAAATGTAATTGTTTTGATATGACCTACAGGAACAATTTCAGCACTTACACAACATTTTCAGCACTTTCCTGTTCCCTAAAAGTTTAATGAGTAAATATGTGTCTGACTAAGATAAATTGCCTGAATAAGCCAATATTTTTCAACTCCTGCCATAGTTCTCATTTCACTGTATTGAAAGTTGTGCTTGAGACTCTCCCATTACTTCCACTTTTCATGGACCTCAGGTATTATCCCTATAGAGAGTGAGAATGACTTCATAGCCCACTGGATGCTGCAGTGCTTAGGGTAAAATCACTCATCTGAATCTAGAGAGGCCCCTAACTGTGTTACTTATAGATACCAATGAAAATCATTAATCTAGTCATTTTCTGGGCTTTTATTACCAGAGCTCAGGAACACCATGCTTCATGTGTATAGACCTGGAAAATATTACCAACTTGGGATAGAGATACTGTCTCATTTTTCATGTCAAGTTTCGTGGTTTGTTTGACCCACAGCAAAATCTTTTTTTCATTATTGAAACAATAATAACAATAATAACAATACAACAACAACAACAAAAAGCAGTTTCGAGTTAACCCAAACATCATTTTTCTAATCTTGGTAGGGTCTATAAGTAAATATACAAGCAAGCAGGTATAAGCAGTAGTTATCCTGGAAGAAGGATAGTTCAGTTCAGCCTGCAGCAGCTAATGATGCTGAGGGACCAGACAAAGTAAGGGGCATTATGATAATAGACTAAACCATTTACTTCACTTATGTCAGATTTTTCCTTCAGTTGATCTGGACTGCTGCTTGTTGGTATCTGTAGTTAGCTTCCCTCCACTAGTTTATGGAGTACTGTTAGTCCAGCATTTGCCACTTGGAATGCCTACATATAAATAGATGTCAGTGGGAACTGCAAGCTTACACTAATGAGGCTGTGGTTGTCTGTGCCTCACAGAAAAAGCTTCATGCCAAGCTGGAGGCTGCTGGCATTTGCTAGACAGTGGCACAGATGAAGAAAGGCATGATCAAATTCACACAAAATTGTTTTAAAACCTTAATCAAAAGAGTGGATAATATGAATAAATAATTGAGCAGGAGCTTTGTTGTGTTTAGGTTCTGTTGTCAAGAGGCCACCTGTGGAAGGATAGAAGCTACAACTAAGAAGTCACATTCACAGATTTGGATGTTTGTTTTGGAAATGCTAAAAGCTGTGGAAAGGGTTTTGGTGTCTTAAGAGGACAGAGAGTGGTGCCCAGTAACAAGTGACATCGAGAGACTTGAACTTGATGCAACATCCACTCAATATCCATGGGGCTGATACCTTCAGCTCAGCAAATGGGTAGAAATCACATATAGCAAACTGTAGAGTTACATGCATGTTTCCTAGGCTGTACAGAGCAAAGCAGTCTTTTGCAGCTGCATTTATGCTGTGTTTGAGTACTGTGAAATTTAAGGCGTTCCACTGTGTGTCACAAAATAGCTACAGAAAAGATTTGAAGCATCCTTTTCAAGTTGTGCACATCTATAGCTGTGCAGGCAAACAAGAAGCCCAGTCAGTGGGTGCTGAGGGGATAGGTGACTGTAGCCCATTAAAACACTGAATTCTCCAGGACAGATCACAGCCATCACTTTAAGTGTTGTATCCTTGTACATAAGAAAAGAGTGGTTCTAGGGATCAATTAATTAATCAATCATTTTAGAATGATTTTAGTATTCATCACCCAGAGGCATTCTTGTGGTTGCTTCTTTATGTTTCCCTTCTGTAAAATGTGCTATATTTTTCAGGGAAAGGCAGTTTTTCACACATTTTGTTGGTTTGGGGTTTTTCTTTTATGTCTAGTTCAGTAAACACAGACTATGTAGGATTCATCTTCTGCAAGTGGATCTTTTCTCAGCAAGGGCTCTAGTGAATACTTTTGCAGCTGTGGGAGTGAAGGAAGCATTGAAATCAAGGCCGTGGTGCTCTTTCTCCTTTTCTTCACCAGATTTTTCAGTTTCTGAAAGAAGGGGACAAAAAGTAGAATCTATCTTCATGTGCAAATAATAGAAAACTTAGGCCCAGCTTTTAAATTTTTGGTGAAGTCTGATTTCAGATCTGCTGGAGATACAAATGCTGTATACCTAGGTTGCGATGTCTCTTGCTTCTAGTATTTCTCCCTGCATGCTCATATAAAGTCAGTCTAGGGAAGATGGTTGGCAGCTCTTTCAAGTAGCAGTGATTCTTGTTTCCATGGCCCCTCAGCTGCTGCAAGGGTTCACCCTCCCTACCTTCACAACATGTCGCTGCTTGTAGGAGCGTTCCAGCAGGAGCACCTGCCTGCAACCTCTGATCTGATACCACTCCTACATGCCAGATTTGCACTTTGGGCTTACATGGGTATCTTGAGATCCCATCTTCCAAGACACCCACTCTAACAGAGCATCATGGTACTTGGAGGGTTAGAGAAGTGAGAAGAGTGTGTTCCAAATGCTGCTGTCATTAAAGGTTAACTTCTAGAAATGAACACATTTTGTTTTAAACATGATACACTGAAGTCATTTGAATTGTTTCTGTAATTTTCTTATTTGTATATTGCTGTGCTTCAGGGTCAGAATAGATGAGAGAGACACTACGAGGCTAAGGGGGATTTGTAAGATCAACAAAAATGCAGAAAGGGCAAGTAGTGAATGAATATTTACTCTTTCTCACAGTAGTGGAATCTGGGGGCATTCATCCAGACTATGAAGCAGCATCTTAGAAATAAACAAAAGTATGTCTTTTTTATAAAACTTATAATAAAATTAAATCTCTTAGTTCAATTGGAGAAGTAATTGCCCCATCGTGTTGGGCTCATTCGAGATTAGAGAAATCCATACAGGACAGAACCAGCAGGACAATGGTCTAGGAATTGATTTAGGAAAGTTGATAGGTATGAAAGTGACGGCTGAAACCTGGAAGAACATGCCTGCAATGGTTCTGTCCCATCTCTATAGTCTTCTCCTGAATAGCAACTACAGGAAAATGTCAGAGATGCTGGGCTAAATGTTACTTTGGTATAACTATGACTGTAGTAAATCCAGGAATATGATTTTTTTTTATTTTAATTAGACTTTCAGCCAGCTTTCTGAGTAGAAATATTCAGAATATAGTGATTTTAAAATTCCTTACATTTTCTGAGCGTGTGGTTGCTAATCATTTCCGCTACAAGTGAAAATATCCTAAGTGGTGTTTTGTTGCTAGCATTTGAGAAAAGTCTGCAGTATTGCTATCAGTGCTACATCTCTGTCATGATGTTCTGCACTGGTAAAATAGGTATCTTAAGAGGTATCTTCCAAAAGTTTCAAAGAGTAGCTTAGAGAAATAAAAATAGCAGGATCAGCTCTTTGGATCATGAGTCAAAGTCCTGTCTTTAGAAGTCTCGGTGCTACAGTAAGTACATTTTACTATGGTTCCCAAATGCTTTGGAGATTTTGAAGACTCAGATTTCTGGGGGACCTAAGTGTTTATGAAAATGCTGACATGAAAGAGAAATGTCAGAAGGAAGGAAGAGAAGATCAGTGGAGGAAGCAAACAGTGGACATACTGTTCTTGGCATTGACTCTGTGTAGTGTTTCCACTTCTGTGTCTTCCTGCTCGTGGTTTTGGTTTCAGGTACCCTTAGCAGACCTTTCTCCCCTCCACAGTATCCAAACAGGACACTTTGCTGGAAGATCTTCTTCCAGCCAAGGGAAGGCCAAAAGCTGCAGAAAGCTCTATGCCAGATCAGGGTAAAACACCAGTGAAGTTAATTTGAAAAATTCATCAGATAAATTAAATGAGAAACTGAAAACATTTGTTTATTTAATATATAAAACATTCATCTTTATCAACTGTAATATTTCCTACCCTTTGATACTGTTCCACACTACCACTCTCCGGAGGATCTCATCTTACTAAGGTACAGAACACGAGTTTGATTATATGAAGGCAGTGGGCCAAAAAGCTAGAGGTCTTATGCAAATTGAGATCTGCGTTCATTTGCATAATGCTTCTGATATATAGATATAGATTTAGCTATATATGTATGCATTTATGCAGCCATTATCTCTCTGTCTCTGTTGAAAGATCCTCCTTCTTTCCCAGCCTTTCCCTGAGCTGGCTCTGGCCCTGGTCCTGGTTGTCCTTGAGGAGGAGTGGCCACTCTGCAGTCCAGGCGCTCCTCTCTCTGCAAACATAGGCTTGTCACTGGTCTAAATTCTGTAGCAGCAATTCTGACATTTGTGCTGGTTGTCTTCTTAGCTGTTTATTTGTGCTGGTAAGGAGCAGGTAAGAGCTGTGGAAACTGAGATAATTTTAGGTGCCTCCAGCAGCAGTTGTCTTTGGCAAACAGAATCACAGGACAGTTCTTTGTGACAAGCATTATGGAAAATGGCTTATGGACATGTATCCACACTCTACTAGTTTTTCATCCTCTTTTTGAGGATGAGGGTTGGAGCAGCCATGTGGAGTATCCATCTGAGCTCAGCTCAGGTGAGAATCTTTTTCCTTTCTTTTGTGGGTTTGGATTGTAAGGACTTCCTGAAGTCTTGCTGCAGCTTCCACCATCAGTGGGGTTTTGAGACTCAGCTCTCCTGTAAGCACTGGGTAGTGTACTTTAGGAATCAGCACACACACTGTCAGGTGGTGAGGCCAAGCTGAAACTTTGTCAGATGAGGAGGCTAGGAAATGGATTTGACTTTCCATACACCAGTTTAAAGGAATGGTGTCTTGCCCCTGCTACCTTGAGGCTGCCATCCTCAGAGAGACAATCTGGTCCTGAAAGATCAGTGGTACCTGATTTTGTGTAAAAGTTTATGAAAGAGCACCTGTCTATTTGTTCTAAAAGAAGAGGAAAAGTCTGTTTTAGTAAGAATAGAGTAATAAACCAAGCAAGCTTTGTATTTTTGCTCAGTCAATTTAAAAGTTTTTTAAAATGGGTTTGGCTGGGGCTTAGACTAGATGTTCGAGTGAAGGGATTTTGTGCTGTGACTTTTTTCAAATCTCTGGAGTTAGGCCCTGGGGTGCAGATGTAAACTGTCACACAGAGTTGGCACCAATCAGAGCTCCTGAGAATCTACCCTCAGTTTTTCCAAAACAGTCAACAGCCATGTTTGACATTTAGAGAGCCACCAAAACCGGAGCTAAAAAAGCTTTATCGAAAACCTTACTGCTTATTTTGGTGTTTATGTGGAACTTAACCTCTAGAAAATCTGGTCCAAAATGCAGTCTCATCCATGCTGTGCTACCGATGTTTTCACATTCAGGTGGATAACTTGAGCTGCATTGAATGAGAATTGGGCAATGAAAGAAAGAAAGAAATAGGCCCTTGGGCGGGTATTTCATTTGTGAGCTTTGAAAAAAATTCAGAAACATTAAGGAATTACTCTGCCAGATCTACAAAAGCTTGAGCTTCTTGGAATCAATGGAGTTCTCTTGCATAACTTCAGAAGACTATTTCATGCTGTTCTCTAAACTGGGTTACTAATAAACTGATAGGCTGATCATAAAGTGACTTTATTGGAAGGAAAGTTTACCAAGTGAATAATTCAGTAAATATTTTCCAGGCATCCAAATCCAATAGATTGCTCAGTATGGTGAACAGTAAGCAATATTGCCTTTTAAGACTGCAGTAATACAAAGTGCTCCAAAAATTGCTTGACCTTGGTAGGACTCAGACCTGAGGAAAGAACATGTAAATCCTGCACCATCAGGCCAAGATCCATTGCAAGGCATGAGGTATAGAGATAGAGTAGTCCTATCTGTTTCCTTTCTTCAAGTCCTTCTCATAAATGCATATTAAAATAAGTCTGAGGCAAGTAATTGAACACAGTTGGAAGAAACTCCTCATAGAAAAGCTTTTTAAAGAGTTTTGATTGTAATAATTTTATGCTAGCTTATGAATTTGGGACTTGGTGGTAAATTGATCTGTCTCTTTATGGAAGTGGTAAATCATTAGCATTTGCTATCAAGAGCAGGAAAAAATGTTTATAAATCATTGCATTCATTTCAGATTATTCATCAGAGTTGAGAGGCAACTGTTTGAGTTACTTTGTGATACCATAAACAGAGCTCTGGGAAGACCGCATACTTTGTAGCATAATTTGGGGTTTGTGCATGTACCAGCTGAGACTTTCCTTCAGTAAGTGTTCAGCTAATTTTCCAGAGGGGAGAATCTAGATTCCAGGGTGCTGTTCTGAAGGATCAAGTTTGAGTTGGCACTAAGGCATCATTGTGCAGCAAGGCCTGCTGACTCACAGAGGAAGGGTCTAACCAAGATGTCTTCTTTATCCTCCTTCTTGTGTAGCAGTAGGCAAAGAAAGTCTTCTCTTCCCCTTTTCCTACACACTCCCAGAATCTCTGATGGGGTTGTGAAAATGTTCAGATCTGGAAAAGAGTAAGAACTGAGGGCAGGGAGGATTTTGATACAGAAAATCTGAGTCAACAGTGCTTAACATTTCCTGGTAAATAAAAAAAAGGAGGACTGTCTACACACTTGCATTGTAGTCCAAGACAGAATGACACTGCGTGGTTTCCCTGGTGCTGCTGTAATTACTCCAGAGCTTTTTTCTCTGTGAGAAAGAGCCACAACTGCTGTTACACGAAGGCAGCACAAACAGCGATAGCCGGCTCAGCCAAGCTCACAGCCAGCCTGTATTCAGAGCTTCCTGGCCTTGCCTGCAAGTGTACCAGCAAAAGCACTTGGGTTTACCTCAGTGTGTTGTGGCCAGTCCTGGAGGAATTAATTTCTGCAGGAGGTGTTCCAGCTCTTTGGAGGTTTGGAGTGTTGTGGATAATTTAGCTTTGTTGTGGGTTTTTTGCCACTTCCAAAAACAAAATGAAAGCAAAACACACACCAACTCCATTGCTGACGTGTTGGCGCATACTGTGAAATAACTGGCTGAAGAGTCTTCATTAAAAAGGAAAACATGGAATTTTCAAGTGGCAAGAAAAAAGCAAAAAATATATATGATTCACTTTCATGAGCTAAACAGGAGAGTCGCAAAGTTGAATGTGGGTCAGATACCTAATAGTGGCAGTGGTTTCCCAATGCTGATGCATACATCTGTGTTAAATACTACAGCACAAAAACAGTTATGCCAAAGAGAAGTGATGGGGGATAGGCCCTTAAAACAGCCAGTAGCTAACGCTGCTTTTGTGGTTTTATATATTTGCCTATTAAAATGACAATACAGACATGGAACTTTTAGATTTAAGAAGCCTTCTTTTCACTAAACAACATTAAACAAACTGACAAAGTAGGGGGTTATGACTCCAGTAATTGAAACATGCTGTTCTGTTCAAGACCAGAACTCTATAAAGGCTCTTTTCACCCAGTAATGCCCTTTGTGTTTGCCTGCTACCCCTGCTAGAAATTACTGTAGACCTGAAGTATGTCTTTCCAAGTGGAGTGGGAATGACAGAGTGCAACAGCACACTTGGCAGATGGGGTCACAGCCTTTTTAGGTTGTTCATGTTCATTGTGCATTGGAAATCAATTTGCAGCTCAGAATACATGAAGACATGGGTGGATTCCTCTCCCCACTATTTGGGGGTTTGTTTTGGGTTTTTTTCATGTTAACTTTAAGTCCAGGATGCAGGGAAAATAATTAGAGGGATTAATTTGGATTAACTGATTTGGGTAGTCTTCCTTAGCTTAATTTGCAGTGTGCCTTCCTTACAGTGTGGATTCCTCACTCTTCTAGATTTATATTCTGAATCTGTACATTATCTTGCATTTCTTTTTCCTTCTGTCTTCTAGATGTTGATGAGTGTCTGGATAACAATGGAGGGTGCCAGCAGATTTGTGTAAATACTATGGGCAGCTACGAATGCCAGTGCAAAGAGGGCTTTTTTCTGAGTGATAACCAGCATACCTGCATTCATCGCTCCATTGGTAAGTTTTCAGCGTGTAAAATGTGCTCTTTAGAATAACCGTGTTCAAGCAGAAAATCTGAAACAGTTTGGGGTTTGTTGGGTTGTGTTTTTTTAATCTCTATCATTTTACTGGTTGGTTGGAGTTGATTGATTCCTCTGCTATCCAAACTTGTAGCAGAGTCGTAAATAAGACAAAGAAACAGGCTTTGGTTTGACACACAAGTTAAACTTGGTTTGCACAGCAGACTCTTTGGGCAGGCAGAGACAGATTTTCAAATGGTTACTTTCTGCTTCTGAGTTTCCAGGACTTAAAAATTTCTCATCTGTTTATTGGACAATAGTGCACCTGTGTTTCACCTTAGAAAGCATGGGGTCTTAAATCGAAATGAACAGCTCATTACTTCTGTAAATTACACAGCTTATGGGGATTTTTGCCAGTCATGTAGCTCATTACTTCATTGCAGACTGATCATGGTTGATATTATATTGACACAGGATTTTTTTTTTGGTTCACTACCCTGTCCTAGGGTGGATTAAAAAATTGTTTCTCTGTTGCCTATGCACTAGCAATAGAAATAAGGAATCCCTGCAGAACTGGGGTCCTTGTCTGCTGCTGTTCTGGACTAGAATAAGCAGCTCTCCCTTTTCTATAGATGTCAGACATGGAAGACAAGTTTGAGTGGAAAGGGAGAAAAGAAAACAACATAGCTATAAATCTTTGCAATTAAGTGGACTCTTTCAGTGTTCATTCAGGCTTCTGTGACCCTGGCAGCAGTGGGAATATATGCTGGCAAACTCATTTACCAATAAGCAATACAGAATGACAAAGTAGCAAGATGAGACTGGTGATCAACAATGTAAGCATGCTGTATATTTCAAAACAGCCACACAAATGCTTCTGAACTATTTTAAGTGACTAATGCTGACCCGAAAATCATACTTGAACACAGAGTATTAATTTAGTCACTCTGTTGACAAGAAAGCAAAACGTCGTAGTGCAGCATCTCAAAAATGTAAGCGTGTTTTTGGCACTGTGTGTCTGCTTAAACACAGTGGTAAAGACAGTGGTGATTTTGATTTTCAGAATCCTGAAACTATGGGTTATATTGACAGGTCCACTTTTTAGCATGATAATATTAAGTATTTTGATTATGACAAGAGTATGCAGTTAAGCTACATGAATCAGTGCATTTTTGAGGTTGTTATCTAATAGGTTTTTAGTCATTCTTTTCAACTTAAATTGTCCAGATTTCTGTCCAGCGTAAACTAACCCTGACACAAAGATATCCAACAGAGCAAGGAATAGTAGCTGCAGGCTTAATGAAAAGCACTTGCAGAGTACTGTGCTACAATCATTATTTCAATTTGCACATTATAAAAATTCCCAGCTGTAATAAAAAAAGAATTTGGTTATTTGAGATGGAAACTAATGAAATAAATGAAAAATGAGACTCTAAAGGCAAAAGTTTATTCTAAGGAATAGTTTTAGTGGGGGAAAAGAGTATGTTTTTATGGCAAAGAGGATTCCTAGCTTGTCAAAAGGACTAGGGGAGTGGATTTTTACACTGATTGCTGTGTGCATATAATAAATATGCATGGAAAATATATTTGCGTTAACTTGTTTACAAAGAAAATGTCATAGAAGACATGGATGTTTAATTTGAAGCAATATCTTAAAATTATTTGAGATCTGACAAAACCCAAGCAAACTACCAGATAGACCAGTGGGGGTTGCAGAGTGTTTTATGAACAAATGGTTTGCAGCCTTTCAAAAGTAAAGTGTCAATTTACAATAACAGCAAACATTACACTGTAATGTTTCATGTGTCATGATCCCCCACAGAAATGCATCAGGTGGGTATGCTGGAGCAAGGAACTGAGACTAAATGATCTCTTTCACTTGTCAGAGGTGACTGAACTGCAGACAGTAAACATGCGTGGTGAGGAAGCAAATGGCTTTTTAAATATCCCTGTTTACTTGCTTTCATAGGTCTCACTTGTAAGCTCTGCTACAGAAACTGTTGGAACACAAAAATACACATCAACATATTTAGCCAGAATGGTGGCTGGGGTTATATAATATATATATTACCTCTGTTGGTAAACAAGGCTGGAGTGGACAAAGGCACACCACGCAGCCAGCACTGCCATCCATACACAAAGGCACTGACTTGCCAAAGCCCTTTAGCAAGTTTGTTGACTTTGTGCATAATAAGATCCATTCGTTGCCGTGTGGGTGCATTTCTATCTCTGTAAAATGCATGTGCAGTCACAGAATGTTGGTGTCCTCAACATTACCTAAAGTCTCTCCAAGGACTCAGCTGGTCTAAAACCATCACCCACAAGGCTCTTCATGTAGTTTGCTGCCAGCTTTTCCCTCCTGTTTTCAAATGCCTTGGGAAAAAAGGGAGAAGCACCTCAAGGTGCTTAGAACATAACTGGAGTTGGGATGAGTTCAGATTGGAGGGAGCAGCACCAACCCCAAGGATGTCTTCAGGCCCAGCTCACCTCCCTCAGACACCAGCAGGGCTGGTGCTGATCGCATGCTTGGAGCTCACCAGCACATTCAAGTAATATGATGGTTTCACAGTTGAAAAAGGGCTTTGGGTATTGGGAGTTGAGCTGAGGAAGGAATACATCCCTTTTTGCACTCACCAGGCAGAGGAATGGTGTCTTCCGATAAGAGGTATCCTCCTTAAAATTGTTGGCTGCTGTGTGAATTTTCTCAGCTTCCAGAGATGCACTGTGCTTGTCCCAGAGTTTTTGGGGTGTTTTGTGTCACCGTGCTCCTACCCACAAGTTGTGGTTAAAAGCCATATTGGAGTTCATGACAGGGGCTTGTGTTCTTGTTTCCCAAAAGGTATGTTTACTTGCCATCCAGAAGTGTTATTATTTCTTGTAGACAAGAAGGGTTAATTATCCACAGAGAAACAATAATTTTATACTAGTGGGAGGCCAGGCTGACATTAAAGTCAGAGCAAACCTTGGTGTCCCAGCATTTGCTTTGTTTCACTGTCTTCATTACAGGCCTACTGATTTCTTATGTTTAGTCCTAGTGTCTTTTGGGAGGATGTTATGCCCAGTACAACTTACCTCATTTATTTTTGCATAAAACTTGATTTCACTTTGGTGAGTCAGATTTCAGTGCTAGCTTACTCACAATAATGATGGCAACAACAGGGAGAGAGAATGGGAGGGAAAATAGATTGTAAAAGTTATGTAGAATTTAATAGTTGTTTATCTTTGTGCATCTTAATTGCATTAGTAGGTATGAACACTGGGGATTATACCAGAGACAAGGTTGTGTTTGTTTCCTCATGACTTAAACAGAAACCTGAATAAAACAGCTGTTACTGTATCATCTCCAGCTCCAGAGGGAGCATGTGTTTAATAAATGTGGAGATTACTGTCGTACACTACAGCTGTGACTGAGTCAGGTTAGTGGGTTACAGCACGTTTTCAGTGAATTTGATGATAAACCAAAAGCCCTAATTCAACAAAGCCTTGGGGCAGATCCTTAAAGTCCTAATTTAGGAAAGCTGGTTAAAAATCTAAATTGGGCTTAAAATGTATCAAAGTAGACAGAGTGCCTATAGATAGACAAACCACATAGACAGAGAGACAGAGTGCCTGTATCTCCACTGAGGCTCAGAATGAACACAGTGAAGGATAGGGTACATCCCATTTGCATTGCAATTTACAAAAGGTATTGTGGGCAGGAGCCCTGGCTACAAACTGCCTCACCTACCCAAATTCCCAGCTGAGTCCCACCTCCAGGGGCAAGTCTCCTAAAGCACAAAGGTTTTTTGCCTACAAGCAACATACTTCAAGAGCTCTGTGGCTTGGAAGACTTCAGCCCCGCTAGATTCCATCCCCTACATGTCTACATCTAGCATAGTTATATTAATGTTCTTATGTCTAATCATTATTCACTGCCAATGTTTTTATACAGCAAGTACCAAGTAAACTGAAAAGGCAGGTGAATTATGAGTGGTAATTACATGTGGAGATGAGAAGAGGTGAAGTACCAGGCTATAGAAGGCTGAAATCATGGTGGCCTCATCAAATGGTGAAAAAGCTTTTTACACAGTTGCCACTGTCATTTTCAAGCCTGTTAAAAAAACACTTAGCAAGGAAATGCTTTTTCACCTCCCCTTATCCCATTAGCCTTATGTTGTTAGCAGTGCTAGGGAATTTGACATAAAGTCAAGCTACCACAACTTAGCAAGGTTCTCAAAACCAGCTTGTCTCTCTCTGTATGAAAAGTGTGTAGCTTTAGTCCCAGAGGAAATGTGCTAAGCCACATTGTCTTGCACTTGCTGAGCAGACCTGTGGAATGGCTTACCATGCTTGTGCTGATATACAGAAACTTGTTACACTTGATTATGTGTTAAACCCTAGCTAATTTTGCAGTAGTAGCACAGGAGTCCATTGGTCAGCTGACATCAAACTACTGAGTTTCTTCTCCTTCTGAGGATTATAAAGCCACCTTTGTTCAATTTTTTTCCTTCCTATTTTCCATGATTTATTTTTATTCTTCATGTGTTTTCTTAGTTCAGTGCAATTTTGTAGTGGTAGAATAATGTGTTAGGACTCCTTGGGAGGAAGCGCTGTCCCCAGTCACCAAAGGAAGTGTTACATTTGGGATTCTGGGATTCTTTATTCCCATCTCTGGTGCTGATCCCTTGTGGGACTCTGGGCAAGAAAGTTATTGCGACTCAGAATTTCTGCAAAGCACTTTAGAGGAAAGAGGTGTTTATCCTACAGAAAGCACAGTAATCTATTAATATTTAAATTCACATGGAAGGGTGACTTTAAATAACTAAGTGTTGCCAGCACTGTTCCAGACTTTATGAAGTACGAGTTTCTCATCTCAACTATGAAAGCTCTTCCATGATGATGTAACCAGTTAAATTACTCCACTATCTGAACATGCTTCACCATGGCTACCCTGAGTGCAGGCGTCCCATTCACAGAACAATCCTATTTGTCTTTTTTAATTGGAATCCTAATATGACTGTAAAGGAATATATGTAAAGCAAATTTTAAGGAAGTCATTTCATAGATAAAATAATAAGAAAACTTTTCAGGCAGCAGCAGTTTTATGTGGACAAACATAGCGCGATCTTGGAAGCCTTTTCCTAAAACTGCACACATTATGACCTAGGGGTAATAGAAACTTGACTCTTCATATATTCCCATGATACATTTAGAATAAAAGATTCAGTTTATTATCTTTCACAGAATATAGGAGATATAGATACAGAAAAGCTATTTTAAATCTCACTGTGCCCTGTTAGAAATGTATAACTTTTTAAAACTGTGTATAACCCACAAAAATTGCTGTACTTTCATTTCCAGGATTCTTATTTGCTCCAGCAGCCTGTCTGAAGGGCACCTTGCATTTTCTTTCTCTGTTCCTCTGGAATAGAAAGAGTTTTTAGTTTGTCTGGAGGGAAGATGCAACAGGTGAAACTACCTATGGTTAAAAAGTAATTTCTGTTAGACCTGATCTCCCTCCTTTTGTATATGAATGACTTACTGTGATTAGGACTAGTAAAATGACACTGGTGTAAAACCAGTTTATGTGTAATCTGACTTAGGTTCAGCTGTAAGGAGGAGCAGTAATCATCACAGAATTACAAAAACAGTCTTAGGTGAAAGTTTAGGGCTAGATGTGATAGTAAGAAGTCTCATAGAATCATAGAAGAGCCCAGGTTGGAAAGGACCTCCAGCCTTCTGTGGGAAAGGGAGCCTGGATGAAAATAGCAGGTGCCCTGTCTGGTCACATCCTGAAAACCACCATCAGTGGTGATGGTGACTCCACTCTGTCCCTGGGGATGTTGTTTCACTGAATGGTCATTCTCATTGTAAAATTGTCTTTCTTAGGTCATAAAACCAATAAAACCTCGGCCAATGCAACTTGTAACCATTGCTCTTTATCTTTTCTCCTGGCTCCTTGTGCAAAGAGAGCCTCTGTCATCTTTGTAGCTGCCCTCTAAGCACTATACAAATAAAACTAAGTCTGTCCAAATAAAACTGCAAAAGCAGAGTTTTAAGTCTCAAAATTCTCAGTGCTATTTTGTTGATTTTTTTTTTCCCCCTTAGCTTTTCAGTTTAAGACCTTCAATAAATGTCAGCTTAAATGCTTAGGATGTCATAGAATTGGAGACAGAGGCATGCCACTTTTGGCTTACAAAAATTTTAAATGCATCTGAAACCTGAGGCTGCAATCTTCCTTTTATATGTAAGAAAACTGAGGTGTAAATATTACAGTATTGTCTAAGACTGTGTCTGGACTGCAGGACAGATCCCATCCATTAGAGCAGCTGCAGTCCTGTTGCTCAGAGCAGTCCAGACGGAAACCAGGATGTGAGAAAATGTTATGTGACATGAAATCAAGATAGAGTTTCGGTATATCCCAAGCTGCAGAGTTAAATACAGCCAAGTAAGGTTGATTTCAGTCCTCTGTTGAGTTCCTAGGGACTAATTCAGACTTGTATCATACTTAAAATCAGCAAAATGTGACCAAGTCTCTGCACATTCTACCTTGGTTTTGTAGCTCACTTGCCTTCCAAAAGAAAAACCTTGTGTTTCAAAAGTTTTCTGGGACTTTGAATTAGTTTTAATTCAGAAGGAAAACCAAATTTTGTTGAGTAGTCAATACCTATTGTTGCTTTGCCTCAGCTGAGATTGAATGCCCTAGAAAACCAACAGCTAGGACGATACAATAGTGGTGAGTAAATTGAAACTCAAAGGAAAAGTCTCCCAACACGCAGGAACAAGAGCAGGTGGCCAGACTTTGCCAAAATCAGGGGTTGAGTTCCAAGAGTGTTGTGCAGAAGCTGTCCTTCAACAGGTACCAGATTTAAGCATACTGATCAGAAGAGGCATATTTTTAAAAGAAATCAGAAAACAAAATAACGCTAAAAAAATCATAGCCTAGATGTGCTAGGAAACATCAGCTGGTAGGTAATCTAGATATAGTGCTTGAATAGTAGATGCACAGTTGAACATGACTGACTAAGTGATAAACTAGGACATGCAGATAATTTCTCAATGAGCAAGAATCTGAAATAGTTTAATGGTACAGTCGTTGTTTCTGTATGTCTCCATTGGCAATGCCTTTTGGTATGGAAAGGATGAAAACTAAAGGGGGAGAATTAAGCTGGAGGTGCAAAGAAGTATGCCTTGGAAAGAGCAGCTGTTTGAAACACCCTGCAGCAGCATGACAGCCAGCCAGCTTGCCAGGGGCAGCACACAATTTGTAAGTCAGATCAGAAATCTCTCCACACCTGTGTGACAGAAAGTGCAGCGAGCAGGCTGTAGCTCAGCAGCTGAGTGACTGGCAGTGCTGACAGGATAGGAAAACTATACGCACGAATGGGAAAACACACTGGAAAGTAGGACCTTAAAAAAAAACCTACAAGAGAAAATAGGCAAAAGGGGCTTTCACACTCAATCATTCAATAGCATTGGAAGTGAACCAATGTTCTGTTCATACTGTCTACTTTGGATATAGCAAGATTATACTAAATAAAAGAACTGACATGTTTTTTAAAGGCCTCTAGCATCCAGTTGTCTGAAACATCAGGTGAGAAAGATCTGGGAAGAATATTAAGCCAGAGCATACTGGAAAAAATCTTCCATTCACACATGAGCACAAAAAGTGGACTCTATTTTAAGTATACCATATGTTGTATTTGTCCTGTGTCTCTCTCTGAATGTAGGACCTGCTCTGAATACTGTGATGCTCAGCATCTTTCATACCTACTGTAGTCACTGTGGGTCTTTCCATGTGTGTCTTGTATTTTTCACTGTGCAGGGAAATCAGTCACAGACCATGTTGCAGGCACTGTTCCTCTTTTCTGCTATTCATGACAAATCTGAGATGTGATCCAGCAGGAACTCTAGAGACTGATGCTGTTTCTGGTTATAAACCAGTAGAAATTCAATATATGAATAGCAAATACCTGTTCATATAAACTGTTCGCCTCCTGCATGTGGTATGCATTTCATCAGGTCCATTAATTATTCAGTTCCATGTAATTATGTTTGAGGTTGCTCTGAGCTATTCTGAATTAATTTAGGAGTTAATGGAAACAAGAGGGGAGATGCATGCATTTAATAGTCATGTATATTTCAAGCCTAAGAATACTTGCATGCTTTGTTAAATTTCATATCTTAGAAGTCACTGCAAATGCTTCCATAGCAGGAACTTTGTAGGAACACCCCATTTTTAAGAGGGGTGAAAAAGGAAGAAGGGAGACAAAGGTATGTCAGGCAAACAGAAAATAAGAGAAGGAGGAAGAGAAACAGCCAGCCAAGTGGGAGAGGTGAAGAGGAGGAAAATAGAAAACTAAAAGAAGAGTGAGAAACAACATTAGGCAAAAATCCATACTTCTCTCTCCTTAATTCCCTGGCTCGCCAGTACATTTCTGTTCAAAATCCACTCCCTCAGAGTTTTCATTTAGGTAACTTCTCTCTTGTATAAGCCACAGTATAGTCATAGAACAGTCACGGTAGCTGTGTCTTTGGAATGTTATATTTTTCTCAGTGGAATGGATTGTGTGCTGAGGTTGCAAAACCAACCTGCAATCATGAGCAAGTCATCAGGATGATTCCCCTGCTTTGCTGCTCCCAGGATCCCAGAACTGCAGGAACAGGGAGGAGAGCATCATGTTGGAGTTAGTCTCTGAACTATGTTCATTATTGATAAAAGCATTGAGCTTGTGCTGTAAATCGATTAACCTGGGGTTTATGCATGATGCATAGTATGACTAATCATTTTCCAAAGGCTGTGCCTGATTTATTGGGGCTGAGAAGCTGCAAGTAATCTTTCTTCTCTTGTTCGGTCATAAAGCATTCACCCTGGGGTAAAAGAAACAGCACTTTTGGCCCCCTTTGATATGGAGTACCTTCTTTAAAAGTTCTCTGTGTTTATAGCTTGCTAAATCACTGCACATGCCATGTAAGCCCATATTATCCGCTTCGGTGCTGCAAGCGTTGTGTTGCACTGATGATTTACCAGAGCTGGCAGATTTTCTGCCTACACTTTATATGGGCAGAGGATGGAAAAATAGCTGCTATCTTCAATCCATATCAAACTTCAAAGCACTAGAAAGGCCAAAACTAAGAGCCTCCGTGCTAAAACATTAATTTTTAACAGAAATCCACATGATCGGTGTTGGCATTTCAGTATTTAGTGTAATGAGAATTGGTTATTTAAACTGACATTTCTTTGTAAGGCTACAAATGCCAAGATGGGGAAGGAGGGATGTAAATGTTCTTATGCTGTGTATTTCTTCTCCTTCTGCTTGCTTCAGAAGTGAACTTCTAGTTACTTGCTCTTCTAATCCCTAATTTGCTAGAGGATGTCCCAGGAGTTAACAAAAACTACCTCAGGACCCTACACCCCCTCTGAAAGATGAGCTGTTACACCATGAGCTGTAACTTATAGATACAGAGGGCAGAAAAGTTAAATAATTTGCCTAGAGTTACACAGGAAGGCTGTAGAAATCACAAGAACTCTGCAGAAAACCTTTGAAGGGATCATTTGTCAGTGCATGCAGTTTAATTGATACTGTGTTGATTTCACCAAATCTGTTTTGTTAAGCTGAGTATCTGTTTTTATGTATGCTCCTACTATGAACAAAATGCAGATACCCTGAGCCCCATTCTGTTGGTCTGTTATTTAATGCCCTTCTTTCATCCTGGGTGCACTTTTACATCATTGATTGATGAATTACGTGAACATGTTTAGAGGTCAAAGTGTAGCACGGGGAGCCTGGTGGACAACAGTGCATTTCGCAAATCCTGTTCTCTCCCGCCTTTCGTTCCCACATTTTTGTTCTCTTTGTTCTCTATTGGCTCAGTGCTGTAAATTGAACAATTTCTGATGGTGCCAGGCAGCTTGACATCTCACTGAAATTCTGCACTGTGCCTTGGTACTGAGAAGGCAGCAGAATTGACATTGGAAATGGATAGGTTCTGAGAAGTGAGGAGGAATACAACCACCTGAAAATGTCAACAAAATGTTGTCAGCATTATTTTTTAAAGAAGTGTATTCTCTCGCTAAGCCAAATTTTGCTCTCTGAAGTAGCTGATTTTTCTGAAACCCAAGCTTCAAAACTCTGAAACCTTTAGATGTCCGTGGCACTGTGTGGAAGTGGTGTTTAGGCAGCCTCGTCTGCCTCCGTGGGTGGCTGTTGTATGGCACTGGATATCCATGAAGCCCCTCATCGGGAAGAGAGGCTGGTACAAGGAGCAGCTCAAACATGAAGCCTGATTTGCTGGGTGCAGGAGTGTGTTCCTGGTAGTGTCTCTGAATCCCGTTTCCTTTCACAGGTGAAATCTTTCAGTGTTGGGGAGCTTTGCAGGGAAAAACCAAGCAAAACAAAGCCAAAGGGTTCTGCCAGCTCTGCCGAAGGGCACATCCAAGCAGTGCTGGAGGTGAGACTGGCCTGCCTGGGTGGCAGCTGCTTGTCTGCCTGCTCTTCTCCACGACTGGGATTCTGCTCCTCACCTTTCCAGACAAAATGCTTTCAGAGCTCCCTCTAAGCTTCCCAGGAAAAGCTATCGTTTGGCCTAAGTGCCTACTTAGTGGATATTTAATTATTCTGCTCTAATTTGGGTCTGAAAAACATATTGTAAAAAAAAAAAAAACCAAAAAAAAACAAACCAAACCTGTAATGAGCTGTTTTAAAGCAGGATTTGTAGTTTCCTACTGTGTCTCACACTTGAATCCTGAGTAGTACATTTACCTGGAGATTTATTTTGAAAACGCTTTCTGTGTAGATCTAAACAGGACTTTTGAGCATTTCACATTAGTTCAAAATACCTTGTGGTGTTCAATCTTCCTAGAATTCCCAGAAGGAGATAGCAAGCTGCTATTGCTATGCTGTCTCTCAGAGAAGCTGACCACTTATTGGCCCAATGAACGCTGAATTAATCTGGAGGATTGACTATCAGGAGCCTGCCAAAATGCTCCATAAAACAGTCTCACAGCAAAGTAAAATGCTGGGAAAACAGTAAAATCAAAGAACACCACTTAAAATACTCAGTAATTAGATCCTTTAAAAGGATCTAAAGGATCCTCTCTGGTGGGAGCAGAAGAGCTCCTTTGTGGTTTTTATGTTGTTTTTGTTGGTTTTATGCAGCAGGGATATTTGGTGACTAAAGGAATTTTCCTGTTGTCCAGACTGTGGATTTGTTTTTTAACCGAGCTCTAGTGTATATGTAGTAGCACTTTTGAATGTCCATCAAACTCACTTCTTCCTAATAGCTGTCAAGTGCTTAAACACAAAATGTAGATAAATATGCCTCCATCTTATTTCTATGTCATTTGGTTAAATGTTTTTGGGGTTGTTTTCTTTCTTCATTTCCTACAAAAACACCTGCAAAGGCCTCATTTTCTCTTAGTGTTTTTTATGACTCATTTCATGGAGCTACTTCTGAGCTGAGCTATACAATGTTGAGCTATCTCAAAAGCAACATCATGATCAGAAGTGTGGCTGTGTTGAAGGACATCCCATTTTTCCTGTTTCATATTTCTTCTCTCTTTGGACTTCCACAAGTCCTATTTACAGGCAGAAACAGGATTTCCTTGCTTTCCAATATGGCATGATGTCAGGAAAAACACTGCCTTTTTTTTCTGCTTATCTTGACCTCCAATAAATACCACCCAAATTAAAATCCATGTTCAGTGTTTAGCTGATGCTTTTCATCAAAGTACAGAACTCAAATACATCTGCTTATCAAGAAGAATTCTATTTTTTTTTTGTGTTCACACAAGCACAGCAATATTGACTGCACTCTGTTTAGTCTTCTGCTGACCTCTTGCAAACAGCTTGTACATTCCTGAGGATTTTCTTCACCTTTCTTTACTTAGATCATTAAAGCCAGGGATGGCTACAAACCCAGTATGCTGCTAGCAGATCTCATGCTTATTTCCATGAGCAGCTCTGCTAATGTATCACTGACTTCACTTGTTCTATCTTTTCACCTCCTTGCTCTTTTTAAAAAATTGAGTACCAGTTAGTGTATACATGGTGACTAGGATGAAATAATACAGCATTTCTAGCCTATGAAATCTGTAGAGGCCAAAGACTGGTCCAGTCACTGCTGTAGTGTTGTCTCTGAAGTGGAGATGAGATGCAAGCCTGATCAAACCGGTTCTGAAGTCCACAGACTCCCAGCAGTTTCAGTAGGACTTGAACTGGCATCATGAAACGGTGAACATCTGCCAACAACAGAGATTGAATCAGAAGGTGAAGCAAATCATCATTATTTCTCTGGGTTACACCATGGCTCAGGCAAAGAAAGTCAGGAATAACTGTACTATGGTTCACTTCCTGCAGAATAAATTAGCAAATCATTTCACTAAACTACAGGAGAGAAGTGACTCTAGGTGCTATGCAGAGCTGTGAGAAGGAGAGTAAAAAGCAAGAAAGAAACCAAGAGGTGCTAAGTAGATTAAAGGCAATTCAGTCCTTAAGAATATACTTGCAGAGCAATCACACAGCCTACTATTCCCAAATGCTACTAATGATTTTTATGGTAATAAGAGCAGACCTATAAACAGGTGATGCTCTTCACTCTGGCACAGAAGAGAGCTTGCCAGTGTTAGGGTGAGGAAACTATACTGCAGTACTAAATAAGCCTCAATGCACAGAAAAAGAGCAGTGATATGACAGTAACAGTGTGGCTTGTGTACACAGTGGATGTTTCTCACCCTGAATGTGCCAGCAGAGCATATAGAGTTCTGAGAGAAGCAGGTTCTTCCACTTTCACACCATTATTGCCCTGTAAACATTTCATTCATCTCTGAAGTACAACTCGCATATTAGACTTCCACTCATTGTGTTCTTGATAGCATTTGGTCTTAAATGGCTAATAACATAGGACTGCTATTTCAGGTGCCTCCACATGAAATCTGATGCTGAGTGCCCCAGAAAAAATTAACCATTTGTGACAGGAATGGAATCAAATTTGCTGCTTTGGGGAAGATGTATTTGCCTACGTATGCCTGCTGTGTGTCTGTGTTAGGTGCTGGTCTTAGCATTTGAACAGAGAGGCGAGAGGAGGAATCTAAATACTAGGGACAGTAAAAGCAGAAATTATAACTGTGCTTTAAAATGGTCCTTTTGGTAATATTCTTGTTCAGATAATAAAGGATTTTGTTTCCTAAGGTAACTGGAATATGTTTTTTGAGCGTCTTAATGGCGCCATCTGAGTGAATCTTGATAGCAGGTAACTTTTCTCAAATGGCAATATATTCATCATCTCTCTGCTACACCCATCCTTCCCGAGCAGCTCTCACTTCTCCCCTGACCTAGACCCTGCAATGTCAACTTCCAGACTGTGAATCACTCATCTCTCTCCCTTGTGCCCCCACCAAATGTTATCATCACACCCGCTTGAACCCTGACATTTGATTTGTGTAAGCTATGATTGCTGCATGTCTCAGGCTGACATTTTATTCAGATTCCTCTTCTGAAGTAAACTCAGGGAAAACACAGCAACATATTTTGTTTCCACAGAGTGGCAAACAGTCTCACCATAAAAGCAAACCCAGTAAAAAGTTTGGAAGTTTTTTCATAGCTAAATAGCTCTTTCGTATTGCAACTAGAAAACAACGCGGGTTTTTTTTTTATTTTTGGCTTAGAAAACAATGTTATACCACCAATATATGTATATTTAAAATCTGTGTATACAAATACATGTACATTTTGTAAATACGTTTTCCTAAGCTATCCTTGAAAGTGGCTGCTGTGACCCCATTCCTTGCTTGCTATACCCAAGGGAGGCAGCATTGATTTTCTTCTCTGAGTTTTGCAGGCTTTAATGAAAGCAAGGGAGAGGCTTGTGCCTACATTGCAATTTACTTTAATGTATGGGCAGTCTTTCAGACCTTTGTTGTTGGGACTATTCATGCGCTTAAGTGTTTTGCTGGATTGAAGCCACAGAGCAGTTAGCAAATTAGTGCACATACCAGGGTATAGCGTTCTATTCCTTCTTTCCAGACAGTTTGCATTTCCAGTATTTGTATAGAATATAGAGTGACAAGCAGCCCCTTTGCTTTATTTGTGAAGTTGTATGTCAAAAAATTGGATGTCTTCTCAGTAGTTAGTATTTCTACATCGCTTTCTGACAGATGATCTTCCCCTTTTCTTTCCATCTAAATTCCATTCCCTACAGAAAAAGTCTACATGGTGGCCATTGTTGCCATACTTTCTTATCTTCTGTGAAAGTAGCATTGTATGCGTGGTTTTTCCTCATGGAATGTTCCAGACAGAAACAAAATTTGGCTGCCAAGTAATTAGAGTGACAACAGGTATTCATTGCAGGCTGATAGAAACTTCTCTGAAAGCATTTGCCTAATTTTGTGCTTCCAGCTTGAAGTATGGGAGAGTACTTGTGCATCTCCTTTGGAATGAAATGTTGACAGTGGCATTTGAATTGGAAAAACACGTGTTTCTATACAACTTATTAGGCAACAGATGTGTTCTCACTTTGCTAAATTATTTGTGAGCTCCTCTATTGATATTTCTTTAGTAGCAAATTGACCAGGTGAGCTGAGGATCTTCACTCTCTGGCCCTGCTTTTTGTGGCATGTGCTCTCAGTCACCAGCCCATTTATTCTATAGCTGTGTTAAGTCCTGCTTTCCACTTCAGATTAATATTTGGTGGCTTTCTCAGAGCAAGGTCATGCCCCAGTAGAGCCATAAGCACCAGGATTCTACCTTGCAGAAAGTGGGGCTGCTGGCTGCATCTTACCTTGCATGTTGACACTATTTCCTGGCATTCTAGGCCTTTTTCTGTCCTGCATTGTGATGCTATCTCCATGCTTGGTTGCATTAACTTTTTATTCCTGTGTGGACTAGTAAACCAGAAGTTATTTTAAGGCATGGCTATGTATTGTTTTCTCATGGTGCAGCTTCTGAGGTGGTTACCTATTTTTTTAACAGAGCACCTTTCATTCTGAAATATCCCAGGGTGCTTTAGAGGTGTGATCCTAGGACATCTCTGACCTCTGGACAGAGATGCTTGAATTTATGGGTAGTATGGGATGTACATACATCACACGCTGGGTTTTACTGGAACAACAAACTGTGATGCTCCCAGTAGTGATGAAACACTACAATCAAGTGAAGAGAATGAGGAACTAGGGCTTGTTTTCCCCTTCAGCACCTCCCTGAAGAACAACTGGAATTCATCAGGTGGAGGCACAAGCCTCCAAAACCAAAACAAGGTTTGTTGTTGTAGAGAGTGGAAATGCTGACATGCCACCAGGGTCAAAGAGTCAGCAGCAGGTGGACTTATTCCTTGAAGAGGGAGAAGCTTTGTGTAAGAGAGAAATAAGGAAAGAAGGGTTTGCAGAGAAAGCAAAGGTGCATGTGGTAACTAGGTAAAGAGAAGAAAACTGGAGTGGTAACTTCCAAGGGACATTATGACAGAACAAATCTGGCAATGAAGTAGCTGTTGGCCAATATTATATTAATTTGGGAGCTGGACACAGGGATCCTGATTGTTTCTGTCCAACTAGAGATAAGTTACGGTTCTAGGATTAAGGAAGCTATCAAGAAAACCCAACAAAAAGAACACCACCTCAGGAAGATATAACTAGACTGGGATCAGAGGATGACCAAAGAGCATGGGATGAGTGATGTTAAAGAAATGGCAGGGGGAGGGGGAAGGAAAAACTCCAGATCCTTGCTTGGAAGTCTCCCTTGCATTATCTTCCCTCTCCCTACGT
>NW_008246056.1:3025479-3034959 GCF_000691975.1 Corvus brachyrhynchos | reverse complement strand
AAGAAGAGGCCAGTAGTTCCACTACCTCTGTGGGTTAGCATGTCCTTTTCTTCTGTACCCAAGGGCTCTGAGTAGAAGCTCCGCTGAGATGAGGCAATGAAGAGACAGGTTCTGGGCAGTGCACATACTTGAGCAGTTGGGCAAGAGACCCTCCATTGTACTAGAGGATACTTTAAAGAAAACACATCCAATTTTTCTATTTCTAGGGACCCACAAGATGCATCATATTACTTTGGTGAGCTCTCCTACCTTCACTGAGATACAGAAGGGAGTAACCTCTACCCTGGAAAGTTAGCATAAATCTCTTGGGAGAGGGATGAGTAGTTCAAAATTTTTCTTTTAAATTGCTGTAAACAGCCTCAGTAAAAAGTAATTAGTGGTAAATGTGTTGTTTTGTATGTAGTACAGTGCTCTGGGTTTGTTTAGCTACTGAAAAGTAAGTGGGAAGTGTGAAAGAAAACATATCTGGGCAGAGTGAAATCTATCTGTACTTATAGAAAGTGTACTGTCATTTGCTGATTCATAAGAGTATAAATCCCTTCACACACCAATTTTGTTCTGAGAGTCCCGGAGCTTTCTGAAGATGTGCTGATGTTAAGCATGTAAGGAATAGGTGGTAGAGAGGAGTTACTATCTGACACAGTGTAAGCACAGTGCAACATTTGCACAATCATTAACTCTGCACTGGATGGCTCATTTGCTAAGATAATTTTTGCTCCTCATGTTCTCAATGGGCCTTGGTTGGCAGTACCATTATGACCAACGGGTCTCAGGCTGACACAACTGGTGCCCTTCGGTTTTGAGTCTCTGCTTATAAGTAAATGGATTTATTCTGGGATTCTATGAGGGAAAATGACTTCCTGCTGCTTTCCAACTCTATGGAAAACATAGTCATGCTGCATTTAGCTGTTCCTGCCAGAAGAATACAGGGACTGTGTGTAGCACCCTCCTGTGGTGTCTTGTGGCTTTTACTGCTACTTTCATTTTCTCTTCTGCTCTCTCTTTACCAAAGTTAGTGTCTTGATACTCACTAGTTGTAGCCAAGACTGAGGACAGAAAGGTGTACCGTAATGAGCAATTCATGTGGTGCTGTCAGCTTTCCTCATGGGTCTTATTCTTATTTCTGGACACTACATCTTTTCCCAATTCTGCTTGAAATCATTATTTTAAAAATATTTCTTACTTTAATCTTTGGGTTTCTGAATGTATTTTGTCTCATGTTAAGAAGGTAATTGAAAGAATGAGAAATATTGGGAAAACATAACATGAGTAAGTGCCCTTCATCACATCTTTCAAAATCCCTCATTCTTATTTGCTGGTGGCATCCCTTTCCCTCCATTCTGACCCCTTGTCAGAGCAAGAAGTTGTTAGTCATGATGAATTAAGTTTAAAGTTCTCATATGGAAGCACTCACCTGAATGGTTCCATTTACTCCAAGAATGAATGTTTGCAGGGTGCAGTTCAAGCAGCATTAGTCTGCAGTGATGCTGCTCCATTCCATACATGCTGCTGTATCCTAATCATCTTCATATGTAAACACTGCAGTATCACTCTGCATCATCAGTAGAAGTTATTTCTATTGCACAAAGCTTGTTTGTGTTCTCACGTTTTCCACGTGATGTGTGTACAGGATCTCATCATTCAATTCCCCTTCTTCCATTCACCTCCAGGAATGATGTGTCTCTGCCATAAACCAACTTTACCTCAGAATTACACCTCAATAAAGAAGTGATTTTTTTTCTAGTTAGGTCATTCACACTAAGGACTTTATAGTTCCTCTGAAGATGATGAGAAACTGGGTGTAGAAGTCTTTTAAGATAAGCATCAAAAATCTGATGGCACTTCAGTAGCAAGGCAATGCAGAAAATTGGGGTGACGTCTGATTGCCTAATCTAGGTAAAGCACTGCAGTTTTTGGCAGTGTGATACCAGCATTCTGAAGCGCTAGAGGTTTGGAGCCTGGGTGTGTCACCTTGCTCTAGTCCCACTGAAAGAGGACAACATCAAGAATTACTGCAGCCAGGCTTAGTGGCCATTCTCCTTTTTAGACACAAGGTATGGAAGTTGCTAACTGTGAACTTTGCTGTGTTAGGGTTTACTTGACAAGGAATGCAAAGGCTTCTTCAGCTGGGGATAGATCTGACCAATTAATATTTGACCAAAAGAAACTGCAGAGTGTCTGCATGCTGGTCAGAATTGTGTGTCCATCTGCATCATTTGCTGTGGATCACCATTAGTCCCACTTTCTCATGATGATATTTTTAGCAGCACAGCTGAAGTGCAGCAGAGATATAACGGACTGCTCCTGTTTAAGCCTTTGGTTACTTCAGGTGCAGAAGTTTTTTTATTATTATTTTTTCTTCCCCCTTTTTTTTAATGGATAAGGTCTGCTACCTCCATAATCAAAACAGACACTATTTCGTGTGGGTTTGGAAAACAGCCATACCAAAATTAGGTTGAACTGATAGGTTTTAGACTCTTATCTGTGAGAGAATGTTGCTCCTTTTGTACAATATTAAATCGCTGCTGCATGTCTCTGTAGAAACAAGAATGGTTAGATGGGTGATGGAAGATAGGCTGAGAGAAAAGCACTAATTAAATACTGTTTTGCAAAGCCCTCATTGAAATTCATAGCTTGGTACCTTTGGGGACTTGAAAGCAGGGGAGATGGAAAGATTTCAATTAAAAAGGTATTTGTATGGTTCTTTGTGAAGCCAATCATTGCCTTTTTAATATAAAGCATGTAAGTATCTAATACACTTTACAAACATCAAATATCTTGCCTTGAAACAATGAGTGTCTTAATAGGTCTCAGAGCAAGATACTTTGAAATAAAACAAAAATCCCATAGACCTAAATTTTTATTCAAATTAAGGCTCTGCAGGTTTTTGTTAGCACAATAGCAGTCTTACGTAATTTCTACATTGACTGATTAGAAAATTTGAAAGGAAAAATACACATGCAAAGAGAAATCATGTTTTTTTAATAACTAGTTATTTGTGTTCAGCTACAGTTGTAGTTGCCATTTACAAATTTTTAATGTACATGATGATTGCTTTATTCTTGCAATACTTTCAGATTCTTTTCTAATTCCAGGGATTTCAGTAGCATGAATCCCTCATTGAATTGGTGTCTGGGCAACAAATAACAGAAATATAGCAATGTACAGCTACAAAAGATCCCCAAGGCCATCAGTTGAAGTCAGTTGCAAGAGATACACAGTTCAAAAGGGTTCAGAGAACATGTATTCCAGATGCAACTAAATACCACGAGCCACAAAACACTTGTCAGCAAAACAAACTCAAAACTTACGGAAGAACCACAAAAGCCGCAACTGTAATTTACCACAGTAAGAAAAAAGAAAAAATCCAGGCCATTGCCAGGTCCCTAGATCCTTGAAGTCACAGGGAACATAAATGAAATTGCCAAATAACCCTCGAGTTCTGTGTCCAGTTACAAGAGACAGCAAATTCAGAAAGATTGCTCTCAAACTGATTTCCAATCAGAATTTCTCTTGTTCCTGAATTTCCTGGTCGGAATATGAGGAGAGCGTAGCAACAGACAAACATTGGCAGGTGCTTTGAACAGCTGTTCTAAGAGCTGGAGAACCCACCTTGCCTAAGCGGTGTTCTGCACCTTCCATCTCCTTCCCCAGTCGTGAGCTCTGTCCGACTCCCACGTCGCCAAGCAAAGGCACGGGTTTTACACCACACCTCGGAGAATCCCTGCTGCAAGTGCAGATGGTGGGATTCAGAGCAAAGCGCCTTAGCCCAGGGGAGCCAAGGCAATTTTGCAGAGTCATTTGGATCTCATTAGATCTCATGCAACACTTGAAATGGTATCTTGAAGCCACAAAGTTTTCACCCTGTGAATCACTGGAGCACTGGTTTTAAATGGACAGGGTTTCTTGGCAGGAGCACAAACGGCGGCATATTAAATCAGTGCCCTTTCAGGGCAAAATTGCTCGTGAATTTAATCATTTTTGCTGTGTCTAGGTTTGTGGGGGCATCTGTGATGACACGTGAACCTTTATTAACGGCTGCATTGCTGGAAGCAGCAGAGCATTTAACAGGCTCTACAATAAACACAAATACCAAAAGATGGGCCATTCTGATGAGACAAATTCTACCTCCCTTATTGAGTGACAGGAGGATGTAACAGAATGCCTTATTTGGAATAAATTCTTTTACCTAATACCACCCCCCCAATGTCTGCTCATCAACTCCTTTTTTTTTTCCCCCAGAAGTTGCCTTAACTTTCAGCTTGATCCACAAGCCCATCTAGTGAAGCACTTTCCTGATTGTATATCTGCAGATTTCTTATGTAGAATTGCATGGTTTATGTCCATAAAGAAACTTCATTATGGCTTTCTGTCATGGAGCATTATTTAGGAGTCAGAAAATAACTGTGGTTTATGGCCTGTTTGTTGTCTCGTGGTCAGTGGAATGCTTTCTCCATACTCAAGCCCACATGCTACCACAATAATCCTTGCACAGTTGCATGAGCATAATTTCCCTGTAAAGAGCAATGACAATAGCATTTAAATAATACCCACAAATGGTACCAATAGTAACAGGTAATAACAATAAATATCACTTCATTTTTTTTTTATAACTATGACTGCATTTTATTTTAAAGTAAAGCTACTTGAAAAGCTCAGATGCTTAGGCTTGCATTTTTCGGTTATGAGATATTCTTAATTTTCTTTATAACAAATTCTATGCGTAATTTGAATTAAAACATATAGTCTCTTGGATTTTTTTTTTTCCACTTTTGGCCATTCATTCTTGTTTTACGCAGGTTTAAACATAGTAAGAACATAGTCTGCCAGTGGCAAAGCTTGTGCATTTTACACTCTGAAAAAGCACATAACTGTCACTTAGGTGATGAATATTTTAGCAGAGGAGCTGGCATTGAACAAGATGATGCTAGTTTCCTTTTATACCACTGAGGTCTCAAAAAACTTGCATCACTGTGGTAATTGCAGTACGGGTGGTGAAAATCTCTAATGCAGTGCATTTGTTTTGTGGATGCTAGTGTGGCCGAAAAGTATATTTAGGTAGCACTGGTGAAGGGCTTGTGGAAAAGTAGTATTAATTTGTATTACAATAGCTTTTAGGTCTGGGTCTATTGTGTCAACTGCTATACAGAGAGAGAGACTGAGAGGTTGAGACTCTCCATTCAGCCAGACAAAAGATGTGTATCCCTACTTTACAGGCAAGGAAGCGAGGTATTCAGTGGGCTCCCTAGAGAGAGAATGCCGCCTCCTGATTGCTAGCCCACTAGATTCCTAGCCTTCACTAACTGTGTTGGGCAAGATCTCACAGACAGACTGTTCATTAGTTGAAAAATCATGTTTATATAATCTGGACTGATAAGCAAATTCGCAGAGTAGTCAGAAAACTTTCTCAGAGAAGCAGTAATTTGAGATGAATACACGTACTTTTTTTTCAGATGTTAGAGGGAAAAGGGTTAAAATATCTGCAGACTAAAAAATTTGATTGTCTTTAAATGAAGTTGTTGATGCTTCATTTTGCCAAGCAAACTGCAAAAATATCCACTGAACCTAAAAGAAACAAAACCCTAAAGTGTTGTAGCCTTGATGCACAAAGCCTCCCTCCCATATGGATATGAAGGAGAGAGTTTCTCTGAAGCTTTAACATTTGTGCTCAAGTCATTAATAGGAATGACTATGAACTCTAATGAAGCTGTGATTCAGAGCACTTGAGTTCTGCACATTTCCATAAGGTCCCAGGAATGCTGGTATTAGATGCCTAAAGTAAACAGTACAGATACATCCTTTTGCCCTTGAATTTGATGTGAATTCAATATTGCAACTTAATGTCTAGAGCCAGGAACATAAGCTTACTTCCACTTGAAAAAGAAACCAGTGAAATCCTATTACAGGTCTACTAAGGCATCGAGGAGGAGGATACATTTGTCTCAGTGGCAATTAAACCCCCACTAAGTAAATTGAAAAGAAATTTGCCCTTTAAATTACGGAATAAAACTCCATTGCAACCCCGATTTTTATTTGAAATGGTAAAAATTGGTTTAAAGGTATCTTAAACCCTTGCAAATTAGCCTTTTAAAAAAAAGTATTTGCTGGTATTTTCAAATACACGTATCTAACTTTGCATTCTGTATTATGAGGCTTGTCCACCCTTGATCTAGAAAAGGGGTTTGTTATCAGTCAGAAAACTGCTGGGTGAGAGTAAACAGGATTTAATATGCAAGTGTGTGAATGCCAATTTATTTCTGTGAAATTAGCAGCAGAAAAGCTAAGAAGAATAGCACTTAAGAAATGTCTCATGTGCCATATGAGTAAAATAATTTCTTCATTGTCCAGGAAAAGTGTGGAATGGTATAATCTGTTAATAATGGGGAAAAGCCCAGAATATGTAGGCCACAGGGAACATGCCAGAGGGACTCTTCTTAGGTAACAAGAACAGTGGTACTTGATCAGAGTACATGCCTGTCTTGCTGTAATAGCTGTCTCCAGTAATAGCCTTAAGTACCTAGGGAAGAGGAGAAGCAGGGCAGGCACACGTGATACTTCCTTGCACTGTTTCCAGCTCAGGGGGATTTCCCAAGCCTGGTGTGGTTTGTCTGCTTTGTAGCCATTAGTGGATCCCTCTTACACACACTCTTCTTGTCTACCTTGAATGCATGCAGGCACTTTAAAAGGAGCCCTTCAGGCCTGCAGCCTCTTGTCTCAAGAACTGCCACATCCTGTTTGTCTCATCCTGGCTCCTGCTCCCTCTATTTGGTGGCCTCTTGTTCCCAGGGGGCGAGAGAAAGAGAACTGTTGGTTTGTGTGCACTCCCACACATTCTTCCTTCATGATACCTGCACAGTAGATCTGCACAGCGCTCCCCACCCCATTCCAATCTTGCTGCATCCATCTGGTCCAGCCTTGGCATGGGCAGCCCCTGGCTGGAACAAGTCAACAAACCTGGGGGCTGGCAGGAGGTGCAGAGCCCTTCATGCTGATGTCTGTCAGAGAGCCACGAGAAATAGTGGGAGTTTGCTTGCTTGAAGATTACATGGAGTTATGTGTTTAAAATGTAGTGAGGGAAACACACAAAATATGAAGTGTAAGGGAGATTTCTGAATATTTAAAGCAGGGCTTGTTTAGTAAAAGCATCAAATATGTTTCAAAGTAAATACTGAATGTAGCTGAAAAAAGAATTCTGTGACTGTCTCTCCCTCTGTCCAAGCAGACTAATTGACATAAAGTTCTGTTTCATGTAGATGGGTTGCTATTAAGCCACTGTTAAGAATTACTTCTGTTGCATTTGGTAGGACAAAAACTTCAGTTTTTCTCCCTGACTTGAAAGATACAGTGGTGGTTTCTGTCCAGTGACAGGGAACAAGCAGACCTACTGCTGTGGCCCTCTCTCTATCTTTGCAGCTGGTAATTCTCCCAACATTCTACACTGCCTAACAATTGCGTATCTGGTGTTACAGTCTTGCTTTCAGTATAAGCACACCATTTTCTGCAAGGTACTCTACAGTTCCGTTGCTTTCCTGAGACATTAAGTTGGCACAGGTGCGAGGTGAGGCAAGAGGAAGCAGACTCAGTATCAAAGCTTCAGCTCTGTGCTGAGATGAGGTGGAAAAAACAAGTAGCAGACTTGTCAACTGTGTCAGGATGTCTGAATAAGAGGGATGTAAATGTGTTGTTAAAACTGATGCATTGGGGTGTTGATCAATACCTTTTTGAATTACAGAAATAAATTTCAATTATCCTTTTACAGTTTAGGTCCTGTGTTGCAAACTTTTAGAAGCATACTTACTTTTACTCCATAAAGATAATTTGATGTGACATCTGTGTGGTTCTTTGGTCAAAGATAGCAGAGCTGTCTTTCTATGAAATAAAATCATAGGATGGAAAATGAATGCAGCCATATTCTGCATGTAGCAGTAGCTTGTGTTACAGAGTATTAGGGCCTCTGTCATGGCCCTAATCAGTTCTGAAGAAAGGAACTATAGAAGTGAACTGAAAAGTAAGATTTAAATTGTCATTTTCATATGTTTTTTTAAGAATCACATCTAAACTGTCCATTTCTGATCAAATAAAACAGTTATGGGATTAATCCAACACTACTGCTATCAGTGCATCTTTATGTTGAATTTAGCAGGATTAAACACATAATCACTGAGGTTTTTGATTAGTTTCCAAGAGTTTTTCTACTCATGATATTCTGCTGGAGGGTGTTGATTTAGTTAGGTGTAACAGGTTAAAATGAGCTATTACATGATGAGTTATCTGTTTTAAAAGCCATAGATTTCACACATGGTATAATTTTTTTTTGCAAATAACTCATGTTTTGTACCGCTTGCATTATTTCCCCTGTTAGTCAGATCATGAAACAAGGCTGTGCTTCACAAATACCAGTAGTGAACTTCTGACTCCAGGAGGAAGGAGTCTCATGCAAGAGCTGTACTCTCAGCTGTCACTCTGCAGTAGCAGGTGTGTTCCTGAAGCAGACAGCATGGCCGTGATGCGAGGAAACTCTTCATCCTTAGCAGAGGAAGTCTGTTTTCTATGCATAGCTAAGAAAGAATAAATTAAAATTTAAGTTGGAGACTGATGCAGATGCTCTTTGTCTAATGCAGGCCTTTTGACACAATCTCTAGTATTACTGAACAGTTTTTTCAGCAGCTTCAAGGAAAAAAAGCACAGTGGGGCTTCAGATTGGAGCCATTTGGGTTTCTGGTTTTCAGCAGTGTCAGGTGTGCCTGCAGGTCTGGTTGGCGACAGTCTGGCATTAAATGGACTAATTTTCAGAAGGAGAGTCCTTAGTAATTTCTGAAAATTTTACTCCTTAAGCAGAACCCAAAAGTTAAATCCTGGAATACTGACACATCCATTTCTGAGAGCTGGCCTACATAAAAAAGGATCTGATATGTCACTATCTCAGTCAATGGAAATACATCTCATTACTAATGAATACTGCATCAGACTCAACGTGCCTACAGCAAGTGAATTCCTACATCAAGAACAATTCACTTCATTCCATAAAAAGGACAGGGAACATTTGTGTTTATAAGAATAGGTCACACAAGTATATAGAGGTCCAAACCATTTTCTAGCGCTCTCTGACTTTCCCTCCTAATTTTTATTATGTAATTTTCAAGGCTATTAGGTGTGGCTCAACTTGCTTTCCCTTCCTTCACAACCACCTTCCAATTACAAAAATAAGCTGAAGTGGATAACAGCTCTGGCCTTTTGCTCCCAGCACTCTATTTCTACTCCAGTGTGTTGTTTTTATGGAATGACTTAGGTGGTCTCGGTTCACATCCCGGTTGACTGTAGACTGTATTATAAAATCACTGTGTACAGATTCAGTGGAATTGGCAGCCTTTGCTTGAAATAAATCCAGGGCCGAACAAGCATAAAGAATTAATTATTTCTTGCTTCTAGAGAGGGTCTCTTTGGGTCAGGGTTGAAAGCACTGGCAGGCCAGTGGAGGGG
>NW_008246056.1:3015623-3025465 GCF_000691975.1 Corvus brachyrhynchos | reverse complement strand
AAAAGCCGCGGCAGGCCCGGTGTGGGGACCCTTCCACTCCTGCTTCCTGCATTGAAATTAGGCTGTCGATAAATAGAGGACTACAGTTTTCAGAACTGCCAACTCCTTAACCTTCATTAGCACAAATATTTGCTCAAGGTTTTGTGAATGTTGTATTTTCAGTGTGTACAGTTATATTTCGTTCCTAGAATGATCTCTTCAGGATAAAATATTAGGGAGTTGTCTTTTTCTTTACTGGACATGCAGCAGCATAAGCAAGGAGTACAAGATTCTGCAATTTTCCCAGGGCAGTTTCTGTAAATTTCTCAAAGCATTTCCTCTTGTCTATGGGTGTTGGGTTATATGGTAAAGAGGTAGCATGAATTTTTCCTTCATAAAATAAGCAGGAGGCCCACAGGGACTCATAACTTGACTTCAAAAAACTGCTTTCTTAAGCCACTCCTTATGGCAAACTAGGAATCCCTGGAGAGGTGGGTTAGTTTGTGGTCTTGGCTGGGTTTTCTTCTGGCCCACCAGCTCTGGTGCAAGCACAGGTAGTCCTAGACATAAATAACACTGATTTTAATGAAAAAGATTTATGTGGTCATAAAGGAAAAATTTCCCAGTGAGTCAGTTCTATACATACCTAAATACCTAGACACATATGTACAGAAAAATAGTGTCATTTTTTCTGGTATTATTCCACCATGTTAACAATAGAGATGACTTTAGATAAAGCTCTCACCACTACGTACATTGCTGGAAGTTTCTAACTAGATGCACATAAATTAAAGAAAAAATTGGAAGTGAATATCACACAAATAGATATGGCATAGAAAAGAACCCTTCTTCCCCACAACAACATTTTGGTTCTGGACAACAGTTCTCTCTATTTCCTAGTTATGAATCCAGTGCATCATCAGGCGTAGGGAAGTGTGGATCTAATACATAGGTTAGGATGATCCATTGCAAATATATTTTTGCACCTGAGGATCTCTTCTAACTCTGACTTCCATCACCCCACAAGCAGAGTTTAACGACAGGCAAGGGGCACTGGAGCTCTGGCAGTGTGAGGGCATCCCTTGCTCACAGGAACAGGAGCTGACTGGAGTCAGATGTCAGAGCTCTCTCCATCCTTTTTTGAAGCAAAATATAGAGAGGATTTAAAATTGTGAAAACTTAGTTATATTGAAATTTCAACGAATTTTGATATTTTGTTAAAGCCGAGGGTTTACCCAAGTGATGGAGTATTTCACAGTGGGATACAGATATCTTATTAGAGCAGTAGGGCAGTCATAGCTGGGATCTCCTAATGGCGTGAGAAGCATGGGGATTGTCAGAAGACGGGAAATTTCAGACTGACTTGATAGACATAGAAAACAAAAATGTTGAAAGATAAATATGAACTGGGCACAATTGTTCTGTGTTTGACTAGATGCACTGAGTGAAACACTGGTTGTAGTGAGCAGGGGAATAAAGGTGATAAAATCAGTATCTCCAGCAGGGAGAAAAGAGGCATGGTGAGAATAGTTCTTCAGGTGATTCTGTTTCAGTATCTCATCCACACAGGTAACTTGGTGTATTTCATTACTTAATCTTTTTACAATAAAAGCACATTGCTAAAGTGACAAAAATACAGGTGACAAATGTCACCAACATGAACTTATCAGTAACATAAAAAATGGCTGAGAATTTTATCATGAAAATCCTCAGAATTAATTTTCTAATGTTTAAAAAAAGATGTTTCACCAAACATGACATAGTTCATGGCTGCTGTGCTGAGAAATAGGTATCTTTGAGAAAGCAAAATCCAGCAATGCAAGACCCCATGTAACTTTGAGGCTTGAAACAAGTGATGTTTAAAGAAGCCTTCCAATCTGTGTTATTCAATTATTTTATGACAGCAGGACTTACTGTAATTGGTGTTCTGATGGCATGATAAATATGCAGGTAGACAGGTGTGTAAAGTGGTTGGGTTGTTTTGGAAGAGTGTTCTCTGGATCTAGATCGTAGTTGTAACCCTAGGAGAACCTCAAAACTAATGTATGTGATGAAGTCAAAACAATGTGCTGTGCTTCTCAGTCCACATTTTTCTCTTTTCAGAGAAGTCCAGTACTGAGCTGGAGGGAAAAAAAGGTGTCCAAACTTTTTAAAAATTGTTTGGAGACGCCTAGCTTATGTAAGTGCTTCTAAAGTTGCCCCTGAATGAACATGGAAAAAAATTGTCTCTGGCTGCATGACAGTAAAACTGTTCTCCAAGGACCTTGAAATTCAAATCTCTGCTCAGGAGTTAATTTCTTTACAAACTTTTACAGTGGTGTCACCTCACACAATGATCAGTTCATAGTTCAGAAGGGGATATAAGGAGAGAAGGGAAAATTTCTGAGTATGCATTCTGCTTCTTTACATTTTGGGGCAAGGGTACTATGTAAAGTTCTTTCCCACTCCACTTTATTTTATTTACAAAGCAAATTCCAAAATAGCATACAAATTATTTTAAAACTCTCCCCAGCTGGCTTTTCTTTTTGAAGACTGCACAGCCTACACCTTAGATGCTGCATCCCAGCCAGCCATTCCTGTCATCCTTAAATCCAGAGACAGTGAATCAGTCATAACCCTTTTCTAGCCTTTGGGATGCTACGAGCATGTCATACTGTGACACTCCCACGGAAAAAATGGAATTTCTTATATTTCAGTGGAATTCTCTGCATTTTAGTTCGTGCCCATTGCCTCTTGTCCCATCACAGGGCGCCACTGAGTATAGAGTCTGGCTCCATCTTCTTTACTTCCCCTTTACTATCAGGTGTTTATACACATTGATGAGATCCCCCTGAGCTTTCTGTTCTTGATGCTAAATGATCCCAGCTGTGTTAGCTTCTCCTCACAGGCCCAATACTCCATTCCCTAAATCACAGTAATATCTCTTCACTGGATTCTGGTGTGTCTGTGATGAGCACTAGGTGTGTAAACAAAGAATAAACTCAAATTTCCAAGATTTTTGCTGCAAGATAGTATCTCCAGGCTAAAAGAAACACTGCCATATCCCAAAAGCAAATCTACATGGATTTGGACAGGCCAGCGTTTGGAAGGAGTTGTTGCACACCCCCAAAAATTTTCCCTAATAATTACCAGAAAGACCATTTGTACTTTCAGATGTAGAACTGGTTGCTGACAAAATTACAGCATATTTTCTGCTCACTACCATTTTGTGAACAACTATAATATTCCAGTATTTCAAGTTAAGCCTGTAAAGTAGACCTATTTCCACGGCCTTTTTTCTCTACACTTTTATTTTGTTCTTATTACTGTTTCTGGTAGGCAGGTATTTTTAAATAGTTGCAAGAAAAAATTATATCATTTTTAGGCCAAAATACCTTGGTTTATTTGAAAAAAAGGTTACAGAGATGTTTTTTATCATTTTTAGTAGACTCATTGCAGGGATTCCTTCCCTAGTTATAGGTGATAAGTACTGAAAGGAAGTTGTTATTGGTTGGTTTTAGTGGCCTAATTGTAATCCAGTGTTATCAGAAGTACTTGATCACACCTTGAATCCTGCAGTAGCAGAAAATGAGAGTTTCTCTAGTAGTTACAGCTCAGAGCCTTCACTCATAAGGTAAAGGCTGTTCGATTAATTCATTTTTCAGTCCCTGTCTACACTCTCCATTAGAAGCCATATCTTCATGATTTATATTGCCAACATGGCTAGCACTCAGGTGTGAAGTCTTACTCACATGTTCTCCAAATATTTCTTTTCATAAATAATGTGTAATTCCAGCTTAAAATTTGCTGTTTCAGCAAAATGCTTTTGCCAGCAAATTATCTGAGTGAAATTCATTGAAAGCATGCCTAAAAGGGAATGCAACATTTGTGGTCATTTACTTTGAAATACAGATGCACATTGGGCATTAACAGCAGTTTGAGAAGTATCTGGTGCATTGTAGCTCAGGTCTTCAATCCTATGGAATTTTATAGCTGAGAGCCAACATCTGTGTAGACCATAGTGGTGATGATTTGTGGTAAGAACTGCACCATGTAATAGCAGGGTTTAGCCCTGAAAAATACCAGCAAATTACACAACTATCTCATCTTCTAAACCACAGAGCAGTTATATGGTAAATACTCAGGGATCTGATTGAGCGTAATTATCAGGTGAGAGGCAAAGATGTGTAATTATTGTGAAGCCCTACCTGTGATATTCACTGGTGGAGTTACCACATAAGTCAAATATACTTCAGAGCTCTGTACTCATTCTGTCAGTGTAAAGTATTACCATTAGTTTTTGTCATGGTTTTTCTCCCAGGATTCCTTTATTTGTTGGGTTTTCAGCTCATGTTTCCCGTTGCACCCATATTGCAGCTGCCCAGAGGAGGGGCTCAGCCCACTTCTCACATGGGAGAGTCCTGAAGGAAGGCTCAGAAACCTTCCATGCCATCCATCTTGCCTGTCCTCAACTTCCTTCAGCACGCAGGTAGTTTTAATCAGTTTGTGTTCTTGGGTATCATATGCTCCTGGCCTGCAGTCCCTGTGGAGAGCAGCCAGCTGAGCCAGCAAACCTGACACCTTCAGTACTGCACTTCCAGCTTTGTACAGGGCAGCTCATGAAGAAAACCTGCTTGTTCTAATAAAGTGCGATGCTAAAAACTGAAGAAAAGTTCTACATACTTCCAAAAAGAAAGGCAACAGCTGGAAGAGATAATTGATACCTATCTTTCGTGGTACTTGCATAGACTGTTCTGAACATCTAAAGGTGAAGCACAAACATGGCATAAATTGTCACCAGTGGTCCTGGTAGCAGGGAAGATTAAGAACAGTAGGATGAAAGTATTTAAAGTCTGGGAGGAAACACTGGTAGATGCTGCAGATGTAGTTGTTGCACTTTTTGAATGAAATAAATGTCAGCTTTTCTGCTGTGTTTTGTAATTTGTATCTCTAGGTGCAAAGTGTTTTGCTAAGGAGCTTTTTTTCTTCAGTGTTTTACACTACACAGGACAAGAACATCATAGTTTAACTGAAGTGAAGCAGATAGCCTGGATGCTGGACAGTTGTTTTGTTTGTTTTGGAGTTTTTTTTAAAAAACACAACTATACTCCTTTGAAACAAATAATGTTTTCTTTGGTCATCCTGTACTAGACTGTTGTCTTAGAACACAGATCCACATGCACTTTCTCTAGTCTCTTAGTCAAAGGAATGTTCAGTCATATTCTCTCAAAATGATGTGCAAGTCTTTTTTGCCTCTTTATGGTTTTAAAAGTGTGTTAGATGACATGGACCTATTGGAGCAGGTCCAGAGGGAGGCCACAAAAATGATCAGAGGGATGGAACACCTCTCCTATGAAGACAGGATGAGAGAGTTGGAGTTGTTCAGCCTGGAGAAGAGAAGGTTCTGGGGAGACCTTATTGCAGCATTTCAGTACTTAAAGGGGTGTTTATAAGAAAGACAGACTTTTTAGCAGGGCCTGTTGCAATAGGACAAGAGGTAATGGTTATGAACTAGTAGATTCAGACTAGATATGAGGAAGAGTTTTTGTGTGTGAGACAAAACTGACGTGATAGAAGACTGTTCTCCAGCATAGTGAACATATTCAATCATCTTTCAAAATATGTTCATCTGACTTCATGGTGGCAAAGCTGCAGTCCACCAACAAACTCTCTTTGAAAGGCTGAGGGAATTGAGGCATAGGGACATTGTCACTGCATTTAATGTCACGTGTCCAGAAGTCAGATAAATTCTGACTTCTAGGGGAGTTTATTTCTCTCCCTTAACCATGCAGTGAGAAAAGAGACTACATTCCTTCTACAGACAGAAACTATTTGAGATGGATTGTAAAAATACAGACTTCCCTCTTTCACATCCCTTAGTTTCTTTGGAATTACTACTGTAATCTAAGTAGTCTCAAATTTGGGTTTATTGTTTGTTCATGTAAAATGCAGCTGGTTTAGAGATTTCTGGGAAGCAATGTTTTTGCTGTGAGAAGTAGCAATTAAAATCACTGACTTAACTGGCCTTCCTATGAAAACAATGCTATTTAATTTTCTTCAAACTTCTTTATTATCCTTGGAATCAGGAATTGCAGAATGGCTCAGGCTGGAAGGGACCACAGAGGTTTATCTGGTCCAAGCCTCACCTCAAGCAGGGCCAGCCCAGAGCACAGGGCACAGGATTGTGTCCAGATGGTTCTGGAATATCCCCAGTTAGGGAGACTGCACACCCTCTCTGGTCTCTGTTCAGGGCTTGCTCACTGCACAGGAAAGAAGTTCTGCCTCATGTTCAGGTGGAACTTCCTGGGCATCAGTTCCTGCCTGTTAAAAAACTTCTGAAGATATTGAAAACAGACATAATTGCAGAATCATTTTGTTTGGAAAAGACCTCCAAGACCATCGAGTCCAACCTGTGGTTGGTCCCCACCTTATCAACCAACCCAGAACACTGAGTACCACATCCAGTCTTTCCTTGGACGCCTGCAGTGATGGGAATTCCCCCACCTCCCTGGGCAGCCCCTTCTATTGCCTGACAGCCCTTTCAGTGAAGAAATTCTTCCTGATGTCCAACCTGAACCTGCCCTGACACAGCTTGGGGCCATTTCTCTTGTGCTATGCCTCCTCCTGGATTGCAGGAGGTCTGTTCTGTTCCCCATCCCTGTCTGCCAGCTCAGGGTGCTGGTCACCCTGAAGATGACTGGTGTTACTATTAAAGACTGAGGCAGAGAAGGCAGTAAGTTCCTCAGCCTTTTCCTCATCCTTGGTTTCCCCCCGCATCTGATAAGGGAGGGAGATTTTCCTTGGCTCTCCTTTTGTTGTTGATGTATTTATAAAATCACTTTTTATTAGCCTTCCCAATTAGTATCAATAAGCAATGAGCAACCTCAATAATGCTAGAAAGCTCTGGCTAAATTAGGTATGTTTTCTGGTTTGGGCTTTCTTTGACACTATTCCTTTAACACTGATTCCTTGTGTCTCTGCGTGGCATAGGAATGCACATTCATTTGTCCTAGCTCCTAGAAAATGAAGTTTATCACTTGAGGCCTTTGACCTTGTCTGAGAGGATGAGAAATTGCTTCACTTCCTCAGTTTTAAACTCTGAAAAGTTGTTACAGAACCAAAGAAGTCAATATTAAACTAAATAGAACACTTTCCATTGGTAACAAATCTGTCCACTACTTGTTTGTCTCGAAAAGGTATCTATGCAGAAGTGATCATTGAAAAGTAATCCTTCACAATTTGTGCTGAATTAGCCATGCCAGGCTATCACAACCCCTGTTGTATAATTTTCAGTGACAACAAGAGTAATTTATCCAGAGTGACAATAAATGAATCCATTGTGCATTCACAGTGAAGCAATAGCTGCAGTAATCATTCAACAAGCAGTTTGCATCATCTTAGAAGAAGGAACCTGTGTAATTTTCTGTCCAAACAGGCAATTTCTTTCAGAAGTCCTTTCATGCAATTTCCTCAGGGACTTCTTCTAGGATGACTTGTCATCAAGGACTGTAAAATAATTTCCCAGTTTCATTTTTGTTCTGACATTAGTGGCTTAGTTCAACCAAGTCAATCACAGGGTTTTTTTCTGTTCAGATGGAGACCCCTTCCTAGCTAGTCCTTCATTAAGGAAATTAAGTGGTGGTTCTGTGCTGAGTAAAATGACTGCTAGTGATTATTGTGTTGTACTGTCCCTTTTGGATCTGAAGGCTCTTGCAACATCATAAATTCCATGCAAAGAGCAATGACTTCTAAATTATCAATCTAAGCTTGCTCAACATTTCATCAAAAACCCCTCTTTGGTAGGAATGTACGTGCAAATGTCATCTTAGAAAAACACATTAGTGCAAAGACTCTTACAGAGTACTGTTTATTTATAAGATTATGTGGGTTTACCTAAAATTACTCTTAGATTCCTTATTATTTCCAAATTGCCATCAGTAAAAGTTGCATGCAAGAGAGAAGACCTGGAAGACGAGTCAGGGTCAAAAGTAACAGCAAGTCTCTCAGTACTTACGAAATCTGGCAATTACCATAGTGGAGGGAGAAAGTAGAGTGGCTGCCAGTAAGGTTTCATAACAGAAGGAAAAGCTCTGTCCTTTCACTCAAGCCATGAAGTTGGAGATGGAAGTCCAGTGGCATCACTGTGGAGCAGCATGTTATAAGTCACGTGAAATGGCTTCCTAGTGCTGGGAAGTTCACTGTTGTTAGACTGGGATAGGACATACCCCCGTTAGCAGATGTGCCAGACCTACAAACCTGCATGTGTGACTTGTGAAGGTGAGGTCATAAAAGCACTTTCAAAGAATTGCAGTCACAGGGGAAGAGGAAAGGCTTCCTGGAGCAGCTCTGAGGAGCTTAGGGAGTGCTGTCCCAGTTTTGCTTTCTGGCACCTACCACTTGGCTGGTCTTCTTCATCACTTTTGGCAGAACAAGTCTTACACAAAAAGGGAGCACTTCCAATCTGGTAAACACAAATCCTGAAGTATAGTTGTGTTCTCTTCCTTGGCTGGCCAAGTGACGTAGGTGGAGCTTGTTGTGTGTATGTTGTGTTTAATTCAGATTGTGGTACCCTGTAATTTTTAAGGATGTGGATTACCATCAAACTGGATTTTTAAATTTGAAGTCAGGCCCAAGTGTGTGTTCTTTGCCTCTTTCATTGTTTCAATGAGTGTAGAAAAAAGCCCATGAGTGATGCCCAAACTCAACAATACAACATCTATTAAAATGACATACAGCCCACACCCTGTGGGAACTTCCCAGGTATACAAGTAATTCCAAGTTATGGTAATAACACAGCCAGATAGAAACATACTGTTAAACCCACAAAGAACTTCACTTCATGAGGACTCAAGAATGCTAAACTCATCCAGTATCTTACCTGGAGCCTGAAACTCCTGTTTGTATTGCAGGTTGTTTGCCCAGTACTTTGCTTCTAAACATACAGAGTTTCCAGTGTTATGCTTTGCTGGATATTGATAATGATGGCCCTTATGCCAGTGGCAGAGAGGAATGCTTATGTTTTTTTTGATCTGATGTCACCCCACAAGCAGCCTGGGCACACAGAGCTGTGGTGAGAATGTAGTAGATGAAATCAAGCCTTCCCACAAAACTGTATTAGAGATCTTGGAAAGCATACATGTTTTCAAGCCAAGAACTTTAGTGACATGTACGCAATTGTCATGTCATGTCACTGAGGAGTATGGGAAAACTCAGTGGCACACCTTTTTCTGGTGAGCCTGAAGGCTCTAGTCAATGACTGCTTCTGTTTGGTAGCCTTTCCACTTATTACTCCATTATCCCACTTTTTCAGTGTTTTCTTCTGGGTTTTTTTCCTGTTTTTCTGGATGCAAGGAGTGTAGCTTACTGGTATACTCAGCACACTGCCTTCCCTATTCCATAGCCACTCTAGATCGCTTCCAGCACTTCATCAAAAACAGCTTTGCTTTCCTTCCTGTGAGAAATGAGACAACTCTTAAAAAGATTAATTTATTGAAAACAGAAAAATTGAAAAATTACAGAAATCAGAAAAATATAAAAATTTGGGATCCTATGGCTCAGTAGATGGTATGCCCCAGGAGCGCAGGGATACAAGATCTTCTGGCTGAGACAGCACTAGACCTCAGGTAGAGCAAAAGAACTTGCAGGGCTGGGCTGACTTTAAAAAATTACTAAAAGCCCCTTAAAAGGGGTAAGGCTTTTAATGCCCAGCACCGATGTCTCCCACAGCTAGTCTGGAGAGAGCAAGAGGGGAAGAGAGAAGAGAAGAAGGCCCGCCTCTCAGCTTCATCCTTTTTATAGTTTTTGCTCTGCCCCCAGTCTGCCCACAGCTCGCCCACAGCCCGCCCCTTTGGTCCAAAGCAATTGGTGCTTTCACTTTGTATCAT
>NW_008246056.1:3008672-3015563 GCF_000691975.1 Corvus brachyrhynchos | reverse complement strand
CTAAAAATAGCTGCTGGCTATTAAGACTGGGTGGGGTTTTGGCCTTGGAATCAAAATGCAAGTGAAACACCTACAAAAAGTATTAAAATACATCCAACACACCTCAAAACACTTGTAAAAGTATACAGTAAACACAGGAAAGGTAACTCTTATGGTGTACCAGTGGTTTGAAGCTTGAAAAGGGGCAAGTTTGTGATTTCTAACTGGGAAAATTTTAACTGGGAAGGGAGCAATTCTATTAATAAACTACTTTAAACAAATAAAAACACTGATAATGGAACTGGATTTTTGTACCTGGGCTGATGGGTTAATTGTAACATTCAATTTAAAAATAATTAACTCAAAATTAATTACTTAAAGCACTTAATATGCAAAGACCAAGCACAAATAGGGATTTCATGTATGACACTTCCCTTTATGGGACTTGCCTTTCCTTCTCCAGCATGGACTGTTAACCCTGTCTCCTGATTGCTCATATGCTGAGTGCCAGCATTATTGCTCATGCTCCCTACAGGCCTCTGACTCAGTCACAAAGACTGACTGTCCCTTCATGCCTGTCCAGCCTCTGTCAGCTCCTTATTTTGCCTCTAGGACCCAGCTCTCATCTGCTTTCTCCATCTGAGAAATGCCCACACACTTAACAGCTTTCGTTTTTCTCTCAGCCAAGGATCTGGCAAGTTTCTTAGCAGAGGTGTGTCACAAAAAGTCTTCTCTGTCACCTCCATGGTGATGAAAGAGCAGCTGTAAGACATACTTGCTAGCTTTTGTTTTGCAGGTTGTGGTCAAAAAATGTGTCATTAAACATTTTCAGTGCCATCTTTGAGAACATTTGAAAAATAATTTTGTGACCTAAGTGTAGGGCAAATACACCCATTCAAGTGGAAATTGTGTTCATGTAGAGGTGCATGAATCCTCGCAGAGGCCATAAAAAACGGAAGTTTTAATCAGGTTTTAGCATGATGTAGTTTGCTTTATTTTTGTGATAGTCCAGCCACAGTAAAAATTTTATGTATTCTAAATGGCCACTATGGACTTCAGGGCTCATCTTCAGGTTTCTTTTCAGCAAACATTCCTAAGATGGAAAGATCCTTCTCTTTTGAGAAGCACCAGTAGTATTTGGAATATGTTAACATAGGGAAGTTTAATTTTTTACTTCATTCTGCTTCTGCCTTAAAAATGGTACAATTGTACAGGATCAAATGGAGTAAATTCCATCTGAGGATTCAAGGGACAGAAAAAAAGAATGATTTAGGTAATCCCTGATTATTGTAAAGAATTTAATTTTTTTATTTAAATTGCTGGTGAAGGAGAATGATATTGTAAGTACTGGCATATCTTTTAAAATATGTCATCTCAGTAGCTTTCTTCTCTCTTTGGAATAAAAATTACAGAAGATTTTCTCAAAGATCTGTATAAGAACAGTTATCACATTGAAGTGACCCTTATGTATTGCATGCATTCCAAGGTAACCTAAAAGCAATTAATACTAAGTGTCCTTTCAGGCACAGAGTTCAGCAGAGTTAGGAAACTGTTGCTTAATAAGACACATGTACACTTTTGATACTTACTTCATAAATTAGGCATATAAACTTCCAATGGCCTTGAAATGATCTCAGAGGAGTTCAAGAGGCTTTTACCAATTCATCAAAACAATTGGTTTGTTTTGTTGACAGCTGTGCAGGAGTGTTGATCTGAGGGACTGGTAAACTGGGAATTACCGCTCAGCTTTCAGCCTATTGAGACCAACTAGGAAATTACAAAAGCAGAGACTTTCTTTCCAAATCTCAGGCAGGTCAGAAGGGAAGAGAATCATAACATTTCATTCCAGGAATTTGTCTTTTATTCCTTCGGCTTAAGAGATAAAGAGTGATGTTTGGATACTGAGAAACAGATTTCACTAATTGTTGTTTTCTGGGGAATTTGGTGAATAGCCCCTCAGATAAGCTGGGTTAGGCCATCAGCTGCTGTATTAAAGCCTTTCCACAGAGCTTTCTAAACAATTCCTAAATGTGTTGAAATCTAGAAAGAATGTGGAAGCTCTTTTTCCATTAAAGAGAACCCAGTCAGTGTTAGCATTTAAACTGAAGTGAATAGCGGAATACTTTAAAACATTGCAGAAGCTCTAAACAGAAAGGGAAAGAATTGGTTCCCGCCATCTCCATATGTTGTTCCTCTTTGCTGGGTCACAATTCCTATAGGATTTCCACAGTAACAAGTGGAGAGCTGAAGGAGCTATCCTAAATGAACAAGCATTATCTCTCTCTTTAGAGGTAGAGAGAAAAGCAGTGAGAAATCAAAGGACAGTGTAAAACCACGTGTGCAGGAAAAGATTCAAACATCTTGAATTTCCTTTCCTAACCAGCACAAACTTTCCACTGTAAATGTGGCCATAGGGCTAACTTCTTGTCTTTAACTCACAGACCAGTCTAATTCAGCTCAAGAGCTTGGAATTGCATCATCTCAGTAAATTCATGTTACTGCTTTAAATCCAATTAGTTTTCTGCTATCTTTGCTGTAATTAACCCTACTAGCCCTTTGGTCTAACTTTGTGGGGCGACACATTCCTCATCTCCAACTCACACCACTCCTTTCTTCCTTTCCTCCACACTTTTCTCTTGCACATGTACCTTTTACTACCTAAAGGCAAGGAGAAGGAAGCAGGAGGTTTTCCATCCCCACCTTCAGCCTCTGACCCTAGTAAAGGTATATGAAGAAAGGTCCAAAAGATATAAACAAGCCAGTGCACAGTACATTGACCTTTACTTTATGTAAAAAACACCGAGCAGCGCGTTCAGGGCTCCCATTTGCACATCACCATGAGAGTCAGGACAAAAGTGTAATGTTTCAGAAGGGCTTCCTAATTATTTGCTATATGACTCTTAAAAGTCCCTGCAGTCAAATCTTGCTGTGGTAAAGGTTCCATTATTTATGAACTGACTTTGTGTAGGAGCTCTATCTACCATTTTGCTTTGGCCATTGAGGTTTTAAACTGAACAGTGTTTTCTGACTGTTTGGTAACACATCTAGTGTTGAAATCCTGTTTCCCCCATTTGTACAGAATCAGAATAGCTTCCTGTTATTATGTGACTTAAAAAGCCCAAGTTTCCCACTACAGACAACTTTAACCTGCTGGCTTGAAATTTATATTGATTCTGTCGCTAGTCTAGTTGCTTTTGTTATGAGTCTTTTAGGTGAATGAGCAGGGTTCTGTAAATTTAATTGCAGCAGATGTTTCTCTGGGTTTTCTCTCTCTCATTTCACTCTGGATTTTAGTTGTTTTTCCTTGGAAAAGTACATGAAAGGGAAATCCTTGTATAGTCAAATGTTTGTTTTACCATCTAAAGCTTGCAAAGGGTCCTTAGCCTGGGCTGATTTCTTCTTGAAGAGCTGTAATTATTCATGGAAAGGGAAAAAAAAGCCTTTGTCACTAATAGGCTTCTTGGTGCTTCTTGTAACAGTCTTTATTATTCCTTTCTACATAATTTTCTATTGATGAGGTGAATAAAGGCTTCCTCTGCTGTTGAGAAAGAAAAGGTAATTGTTCTTTTTTCACATTTACCAATGCTTGTTGCGTTCCTTATGTGTTTAAAGGACAAGGATGCAGAAAATGATGTTATTGATGGCATCACCATGGCAACAGTTCTTTGGAATAACACATTCTGGCATTGTTATTCTGCACACACAAAAAAAAGGGGACTTTCTTTTAAGCACAAACAGATTATGCCCCTTTTAAATGCACCCATGAACTTTGCTTTTCTGAAGATTTACAGACTGGTTTGGGGCAGAAAGGATTCTGACATCATTTACCTCTCTGTGTACATCACATTATGGTGTTAAAAAAAAAAAACAACACTTTGAAAAAGCCAATGGTTTAAAGAGACACAGTATGGGAAGGGTACATAAACATTTCTTTGATCAGAAAGACAAAAAAAAACTTGAAAGAATTTTGAAATTTATGAGGTCTAGCACCAGACTCACTAAATAATCAATCAAGAGACAGACAAAACTGGAGGACCCGAACACTCTGAGCTTATTAAAGTAGTTATTTAGTTATGACAGTACTCCAGATAACATTGCTTTTACTCCAGGCACTACACACATCTTAACACATTTTGATAGGAAATCAAATTGCTTTCTCAGAAGGCAGTTTGCAAACATATATTTTGGCTTTCATATTTGGTCTTCCATTGTCCTCAAGTATGTAAAATCCTTCTATATTAGCATTTAGAAGTGATAGCATTTTATAAGGCACAGTATAATTGTATTCTTTTTGACTCCACTGCAGTTCTGAAATGGATTACTTTATTTCTCAGAGTCATCAATGACATATATCTGTGGGTTTGTAAGAAAGAAGAGGGGAATGTATTGAAATTCAGCATGTTTGAAATCCATTCTGCTCTCTGTGGTGTTTTTTCTGGCACTCAAGTGCACACCTTCCTGTTTGACTTCCCCAAGGAACAAACTACCTCCTACATGCCAATGGTGCATGGAAGTGGGCTGTACAAACCCTGGGACTTGAACACTTTGCACCTAAGAAGGACCTGTGTTGTGTGTAAATGTACCACTTAAATATACCCACAGTCTTATTTTTGAGAGAAACTGTAGTTGACTCTCTGGCTCCAAATACACTGTTAAAATGTTGGTTCTAAGTTGCATGTGACTTTTCTGGAAGTCGCCACAGCTGGTAGAAATCAGCTGTTTGTTTGTTGGACAATAACTGGATTTTTCTGCTCTCAAAATCTTGATGAAAATGTGAAACTCTGGGGACTATAGCAGGGCTACAATTGGATGTTGCTTCACATTCAGCTTTCCAGCTGAAGTGACTCCTGAAAAACTGAACAGGAAGCTGGAAACTCTACTGCTTTTTCCTTTATCTCTGACAAATGTAACCACCTTAGTGCTACAGGGTCCTTTCTGCAGGGGGGAAAGTTGAGGAATTCCTTAACACCCAGTCAGTGTTTTTTTTATTTTATAAGGAACAAAGTGGCAGAATGAACTTTAGATCTTGATTATGTTTAGTCCTACTACAAAAATGATAATCCTGATGTAAGATTATTTGATCTGTACTCTCTATTTACCTGGAGAAAAGTGAACAGCCTTCATTCCTTGCACAACATATTTTGGAGTTTAAATCAGTTATATATGCATTAGTACATACAGAATCACATATAATTATGAATATTCATTATATATAAAAATTGCTACATATATATAATGACTCATACATCTATTACAGTACATGTTATATATAGATACATATACTATAATGTCCTGTATCATTTTGCTAATTACATGATTTTGCAGGAAGTTGTGAAATTGTCCTGGGAAGAGTTTGGGATGTGAAGGAGTTCCTGCAGATCAAAACTGTTGTTGAAATAGTTACTGTTATTCCATCTATCTGAATATACTCTATATGTTTGAAAAAGTGCCCTAGAAATAGTTACCTTTAAAATATTTTATTGGAAATATTTCTAGAAACCAAGTCTGTCTCATGTCAGTTGTGCAGATTGCAGAAGAAGGAAAAATTGCAAGATTTTAGTTGGGTTTTTTTAATCTTATCCTCCCATCTCTTGCCTTACCTTTACACAAGTGATACTATAGTGATTTAATTTTTGCCTGGAATTTGTTCAAAACCTTCTCAGGAAACAATAATGAAAAGCCATCTTTTCAATTAATTTTTAAGTTTATGTTTGTGAGAAGTACTCTCTGAGATTATTTTAAGTCTTTTTATTGGAGACCTAAAAACTTTGCTACATCTTTGTGAGAAGTTTTACTTGGTAGAGGTGGTGAATATTTAATTAAATACTGAATTTTCCTGTGGCCAGGAAGGGAAAAAATATTTTCTTGGCATTTTCTGATCTTTGGCTTTACAGTTTTCCCATGTTACGAACAGGTACTGAAAGAGAGACTTTAGAAAAGAGTGAGAGTTTTCCTAGATGTAGTATGCTAAGAGGCCCAAAGACCTCATACGAATATTGAAAAAAGAACCGTGCAAGTTTCTTATTCTTGTGCCAGCTCAGGATTTCTTTGTGTTTCCTGAAGTCCTGCTGTTGTGAGAGAGTGTTTTGAGATCCCAGAGTGGGCTGAGGTGTGGCTGGGTGGTTGTACCACCACCCCTGCCCAGCTGAAAGTGTTGGAGCTCATGGTGATGTTGTCCTTTACTGGCTCTGCTGTAGCACCACAGCTCTGGTGCTCAGGATACCCAAACTACTCAAGGTTTATTAGCTCCCACCAAGGCACCAAGAAATAGGAGACTGGTGGTCAAGACTCAGATGCAGAGAGAGTGCATTTGTCTCCTCTGCCTGCTGCACAGCCTTGTCTGCCCTCAGGGTCACCTCCATCTGCCAAGGGACATCGTGTGGCAGCGACTCCCCAAAAACCTCCCTTTTCTTTTGCTTTGCTTTACTCTTTAAGGAATTGCTATTTCAAGATGAAGCAAAATGAAAAGCGGGTTGTATTATTGACTGGGTTTTGTTTCTCTTTCCTTTCTTGTCCTTACCTTTTTCTTCCCTTGCCGTTTATTCCCCTTTAGCGTCAGGTGCCAAGTCTACACTGGCAGAGCCTCACAGTTAATTCTGCCAGAGCAGCAATGACACACAGGTTCTGTGCAGAATTTTTTTTTAAGATAATCCATATCTATGTGTGAGAAGGTAACAGAGACTCTTGGAAAGAGTTTCAGTGATCCTGAGCTTCTCTTGGTAGCTGTGCAATGTGGGAAGCAGACTGAGACTGCAAACCTTCTTACATGTGTTCCCCAAAAAGCCATGATACAGTCACAAGCTGGTCACAACCAGCATGGGATGGATTTCAGCCAGTCTTCTTTATTCTCTTCTTTGTCCCATGGGAATTGATGACATTTTCTGGCAATTTTGGAACCTGTTTCCTTTCCCT
>NW_008246056.1:3005047-3008596 GCF_000691975.1 Corvus brachyrhynchos | reverse complement strand
TCCCTACTTCCATGGTTTCTCTCTTAAACTTGGTCCATTCATTCTTGTCATTCTCCTGAAACCACAGCACCTTTGCAGAACTGCAAATCTGTGCTCTTACTGCTGACAGAATGAAGTTATGTTTCTGATACATGCCCATTTCTAAATGTCAAGACAAAAACCCTCTCCATGTGGTTTTCTGGCTGCCACTCAGAGCAGGAACATCTTGTCAGAGATCAGACTGCAAGTCTGCCTGCTGAAGATGCTGGCCCTAAGCACATTTTAGATCCAAACTGAAAAGACATGTAATTGCTAAACAAACTTGAATTTGTTTATTTTATAATATACCAGCAGCTGTTTTCTTGTACTATGTCCAGGATTTCTCCAGACAACCTACTTAATAGTGTAGAATTCTGTTTCCTTGGGTCAGTTTGCCTGCTTTATTTGTTTTCTTTTCAACCTCTGTTGGGGTGAATGGTAGTCACTGAAACAACTATTTTTTCCTAAAGCTTTAGGCAGAACCAAGCAACTTATTTCAGGAATGAGGATTGAAAGAAAATTTTGTGTTCATTAAGTTAACGTTATGAAAAACATTGGATTTTTACATAGCTGATTACATTTCCAGCATGCCCAATTGGAGGTTTCTCACTTAGCTCTGAAGGGCTGTTCCTAGATGGATGCTTTGTACCCGTGGCATTGTGATCAGCTGAGGAAGGGCACCTGCCTCAGTCCGTTAGTTTCACCCTCCATTTTCTTGCTGAAGAGAGAAATCTTGGTGGGGATTTTGATCCTCAAGAAAGGACATTCTGTTTTGAGATATAAACATCTCTCACTGGGGAGCAGAACTCACCCAGACATTCTTCACATCCAAGAATCAGGTTCTTATTAGGGAGCCAGAAGTGTCCAGACAATCTGATGAAACTGTGCAGCATAAAGGTCAGATCCAGTCTGCTGGAAAACAATCCTTTGGCTTTATTGGTCCTAAGATCTGGCCACATATATTTGTTGACTCTAATTGGGTCATTTAGCCAAATGGTGATTTTCATCACCCTTGAGATGCACATGAGATCCTGGTGTTAGAAAGCAAAGACAGGGACACTCCCAGGCGTAGATGGGGAGCTGCTTTCCACAAGCCAGACAAAAAATTAACAGTCTGTTTTTATATGACAAAAACTTACATGCATAATGTACCATTTGGCTTAGAACAGCCAGCTCACATTTTCACTAACGTCATGTTCCTGTCTCCATCAGAAACTTGGTGTCTTTTGGTTGGCTTCCATTTCTCACAGAGTAAGAGCTCTGTGAGAGGAGTTGTCTTTGTCAGTTTTCTAAATAGCCTGGTCATTGACCAGTGTGTTTTATTGTAGCACTGTAGTTTCTTACACAATTTTTAAAATTACAACAAAAAACAAATTCTACAATGTTAATGGTTTACAAAATAAATAAAATGAGAATGCTTGTTTCCTCTTCTGTTATTTCCTCTCTCTGCTGCTGAAGACGTATCTTGTATCTTATATATGGTGCAACTTAATAAGAGATCTCACTGTGTACCTTGTGTGAAAATTAACTTATCAACAAAAAAGGGAATGTGATTATGCAGTTTCAGGATTGAGTGTAAATGATGCAGATGCTACTGGATATGTCAGTGTGCATATATGGGTTAAGTTCAAGATTTCTTGTGTTTTCTTAGCACATTCAAGCACATGTAGTCTGACAATATTCTGAAAGTTATTGATGCAATTTAAAGTAGTCTTTTCCAGATCGTGTTTCGAATCAGCATGTTTATTTGAAAGTTATAAAACTAGCAGCAATATAAATACAGTGTAGGTGAAATCATGGCAACGTAGAGGATAATCTAAGCATATATGGTGAGCCACATGGTAAAATAATTGCTGAAAGTCTTAATTAAGATGAGAACAGACAGTGTTAATGAGAAATAAAGGCTGATCCGTGCTTTAGTTGTCACAGTCAGCCTGATTTAAGCACTTTCAGGGCCATTGAGCTGAAAACATTTTTAGAGCATAGTACAATGGAGAGGCCATTATATCAGACTGAACATTTTGCAGAACAGCACTATTAAGAGATTTGTGATAACTAGATGGTAGACTGGATTAATGTAGTAGACTCCCATCCAAATCTCTCCTAGGCCAGGAACAAAAATGAGTGTGGATTGTGGGTATACATAACAGTGGCTGTCACTCTCCCATGAACAGTCTTTTGTAACTTAGAGTCAGAAAAAAATCCAGGAAGGCAATAGAAGAGAGTTTCTCAAGTAATATCTAAAATGCTGAGAGAGGATTTAGTTTAATTAGATTAGTGTTTTCCTTTCTTAAGTGACATTTCTCTTCCTGTTTATATTTTCCATTGGATTTTGTTTTGCTGTCTGTAAGGTGAATTTGCTGAGAATGTGTCTGTGTTTCAGAAGTTTATTTTACTGTCTGCCAGCACTGCCGAAGAGACATGCACCCATTCTATTGCTGGCTTTAGAGATTACCTTGAGTAGCAGCATATGGGATTAAGACACTGCTTTTATTAACAGTTAATATGTAAAACCTAGAACCTTTCAACACTGGACATTTTAGTGTCATGCCAAAAGTTTTTTTTTGGTGTACAAACATCTCTCTTATCAACACTTAGTCTTTCCCTTCATTTGGGAGCCATAGTTTTCCACTTGACCCATAGTCCCATCAGTTCTAGAAGCTGGGACACACCGAGCACAGCAAAAATCAAGACAAGCTGGGAACAGCTCCTTGTGTTCCAAACCAGAGTGAGGCAGATGTGCACACAACGGGAGAGAGAGGGGGGTCGCAAGTTCTGTAAATAGTTCTGTAAATACCTTCTGGTTAGGGCTTGGATGGAACATCCATGGTCTGATACTTTGCCCAGGCTGTGCAACACGCTGAGGTAAAACTGCTGTGGGCATAATTCTGTACTGACTTAGGAGAGGCCTCACATAGTTCCAAGGGTGATTTCCCTCGCAGTGCTGTTTCTGCACTACTTTAGTCAGCTCAAGGAAGGGGCACCATGAGAAGCACAGGGCACCTCTTAGTGCCAGGAGCCGTCTGCTGAGTTGGGGCTGATGGTGATAAAGAGAAAAACTTCAAACACATAAATGAGCAGCAGAATCACATGAACTTTTTCCATGATCATGGCTTTTTTTATTTGAATGAGTAGTTTTCCACCCCTTTCTACAAATAAAGCTGTTTGGCCTTGATTGTGGCAGTGGGGCTGGAGCGCACTGCCCACCTCCCCCTTGGGTCACTCGTTGTCCTGGGACTGAACACCAAGGCAGGCACAGAGAGGCTTAAATCCCCCTTTAACATTAGGGAAGGTTTTCTCATGCTGTAACTCACACTCTGTGCCCCTTATGGAAAAAGCATGTGCACATTAGGTGGCTGCTAAACATTTACTAAAATGTTGCAAAGCTTTCCTTCTCAGGGGGCAATAGTGAGGAGAAATGATAACTGCAGCATCTCACTACTCCTGTGGCAGCAGAGTGTGAACTCATCAGAGCAGTTCTTTACTACCAGCAGTGCACCTTCTTCCAGTATAGGAAAATACTGGAGGTGG
>NW_008246056.1:2997578-3004953 GCF_000691975.1 Corvus brachyrhynchos | reverse complement strand
AGAGAATACTGAACACAGTCATTTTAGGAATATTTTTCTCTCCTATTTGTATGCATTTGTATAGAAACTAAGATTAGTACTAGAAAGGTATTTCGCATATTTTTGTCATTTTAGTGCTGCTTATGTACCATTAAAGCTTCAGTATTGTCTGAAGAGTCAACTTGCAAAAAAGTAAATGTTGTCAATGGTGATTCATAAATTATTTGTGTACGTAGATTGATACAGAAGACATCTGGACAAATGCCGTATTTGCTGAAAATTAGAATTTTGAATGATTAAAACTATTTGCAAATTAACATAATTTTGGGTTAGATTGCATTTTTTAGCAAGGTAAAATATTAATTTGCTGCATTCTTATTTCAAGAATTTTTTCAGGCAAAAAAGGTTTTTTTAGGAATTTTTTTGTAATCTAATTTTTAGGGATTTTGAAAAATACTGAAATAAAAATGAGAATTTTTGTTGTACTTGAGCTCCTGCTCTTGACTGAAAAATAGTGGTCTTTCATTTCAACAGAAAAAACCTTATATTTTCTAAAATAATGATTTTCAGGCTCAGGAGATCTCTATGGTGTTCTCCTGCTAAACATGGAACTGAAATAGTTTTTCCTACAACTCTGATTAATACAATAGCTGGAATAATTAATACAGTAACTAAAATATTATGGTCTCACACACAAATACCAGGATCACTTTTGTTTCTAAATGTAATGATTTTGATCTTCGATTTCTCCCAATATTTTTAGCAGTGCACAATTTCTGTACTCCCATAAAGGCAGATATTCAGTATCTGCAAGTAAGCACTGAAAAATCACTTGCTTGATTACACTTGTGGGCCATTAAATATCTGCTTTCATCTCTATAATTCCTCTCTTCTCAGAGCCTGGGCAGTGGGACTCAATCAGCCATGTGTTATCTTTCCCAGATCCCTTTCGGAGCATAGCGCAGTGCACAGGAATGCAGTTTGTCAAACACATTGTGTCTGAAATCCTTTGTTGGGAGAAGTGGAGAGAAAGAGATTATAAAATGCCTCAAACCCTTCAATAAGGCCATTCCCAGGTTTCTTGTATCTGTTCAGCCAAACAAAGTGTTCATACCTCACTTTGATGTGTAGGATGGTGTATTTTAGCATATAGTATGTATTGTATCTCAGAACAGCATCTGTTGTCCAGGCTGCAGTTTACAAAGAATAACTCACTTGATTATAGTAACTTACTATGTTTTGGCACGTTTTTAGGCTCAAGGACAACACAGAGGGGAATTTAGAAGAAATAAATATATCTGTTGTCTATAATGTTGGTTTTTATACATGGTTAGATTTAAGATCCTGTTGTGTTTTGGAGGAGGGGTGAATAAAAATACCCAATCAGACTGGTGATGTATGTTTTTCATTACTCTGCTAATACAAACCTCTCAGAGGTAAATCTGAGCAGTGTGAATAACTTCTTGAAGCTGTTAACTTCTGTCACCCTGAGGCAATCCCTGACTGACTTTCTGTAGCATTTCCTCCTCAAAATTCTATACACAAAAACCATTTACTTACAATACACTGGCACTGTAGGTTTAAGTTGAACATTTTGCACTGGAGTAGTTTTGAGAAATTAGCCTAGAATGAATAGGTGGGAGTAGACACGTTGCAAAGTGCCAAATGAGTTGCAGAGTCCACCCTGATGTTGCTTACAGCAGTGGTTTGGGCAACACAGGCAGTTTTCAGCATAGCAAGCTGAGTTACAATGTGCATTCTCTGCCAGTGTACTCTGAGAGAATTTGTCTCTCCTTTACAGGTCAGATATCCAAGGGGAAGTCTGGGAAGGCTTTGTAATGCAAATCTATCTAGCCTTCGTTCACACAAGGAATGTTAGATGCTGACCCATAAGAAGTGAGTTCAAGATTTCTGTGAATATGTGGGATTTGAATTAACGCGGTATTGAAAGGCTCTAAGAATATAAGGTGCATTCAGTATCTAAATCACTGACATGGTTTAGAAAGTTAAAATTGTCTCTGCAATGATTAAAAGAGAGCTGGTTGATACTTTTCCTTGGCATAAACATTAGCAGGAATCCACCCATGGCACTTGGATGTTTGTTGAACAGCTGGTGTGTTTTGTTTAATAGAGTCAAAGAGAAAAGTGGTAGTAGGTTTGTTGGCGATGTGCTGTGTTTATGGTGGATGACAGGGAATTGAGATGTAAAACAAATAGCAGAGGAACAGATCCAAGCAAAAATGCTTAGTTATACTATTTGGCAGATTTTGCGTGTTAGAAAATATAAAGCACATTAACAGGGAAATAAAAATGCACCAGACAGTAACAGCCGTTGAATTTACACAAGAAAAAAATAACTGTGAGATCACTTACTCAGCTCTGTGGGACAGACGAGTTCCTGGACTATCCTTTAAACCCATGATATTTTCATGAAAGATTAGAATATAGATACAGAATAGAGAAATCCCAAGTTTCTACATGAAGCAGAGACACACAAAGCTCGTATTTGCCCCAGAGCATGTTTGTCTTTTATTACACTGTTTTGTTGACTATGTATCTCTTTTCAGCTCTGTTTTTTCATCTTGTGGAACACGGTCCAGATGAAAAATAAAAGTTACAGATAAAATTATTGGAGGATTGGATATGCATAATTATTTTGTAATTTTATTTCAATACTAATATTTTCTATTTTTCTTTGCTTTTCCACAGAGGGTATGAACTGTATGAACAAAGATCATGGGTGTGCACACATCTGCCGGGAGACACCCAAAGGTGGGGTTGCCTGTGAATGTAGACCTGGCTTTGAACTTGCCAAAAACCAGAAGGACTGCAAATGTAGGTAGATGAAGATTAAATTTCAAATGCCCCAAAATGTCTTGTTTTCTTCATTGTTGTTATGTTCCAGAAGAAGTTAACTTTGTTTTGGCCAAAGGTGATTTGTAATTTTAGTAATGAGGGGTTTTTTGCTGTAGAAGATGCATTTGGGGATGGATAAGAGGGATTGAATAATAGAACATTGGCAGTGGCTCAGTTATCAAAACAATAACAACTTTTCTGCTTTCCTGTGAATGCAGAAAAGTGAAGTAACAGTTTAATCCAGACTTTCCTTTTAAAGCAATACAAATAAAGCATAGTGGATTCTGACTTGCAATATTTTGAAGGTCCACAAAGGTGTGTACATTGCTAAGTGTACTAGTGAATTTAATGAGAAACCCACTAGAGCTATCAAATTAAGCGTGTGAGTTCCAGTTTTTTTAAAAGACAGGAATGATTGCTCTAGCCTTGATTACACTGCTCACACTCTAGATTTATCACTTGGGAAACGTGCAGCTGCATTATATATACTGTTCTTCAGAGAAAAGCCCAGAGTGGTATATTCTTGAAGCTGTGATGCTAAAGATACAGATACTCATTAGCCCACAAAATTAGAAATTGTTCTGTACAGGTTCAAATAATTGACCTCGGCATCGTCATCTGAAAGCTTCAGAACTGAGTCTTTCTGATGGCTTCAGTGAGTCTTAGATCTGAGTCCAGTAGCTTGCATTCCTACTTGGTAGCTTTGAGAGAGACAAAAAAAGTGCAATCAAACAACATAAAATGTTTGCTGCTTTGCATAGGGCCAATATTTTTGAGACAGTCTTTCTTGCACTTCAGTTTTTTTCTTCCTGAGATCTCCACTCTGTAAACACGCATAGATGATATTATCTCCCAAGTACAAAGTCAAAAGAATCACTTTTGAATGTCATAAAGAAATGCCACAGAGTAATGTACAGCCTGATTTCTGCTCATTATTAAAAGGCTACACATGGCCAAAGGCAAAAGCACAGAAAAAAATGCCTTTATGGTAATTTTCATTCTCAGTGTTTATTAGAAGGGAATGTTGCATGCTGTTAATTGGAGTGCAACATCAGATACATTGGTGAAGTGTGGGAGGATGTTTACTTATGTTGTTATTATTTGTTTCCTCAAATTCTTATATTCTTTGGGAGTTTCAGTATCCTTTTTCATAGATGGTGGCAGGAGGATTAGAGCCTTTTCCGGAACATTATTCCTAAATGCCTTTTAATAGAGTAAAAACTTCAGTTTATTCTGTGCCCTCTGGTGTTCAAATTGTAGTTGGAAGTATAATGAACTTTTGGTGTCAGACCTCTAAGTAGGGACACTGAGTTTTCCAAGGCTGCAGAGCTTACTTTGGAGTACCCCAACCTCTAAACCCACAGCACATTCTGCAAGTATGATCCAGAGTCTTATTTAAAATAATAACTTCTAGTCCTTCCAGATGCAAAGAAGTACAGAGGTGTAGCCAGATAGCCTGGGACAATAATTGTGAGATTACAGCAGGCTATTTATGGAAGCCTAATTCTGAAACCAAATCTCAACTTTTAAAAAAACTTCTTCACAGCTAACCATTTCAGTGGAATTGGCTTAAATCCTGAGCTGCAGTTTTGCAACTACTCAGTTTTGCAGCTATGTTGAAGAGCTGGAAAAGAGACACTTCCCACTTGCCAGCCTGGACTGGGTCTGTAGCCCTGTATAATTGGGACTGTGGGGTCTGATACACCCTTGTAAAACCCTGTATCCTCTCAATTATGCTGGTTTATCATGGTCCTCCAGGAGTCCATGCCTTTCAGGGTTTGTCAGAGCTTGCTGCTCTGGTTTTTGTATGTGAACAAGTGACAGAGAACATAGCACCTCTTAGTACACCTAGGTGAATTTTTATCAGCCAGTTTGCAATTCAGTCAGACTGCTGAGAGAGATTTTCAAATGTATTGGCCCAAGGCCTTTAGTAACGATGCAAGTCTTCCTCAAAGGAAGATGTTAAAATAAGTCAGAAAGCAGAAACACTTGGAGGAAGGCTCCATGCTTTTTATGCATGCATCACACAATTGTCATGACATCCTAAGCACATACCATCTTATCATTTACCATGACATGCTGATAAGGCAGTCACTTTTGCTTCATTCAGTGTCCATGATGGTCAGTGCTCATTAAACAGGCTTATGTTCAGTAGCTTCCTCTCCATAATTTAGTGTCATGCCTTTTCTGCTGCACAGTATTTAAGCTCTATTGTGAACATAAAATTTTTAATCTCCTCGTGGATTTTCCCTTGATATTCATTACTGTATTATCAAAGTGCTTTGTAGGCATTTGTAATGTATTTTCAAAACGTTCTTGTCAAGTCAAAAAGTACTGGTTTGCCTATCTTACAAAAGAGAAATTAATATAAAAATATTAATGTCAGTCATTTAGTAGTGATAGGTGATTAACAAGAACTACACAGAACCCAGCTAAGCATTTACAGCAGGTTAATATGATCCAAGCCAAACTCCTGATGGCTCCAGCTGTAGTTGCAAATGCCATGGAGAAAGGAATATAATATCTAACCTGTAATAGAAGAGATTCAAATGACCTGCCAAGCTCTAAGTAGGAATTCCACAGCGAAGGCAGAAATAGGTTAGAGTCTTTAGGGCTCTTTTCACTTTCTGAACAAGACTATTCTTTCTTGACAGTCCATTTCTGATTTGCTACTCACTCTGCAGCAGATGAGAAAAGATTCCCAGCTGTTTCCACAGCCCTGACTTTCCCCAGCTTCACTATGCACTAAATGAGACAGGAGTGTTTTCTGTATTTGTCATTGAGGAGAGTTATCATAACACAATAGGACTATGTACAAGTCTGGTATTTTGTAGCTTTTGAGTGCTTAAGATTGCAGCCTTAATGGTTTCTTAGTGTAAATTTTAAGTATGCAATTTCTAGTTGCCCAACATGCTAAGAAAACACTAAATTGTGGAGATTGAAAGGGACCTCAAGAGGCTGTCTAGAAGTACACCAAGCAGAATCACAAGGATCCATACGTGTTCCCTCAGATAAGCTGCATCCTTTACATCCAAAGCATCAGTAAACTTCAGCTTCTGGGAGTTTACTGCTACTCCTGTAAACTACTTTAATAGCCTCTGGTGTACACAAGCCCAGAAGATTATGCTTTGTCAGTAATTTTCACAGGTACTTGCTGGCAGCAGAAAGAAGAATTCAGAGCAGTGAATTTGGCTCCAGAGTATGTTGAAATAAACATGGGAATTTACCTCTTCTTTCTACATCTGCGTCCATGATATATACTAAGATCCTGCTCCTGGGCACAGGATTCACATACCTGCAAGTTGCAACCTGAAAGAGTTATAAACAAGTAAAAGCTGGATCTTTTAATGAAAAATGCTGGATAATCCTACCTACAGCTCTTTCTATCTGCCTCCTTGGATAATAATGATTCAAGTGAGCAGGAAGGCTAGTGCAAAGTAATTCTAAAAATCCTATCTAGGACTTGTACAATGAAATGCCAACCTACCTATGCCAAATGGCAGCTCTGCAGCTCCTGCTGACTGTGTCCTCATGCAACTATTTGCTATCAGTACAAAGATCCCCAGAATGTTAAAAACATAAAGCCATACTAGCATAAATCATGTCAGCAATGTTGCATGCACAACTTTATCACAGAGAAGTGCCCATATATTTATGTAAATTATGTATTTAATGGCCAGTTTAGTTAAGAAACAGTGCAATTTTAAAGTTACCTGGAATGACAGTATGCTCATTTGAGAAGTCCATCCTACAAAAACACAAAAGATCTGTCTTGTGGCAAATTCTGTGGCATCTGAGCCATAGTATATATTTCAGTCCACATGTGGACAAGATCATGACACTGTTGTCTTGACCAATTTTTTAAGTTACCAAGTAATAAACGCTAGATTAAATAGTTGGCCATATGTTTTCAAGTACTTCTTGTCATGGGCATGTAAGATGGAAGAACCAGAAAAAGGGTTCTGTGGAACTTTGGAGAAGCACTCAAAACAGGATTTAGGCTGTAGAGTGAGGCTGAATTCTGGTATTTTCTGTCTTCTGGGGAGTATAGTATGGAATATCAATATCAATACTTAGTGGAATATGTACATTAAAATCCTTCCTGTTCCTTAAGATGTCATTTCTCTTTCAGACAGTTGTTTCTCATTTTTTAATCATCCAAATGCCATTTCTAGACTACTCCATATATTTCTCTGGGTGTAAGCACTGGCCCACATGCCAAGCTGTGTCTCAGGACTGTTTGGCTCAGCCCAGTCAAACTGAATAGATGCTGCTGGTTCCAGTGTGGGCAGGTGGACAGGTTATGCCAGCTGGCATATGCCATTATGCCATTATGCCATTATGCCAGGGCCTGAAAGATGTCTGGCCAGCCTAGGACCCTGAGCATTGTAGTCACTGAAAAGAATTCATCTGGTTTGAAGGCACTTTGAAGCCCCAGTGTCAGCCCTAAAGCTCCTTATCCACTTGGAGGAGTGTTGGGAGAACAGACTGGTGACTTGGTTGCCAGCACTGGACATGTCCCACAGAGGGTGTGTGTCAT
>NW_008246056.1:2990579-2997521 GCF_000691975.1 Corvus brachyrhynchos | reverse complement strand
ACTTAAGACATACACAAATTCTGAAGCACTGTCAAAAGATGGTGTTACTCTGGTTTTAAATCTGCCATGTGGGAATAAAGTCTGTCTGAGTTCTAACAGATATGTGAATATTCTCCTTTGGTTAAAAAAAAAAAAAACCCAAACTTACTATTTTCCATCCCTTTCATTTTAACACGATTTATGATATTTTAAGGTGATCTGTGTCTGTTGGAATTTACTGTTTTGCCTGTTTGCCTCTTTAATGTCACAGACTCTGAATGAGCACACAGTTGTTTGCATAGCTGCAGAGTCTAAATTTATCAGAAATAGTTTCAAAAGAACACTTTGTGAATTCTCATTCATATTGCTTTAATTCTTTCTGACAAAAATGGAGTAGATCTGGATGTCCATTTGCTTTTAAATAATTATGGGTTTCTTCCTCTAAGCAAGAGAAACTTCCCACTGTGTCACTGCAACAGAATGAGGGCTGGAAGAAAATAGAAATGACATATTTTACAACTGGATTTTGTACCAATTTCACCTGTAGAGCTGTCAAGCTTCAGAATGTTGACTCAAGTTACTTAAAATAAATAGATAAATTGTAGTCTAGACAGAAATTCAAATCCTTCAAAAACATGATTTACTAATGTTTCTAGGAGACAGGAAAAGGAACTGACCTACATGTGCATTCATGGACTGGGTAGAATGGGAACCAGTAACTTTAATATGCAGGGAAACTGTAAAAGTGTGTGATTCTGCAGGGTTTGCTATAAATGCCATCAGTCTAGTGAGATTTTTTCATAGACAAATATAGTAAGGAAAAGTTCCTCATATTACGTGGGTCAGAGCAAGCATGTTAAGATATTTTCATCTCTGCCAGCAGAGGCTTTCAGCAAGGAATGCCAAAAATAACCACTGCCGTCACAATTTTTAAATACACACTTTGTTGCTGATTGCACTTTAAAATCCTCAATAAAAATACTGTTGGCTAGAAATGTGTTTAAACATCTGGCATAAACAACACCTTGAAGTTAATTTGTGATGGCACTGCAGTCCAAGGAGGATAGAAACTCCACATAGTCCTGGAGGCATATGGGGTCAAGTAATAAGCATGTCTTCATTGGAAAGGTGGGAGCTTTAAGAATAGAGAATTGACATAAAATTTTGTTCGTTTTGCATCAAAAATAAAAGCCAAAATGGTACTGTGTATTGAAGGGAAAGAAATGTTTCCATTTGATGCAAAGCAGAATTATTTGCTCCAGGTAGTTTTTCACAAAAATAAATTATTAGTAAAGCTATAAAAGTGGAGAAGGAGAAAGAATGCCTGAGTTTGGCTGTTGCTTAGGGGGCTTTGTAATGTAATTCCTTGGAAGTTTAGGATTCTTATGATTTAGGGTATGTTCCCTCCTCTGGCTGGTTGGACCGACAATTTCCATTTTCCAGTCTAGTGCACTGTCAAGCTCCAAAAAGGGGACATGAATCAGGCAGGTCTCCCCATCTTTCTCATTGCCGTTCTTTCCAGTTGGATAGAACAGCAATATTCCTGGAAAGTGAGGTGGGAATCCTGGCAGTCTCTCTTCTCAGAGATTGTTCTGGCCCCTAGACACCAAGGCTGTTCCCTCTCCAGCCCTGAACAGCACAAGGGCTTTTATTCCAAGTGTACAGTGGGAAGGATCAAGGATGCTTGCACCTGTAGTGGCCACAGGTCTGCACTCGCTTGAGAGGTGGACAACTCCTATTGTGATCTTTGCCAGAATTCAGGGCCTAAAGTTGTAAACTTGTGGTTCCCACGCTGGCAGGAGGTTTTAATGGGAATTCTGTTGGGTATGCTGTGGTGGGTCTCCCTCAGTTGCTTTTTTTAGAACTGTTCCATTTTAAGCTAAATACTTCAGTGATTACTGGGAGTGACATGGCTGCTCAGCACTCACACCAGAGGTGGGGTATTTCATTTCTAGCTACTGTGATGGAAAATTCTGGTCTACTCCATTTTCAGAAGCTAGAATTAAAGCAGGGTCACTGAGTTCAGAGGGAAAATACATGATCTTAGCCCTCTTGCATCAGATACAACCTCAGATTTGAGTTAGATATGTGATTTTCAAATCCTGTTAACCAGTATCTTGGTTTTACTCTATATTGCAACTTGCTACCCTGCCTCTTTTATAAACTCTTATCTAGAAAGAAAATTCTGCTAAGACCAGTGTGAGGAACTTCCTTCTGATTACTAGGAATCAGTATTTAAATGAGTGTAGTCTCCATTTAAATTACCATACCATTTCAAAACATTTAAGTCCTCTGAAATAATGAGTATATAACTAAATAATGGCATATTGGATTTCCCCCATATCTGCCAGTGTATATTTACCAATAAAGAACCTAGTCCAAATAAAGACAGTAAATTGAATTCAGAAATCAGTCAGATCAGAACTGTGTTATTCAGCATCAAGGTGTGCAGCTGCATAGGATGAAATGAAACAGGGGCAAGTGAGAGGCTTTATTAATGGTGCTAGCCAGGTTAATATTTAAAAACTGGTTTGTCTTAGCTGGCAGAAATTAAATCCATCATGTGACAAAGGAAATTAATTGAATCTGATCTATTAATTTGTGTAACCTTCAAAACTCTGCCTACTCTCATGAAAAATGTTTGCTTTAATGTATGTTTAGTACTTTTTCCCCAGAGGACATTTGAATTGCTAAAAGCTGTTCTGCACTGTTGCTTGGAAGTGAAAGTGGCATCTCCAATGCTTCCTTCCTGGCTGAGGCCAGCACATGGCAGAGACATAAAAACTGTGTATTTTTTTGTTGCAGAGAAGAAAAAAAAACCCAACCATTTCCTGTTTTATTTTTAAACTTGTTGCTTTAGGGGGGCCAGTACTTGATATAGTAGATTTCAAGACTTCTATGGCTCTGTTCTTGCTGCTTGGTCTCTGCTTAGAGAATGAAGGGGAAGCAAAAGAGAGATGCTGTCTATAGATCTGAAAGTATACATGTGTATTGGTAGACTGTTAATTTCTTCACGGATATGAAGCATGTAGCTTTTAGGAAGACAAAGAATTGGCTAAGAGTCACACTAAAGTTTTTAATACAAATAGACTGGGGAAAATGCTTTTCTTTTTCTTTCTCTTTTTTCTTCGCTGTGTGGATTGAGGCTAGGGCATGAGATGGGCATAAGGGAAGGGGGCAGAAGGAAGAAATAGAAATAATTGCAAGCACAAATGTTATGTTGCCGTATGTCTCGGTGTGTTACTGCTCTTCTGTGTTCTGAAAGGCTCTCAAGACTAATTGGTTTCATTGTCATTTTATTTATATATACATATATACACATTCATTTGGGGCTTAACTAGTAACCTGTAACTATGGGAATGGAGGCTGCCAACACACCTGTGATGACACAGATACCGGTCCTGTGTGCGGTTGTCATCAGAAGTATGCCCTGCACTCAGATGGCCGAACCTGCATTGGTGAGTACTTCTCTGCAGCACATTTGATCTCGTACTGCTCAGAATCTCTGTGCCATTTGTGTGCGTGTGTGTGTGTCTGTGGGGCGTGCGTGTCGCTGTCCCGCTGGGGTTCAGCACTGCCAGTGCTGCAGAGGGGTGTTCCAGCAGCTCCCGGCTGCTGCAGCCGAGCTCAGCCAGGACACAGAGAAGCGTTTGTGCGTGGTCTGTCAAAATGTTTGTTAATGAAGTATCCCTTTGTTACTCACTTGTAACTTTTGTTTCTGTTCATAACTATTCGTTTTTGAAGTATAAAGGTGTAGAACATTCATCATTTTGAATGAAAGTTCAGCTCTTCAGTTCACTTTCGTTAGTCAAGACTTCCTTGTGTGAGCAAGGTTAGGAAAATGATCTTCTTTTCTGAGCTGTTACCAGGGAAAAGGAGTCATCATTACGTGCTGTCTTCCCTGTTGTATGTTTCATGATTCTGAAAACTACAATGCTTGTAGTGACTAAGCTTTCATTCAGAATATCAGTAGGAAAAAGCCAGTCAAGACATGGAGCGTCTTGGCAGATGCTTTGCAAGCATGTATGACTATAAAATATATTATTTGCTTAACACCATTTCTTTCCACTCCACTTAAAAAAAAAAAAATTAAAAGTGCATTTTTGCATAGTGCAAGTTAACATTTGAAAATTCTTACTCACAGATCAGAACCTGAAATCCATAATGGTTTTCATTGGCATTGCGGACATGTTGACTTTTTTTGTTTGTTTAATTTCAAGTCCTTACAAATTCTTAGTCATTTCCTGAGGTTAAAGAAACACAGACACATATTTATCATATTTTCTCTCCTATACTGCAAGACAGAGCATTTGAAACCCATGGAAATCTGTCAGCTACCTTTAGCCAGTCTGTCTTGGTCAGATCCATGGCATTAAGCTCCGTGGCTGCCCAGAGCCTTGCTCACTTCTGAGGGGTTTAATTGCACAAATTGTGGGGTAGGGCGAGGTTTTTGCTGGCAGAGGTAAAGCTGAATGGAGCTCAGAGCTGGGCTCTGCCTTTTTGTCTGCACAAGGTGTGTCTGAGTGCAGGGCATCTCTCAGCGAGTGCCTCTGATAACGCAGAGGGCTCCATCCTACAATCCCTGTCCTGTGGCAGTTCCAGATGTGGAGAACTTGCAAGAGTGAGAGCCTTGAGAGCAGGTTTTATTGAATGGATAATTGATCTTCTATTTATTATTGTTCACTAATATCCTTGGATTGATGTTTTATTTTGTCCAGCATGCAAAAAATTATTTTAAAAGCTGTGTACATTGCATCTATTTTTTTTTACTTTTTTTTCCATTTTTGTAATGTAATACGTACAACTCCATGTTACATTCCTTGGTCTTGTGATGTAAGTCACATATTACTGCCTGTGCTGATTTTCTTCCCTCTAAAATAGTTCTTTCTCTTAGAATACTTCTAATGTTTTTATTTATTTTTTACATTTTTATTCCTGCTTTCTGGTGATGGTTCCTGATTGCCTGTCTTGTCTGATAACTGACGTTTATTAATTATTTACAGAGAAAAAAAAAAACAAAAACAAAAACTCAAACAAAAGCCTCTATTGCAGCCTGATCCCATCTAGAACTTGTTCAAAACAAAACAAAACAACTTCTTGTTACCACTCAACCATGTAGAGTTGCCACAAACAAAACCTGCCAGCCTCCTCCTCCTCCTCACTTCAGTGATTCCAGTGTTTGCTGTCTTCAGTGGTGTATATATTCCAGGCATCACTGCAAGAATGCAAACTTCTGCAATGCCAGATAAATACTTGTTGACCCTTTGTCTAACATATTTTGTCTTTGTTTGCTTGACTTAACCTTTTATTTTTTTTACGTTTGCTGCATGTGAAAGTCCCCACTTGCATTTTTGTTTTTTGTTTTCCTGATGAGCATTTCCCTTTTTCTACAGATCATTTTATTTACCCAGCTGCTGCTTCTCCACTGCTCTCCTGTATCAGAAATCTTTAATTTTATTTCACCTACTGATCATCTCTTCCCACACTTGTGACTGTTTCTGTGTATTTCTAATGAAGCATAACCAAAGTCCTCATTATGCTGTATGAAACTCTTACTTGTAGGATGTCAGAGCCTACCTTGTAAAGTGACCTCTGATGACATCATCCTGCTCACTGCATGCTAATAAAATTACTAAACCCTGTTCTTGCAACATCTTTCCTAGCATTGAATGTTTAGCTAGTAGTGTTTCATAGACAAGCAGGCAACCAGCACTGCCCAAATTGATCTTTTTTTGTGTTTGTTTGGTTTGTTGTTTGTTTATTTTTGTTGTTGTTTTTGTTTAATCTGCATGCTGTTGTTTGGTTTCTCAGTGTGTCGATGTGTACAAGGCTATGGTTCATCCATGCCCATCCATCACCGGACTCTTCTCGCTCTCTCTCCGTCTGTCTCAGTCTTCTGCCTGCCGCCTTCAGATCCTGGTGCCCCCATTAGCCTGGATCACAGTTTGTCTTTGGTAGTTTGTTTAACTAGCCTTCCTGAATTTTAATTTTCATCATTAACACCTCTCTGGGGCACCCATGTTAGCTGTCTTGTTCTCCAGTAGAAATCCAGGCTCTGTGTGGTTAATTACTTCTTAGCTGACCATTCTTCCTTCTCACCCTCTTTCTTCCTCCTTTCCCTAAACACCCATTTAATTTTTTCCTGGGTTCTCAAAGGGAATTAACTCTCTAACGGGGATTTAGTGCTTTCATGCCTTGCTTCTTGGCTTTGGCTGTGCCATGCCAAGAAACTGTCTTAGGCAGCGGAAAATTGGGCTTGTGATTAACCAACTGCTCCATGTTTGTCCCTTACTTGTGTTTTAGAGAAGGATGAGGCTGCAATTGAGAGTTCTGAGTACAATGCCACGTCAGTAGCTGATGTGGACAAGCGGGTGAAACGGCGGCTACTTATGGGTAACACTTTTCTTCCACTTCCTTTGTTGTGCTCTCACTTTTGTCTGTATGTATGTGGGGGGGAGGTTCTCTTTTGGTCTCATTTGGTTTTGGTCTCCTTTGGTTTTGGTTTGGCCTGGTTTTTTTTTACCCTGACTTCATCTGTGTGGAAAGGTCACCAATTTTGTTAAGTTCTCGTCTGTTGTACAACTTCATTCCTTGTTTTTAAACTTTTTTTTTCCTAATGCTGCAACTTTAATGTTCAATTTTCTCTGCATAGAAAGAAGCTTTTGCTATTAACCTTACTTAGCTTATGCAAGCTACTTTTTACATGTGATTTGTGTGTTTGTGTGTATGTGTTGCTGTAGAATTCCTGAAAAATCTCCTGTTGCAGACCTGCCTATTGACTTAAAAGTGGATGATGATGATGATATAAACCAATGCTCTGTTACATCTGTGGTGTTAAATGAACAAGTGTATTTGCCTAATTAAAATTTCGTGTACTTTTGACCGAAATATAAATATTATGACTGGAAATTCATTCACTTCCTTTGTGCAGCTATTTTAGTAACCACTGAAAGATCTTTCACT
>NW_008246056.1:2976897-2990567 GCF_000691975.1 Corvus brachyrhynchos | reverse complement strand
TTCTGTACATTCTTCTTGCAAGATTGAGGCATGGCTTGTTTCTCTATGTCTTTGGAGCTTGAGAGTGGAAGAGAGTAGCAAGTGCACTGAACAGTGAAGATAATTCTTTAGCTTGTGCTCTCAGTTAACCCATTGCACATCCTTGTGCTTGTCTCCTTCACGGTGCATTTCCGGCTGTTAGTGAGAAGGGCCTTTTGGGAATAGAAGGGGTCGAGTGGCTGGGCTTCTGCCAGACTTTGCCTGGGACAAAGACCACGGAGTAGCTACAGACTGCTGAATGATGCTTGGAGATTGTCAGGTGGTTTATTCCTCTGTATTTTCCACTCTGAGGCTCTACTCGCCACATAAAATTATTTCCACTAGGTTTTAAACATAGTGACCATTGGTGAGATGTACCCAATGGATCCCCTTACAAGACAGGGCTTCATCACCACAGAAAACATTCTGGCAGGGCAAGATTCTGCTCTCTTCCCTCAGGGTTCCTATTTCTTTTCTTAAAACCACTGAGTCCTTTGCAGACTGTCCTGCTAGCCATTGGCAAGCTCAGCTCTGCCTGTAAGCATCCACAGCTATCTGGAGTGACCACCTCTAGGAGACCAGAAGCCTTACTGTGAATATTTAGTTGATTGCTGGGCTAACAGTTGCAGTAGGTGGCAATATTTATAAATTTTCCATATCATTTGTGTCTTGTCATCCATGACAAACCATCCACTTGCCCACAGGCCAGCATACAACCACTCTGTGTAGGAAATGGCACAGTGTTATAACTCTGTAGTGGTATTGGATGACAAGATTGAGGTAAAATATCTTCCTTCATGTGAAAAGCTGGGCATATGGCACTTTATTTTTAGATTATCCATGACTATAAATTTCCAATTAGTTTGCAGACCTAGCAAGAGACCCATATAGTTTTATTTTTTAATGATACACTGTTTCAAGTCATTTAACCTAACAAAAGCTATGAGGCAGCTCATCTTGCTTTGTCAATGTGCTTTTAACACTTTTAGCTATAATTTCAATAAGACCCATAGTCTCACAAGAAGTCAGGAACATAAATGTGCCCAAAAACCTCTAGGCCACTGAAACATGCAACCCTCTGGGTCTCAGTGTTGAGTTTCCCCAGCCACAAATAGTATGTGCAGTTCTCTCTAGAGGTACTGAGCAACATAGTGCACTGTGTTGATGCCTCACCCTCTGAAAAAGATAAATATCCAACCTGAAAATAAGCTCGCACTGCTTCCAAGAGTCCAGGCAAATAGCATTAAAAGTTTAGCCATAAAAAGATTAGTAGCCGTCTTCTTAATTACACCAGGTCTTCAAGTTCCAAGCTGAACACAGACAGTAGAAATAGACTCAGGGAGATAGTTTAAAATCCAGTTTGCAAAATACATTGTTTAACTCTTCAGTACCTCCTGTATTAGCAGGTATCAGCTGAGAGCTGAGAGTTTCTGGACATGCTATGTTTAAACCACTGATTCCTTAGAAAAACATTAACTAAGGAGGAAAAGAAATTTAATTAGTGAGTGAGATCTGAGTGGGTGGCTTAATATTTGGGGACTTTTTGACTTGTTTGTTTCTACTGATTGCTGATAGTCAGAATTTATTTTTTTAATGGAGTCTTACTCATTTCCAAAGTGTAGTGGCATTTCCATGAAATTCCATATGTCTTCAGATGCTTTCTAAACAGCTGTTTTAGGAAGTACTGGAAGGCTCCTCAGGAAACTTTTTTCCCAGCTTTTCTAAATGGACTGTGATTTTTGACCCTCCTGCAGGCAGTCTTGGGAGAGTACGAGAAGTAGACAACTTTATGTAATTTTAGTAATCTGATGAAAGGTGCTTTCAGTTGCAAGTCCTGAGATGATAATTTGTAGTCCCCTGTCATTTTCTGCACGCTATCAAAATTACTATGATCTGCATAACCCTTAAGATCAGCCAAGGCTCAGAAAAGCTTGACAAGATTGCTTTAGAACAGTGTTGCTGTTAGACAAGTTTGCCTATAGCAGTATTTTTGCTACAGCAAGACTGGCCACCTCTGTGTTTCAGACTGGCTTTTACAGGGGCCTGTGTCCAAGTCATGCTGTGGTCCTGTGACTTGTGGCTAAATCTTAAACAGAGAAAAGTAGAAAAATACACATTATTCTTTCCTGTTAGAAGTATTTTTATCTAGATCTTGTAAGGCAGATGAGAAACTGGTCTTCTCTGATGACCCACAAGAAACTTCCCTTTAGAACTGTCCAACAATGCCTAGGAATTTTCATCTAACTTTTTCATGTTTGGACAGACCCTGAGGGCTTCCAGCTGTCACTTATTTCCCTGGATCAGAGAAAAGCACTTGGATGCAGAGTAAAGAGTGCTCTCATTACAGAGATGGCACTGAATGGCTGTTGTCTAGTCAGTGAATGTTCATACAGCTCATTTCCCCTCTTCTTCACTTCCCCTTGGCCATTGCCATCATGGAGTGGCAGCAGTGCAGCTTTAGTTGTACTCCAGGGGGGCTCCTGGAGAGGTCCTGCCTTGGTTCCATGGTGGCTGCTTCAAACTGGACCTTGAGCCACGAGCATCCTGTAGATGAGGAAGGACATTCATCCTGCAGAAGTGCACAGCTCCAGAACCTGAGCTGTACCATCGTCTGTAAGGGACATTTTCATTCCCCTTGTTGCAGAACACCTTGCATTTGCTACAAACCACAAGGGCACAGTCAATGTCTTCAGGTCTTCTTAAGCATCTGGTATGGTTCATCTTGCAGTTAGTTGAGCACAGCCTTCAGCTCTTAAAATTATGTTCAAATCCCTGGTTTGTGTGGTATAACAGAATTTTTTCTGAAAATATTTTGTGTTTCTTAGGAGCATCACAGAGACCTTCTCCATTTTCCTTTACCTTCTTTTCCTTGGGAACCCATTTGTTTCTTCTCTCACAGCATCATAGTATGAGACTGCCCTACCTGGTTAGAGGAGTGGACTAGTGAATTTCACATATTTTTCAGTCTAAATCCAGAATGAGTGTGAATCACGGTTTGTATGCCCTGCCTACCTGTATGAGAGCCATTCTAGTATGGGCACACAAATTTAGAAGCACCAAATTTCCACTTAACCCTACTAATACACTTATCTTCAAAATATTTTGTCCAGTGTTGCATCTTCAGCAATGGAAGTTGCTTTTATTCATGTTTCCATATCTCTTTTTGCTGCTACAGCCCTGGATAGAATTCATAAGTCAAACAGCCCCGTCACAGTCTACAGCTGTAAAAATAAATCATCCAGCAGTCTAGAACTTTATCATTAAATAAACTGTAAATTATCAAGTCTTGTGGGCCTAACATTCTCCTTGGCCACTGTCTTTCACTCGAAAATGCTACAAGGTTTTTATAGAGCAATTGTCTGTTGATATCCTGAAGCTTTCTTTTAGAAACTGTTTAGAAACTTTAGAAGTTTCTTTTCAAAACTTTTCTTTAAGAAACTTTCTTTTAGAACTTGATATTCTGGACACAGAAATAGAATTCATAGCATCAGCTATGTCATCGGGCTCCCTCATTACAAATAAGTCAAGTGCTTACAGAGAGGTGACAGACAGCTGGAAACCTCCTCTTTGAGGAACCAGAACTGTAAAACTGTCTGGAATTTAGACTCAAGGAGTCCTCATCTCCTAGTCAGAGATACTGCTTTGCTCTTTGGCTGCTCTTTACATCAACTCTTTGAACCAAGTAATTTAATGAAGTTCTTTTTTGTATTGTCTTATGAAGTCACTTGCTGCATTGCCATCATCACAGGCCTTATTAGACTGCATGAATCTGTAAAGTGTTTCAGCAACACAACCATGATGTTCTGTGCAGGCTGTTTGTTAGATCCTGTCCTCTGGTCAGCTCTTCTTGAAGAGGCAGACCTGACCCATTTGTCACTAAGTTTCATTTTCCTTGCTCTACACTTTAGCAGTCAATGGATCAGGCTCATTTGGGCTTGACATGACATGACTTCAAAACAACTGCCAGCACTATCTTCCTCATCTTCAATCCCTTTTCCATTCTTCCCAGAGATCACTGTTGTAAGAACTCACTTTGGCCATAAAATGTTCTTGCTCCGGCCTTAGAAGAAAAAAAATTGGTCCCTTCTTGTCACAAGAAGAGGGGTGTACAAAGTACTTTTGAGTATAGCAAAGAGCAACAGGACAGTGAGCCCATCCTGAAGCTGAGGAAGTGCAGTCATTTCCCTTGCATGCTTAAGGGAAGCAAAATGGTGCGAGTAATACCATTGCTACAGGTGTGTTCAGAAATCCAAACTCTGCACAGAAATTCACTCCTTCATGAGACATGTTCAACTAACTTTGTGTCAGGGCAGCTGAGGATTTTGCCATTGGACACCGACTTCTTGGGTCATCAGAAAGGTTATTTACAATCCTCATCAGAGAGTGATGCAATTCTCTTCCCTGGAAGCTGTTTCCTAAGAACCTTCCAAAGTATTTTACTGTCAGCTGAAATGCTGGTAAAAGCTGCAAAGTGCATTGGAACTGTGCTGGTCTTTGTTACTGCTCAAGTTTACCTCTGCCTAGATTGCTTCTGTGGTGCCATTTGGAAAATCACACCAATAAGCACCAGCTTTGCCGGGCTGGGATATATGGGCACCTGTATTACATTTCATCCCTGGTTTCCTAGGAATTGTTCTGTGGTCTGGCATATAACCAGCAAATAAGGAAGTATTTTCACTAGTTCTGTATTTTCCCTTTTTGTGGCAAGAATCATTTGACTTCTGCAGATGTCTCCTCTTCCATTACCTTATCAGTAGCTTTCCAGCTGTTTGTAATGAGCACCCTGCTACCTGCCTGGAGAAATGAGTGTGCAGGGAGCTAAGACCATTCCCTCTACACAGCAATAACTAGAGGTGTGAGCTGTGGAAACTGCAGTTTGGGATTTCTGCCACAGATTAGCTTATGACAGAGAATATCCTCCCTGCATGTTACATGGGGGAGAATCATCTCTTTGTTTGCTGTGGAAGTTGTACTTCCCCATCAGTTCAACTCCAAGGATCCCAAACATTGCAGTAAACAGCCAAAGCCAGTTCAGACTAATAGATCACAAGTGCAAGTCCTACTTTGGCCACTTTAATGACATGCCAGTACTCTCTTCTCTGTGTGCTGGTCAGCTCTTTCCTCCAATCTTGTGCCTCCTGAAGGTACCTGGAAACATCACCCAAGGTAACTCTGTTTATCCTGTCCTGCCCAAAACTGTTTTGGTTTCATATCTTTAGCCCAGTACCTACAATAGGTTTTAGTGAGCTGCTCCTATCATAATGAATAAAAAACCCACAACTTGAGCTTATGGCCATGACTTACAGCATTTGTAGCAAAGGCAAGCATTTTTGTATCTGTTACATCAAAAAAGGCAGAGGGATTTACAAATTTAGAGCTTGGATTTACCCATTTGAACCAAAAATGGTACTCAACTTCATATGCCTTGAGTCATCTGAGCTTAATAGTCAGCCACATGGTATCTTTTCTTAAACCCCAGTTATCTAAGGATTAGGCTGCCCCTGTTCATCCTGGACATCAAGCGTGCTTTGACTGACTTGTCTGGAGCACCTCTCACCTGATTGCCTCAGTGGCAGGAGGGTACCCAGTTATAGTTACTCCCACACAGAATTCCCACTGCAGGTAACAGATTGTGTTAGTTACCTGATTGGTAATGAGCAGAGGAAGAACCATCAGGTGTGAGCTGAACATTCTCCCCAGGAGTTCAAGACAGGACAGCCCCATCCTTGCTTCTGCAGTTGTCCCTTGCAGAGACTTCCAGGTATCATGCAGCTCTTAGCAGAGCAGTACTCTGCATTCCCTGTTTCTAATTAATTAAGATCCTCTGTCAGGTATCTTGCATAAAATTGGGATTACAGAGGGCACACACCCAGTGCGTGAACTTCGTATTGATAATGATGTTATGTCCACATGCACATTCGCCTGGTCAGCAACCTTCTCCCTGTCTTTTTCTTAGTCCACCTGGAAATCCTTGGGATTCAAGAGCTGAGAAGGCTAAAAAAATCTCAGGTCTTAACTTGCAAGGATCTATGCTCTGTATGAACATGCACATAAACAGCAGATTAAAAACTTCTAATTTCGCTAGTGTGCTTCTTTTTACTTCCACCTCTCTGTATGACACATAGGACTCTTTGAATCACTGTTTTCTCTTTGGTAGAGACACACAACTTTTTCTTGATTACAGGAGAACAGAATCCACAAAGTTAACTATGATTACCAGAGTCTCATAGTTAAATTTATCTTCTCCTACTAGGTTTAAAATGACATCATATCAATATGGAAACTTCCCTTCTATGTTCTTTCAGCATCCAAAGATCTCTCCTCTGGTGACTCAGTGTGAATAACTTACCCAAAATCAAACATCTGTCTTGAAATGCTGTAAAAACCACACAGTGATAGTGTAGGTCATATGGAAATCCACCATTTTCTGGATTTCAGGACTCTCTGGTAGAGCCATATTTAGTTTTTTTGCAGCTCAGGAAAAGGAGCTGTAGAACAGTAGAACTTACTGAAGCCATGCATTCGTAACCTAAAAAAATCCTTTCATCTGATGAGAGTTTTCTCTCAAAAGCCTTTTTTCTTGAAAGTAGGTTTTGTGGGGGAATTGGTTTTCACAGTGCTTTTTCCTGGAATGATCTTCAGAAACAGGGAGACAGAATGTACACAGACAGAATGTACTTGTTAGAATATTCATTTAAAATGTGAGGAAATGATACTAAAGACCCTTGCACAGTGCATTGCCACCTGTGTTCAAGGAAAACGTTGGTCTGTAAAGTCAGCCTAACTCATTATTGCCTCATGTATATGTTCCACCCCTGGAGCCACTATTGGTAATCAGTAGCCTAAAAAGGGCTAGGAATTTTTCAGTTTCAGTAAACATAAAAGCATAGAATATGTGACCTGGGTTTCTAACATGCAATTTAATGCCTTAATTACCAAACACTGGAGTAAAGAGTGTAAGAGCTCTGGTTTGACAATTTCCAAAAGTCTTATATTCCAACGTGAATTAAACATGGATTCTGCAGACTTTATTTTTGTCTTCTTTCAAAATAGAATAAGGGTTTCCAGGTGATACTACTCCCAGGTTTTTGTCTCAGAGAGCAGGGTGGTGGACAAGCTAGTGTTTGTTTTCAAGTGCTGTTCTGAAGCAGTTAACTTCTATCCTACCAAGGCTCACTTTAAGTCAAGAGCACCTTTCCAGTATGTACTTCAGTACCTAGCTTTGTTGTACTGCCTCCTAGGACTCTTCCCAATTACTTAAAATATGTCTTTATTTTTCTGAATGGCTTTTACCGATTTAGAAATGCTCACTGTCAGAAAACCAAGTGTGCAGCTCTGTATGCATCATAATCCTTTTGTGCTTTAATCAATAAAGAATTGCAAACATTTCATTAGCAGGCATATTGCTAGGAGGTTCTATAATTCAGTTACTGACTGTGAAGCCAAGACCTCACTTTAACTCTTTCTGTCAGTTCTACTTTGCTGTATGAAATCATAGCAAGCAGGGGGAAGGAATCCCTGAGGTCACTCATGCATTCTCTGTCTCCCAAGGGCAGATCTTTTCATCTTGAGTTACCGTCACTTTTACTCATTGAGTTTGTGAATGGTGTGCTATTTCCTGTAAAAATCCCTTGTCTTCATTTCTTTGCTGACGATAAAGACTCTGACCTTATCCAGAATTCCTGGTAATACCTTCCATTGTTTTGCTTTCCCATTTTAAATGAAAGGATTTATCCAAGGTCAGGAGATAATGCTCTTTCGCGATGTTCAGAGAATTTCAGTTTTTCTTAAATGCAGCTTCTCTACCTAGAGAGAGCACCACAGCTACAAGTGTTAATTTTAAGAGCCAGACTGGACTCATAGGATGCTCATAAAACACCTGATCCAATCTATCAAGTGACATTCCCTAAATATGTAGTGTTCCCTGAAGAGGAATCGAGCTTTTCTGAACTGAGAGCTGCAGGGTTCATGATTCAGTGTAAGATTCACCTAGTTGTTTCTTCACACATTCCCTATGTGGCAGGGCAGAATTCTCATCCTATTTTCATGCAAATAAAATTCTACCAATCATGAAATTGCAAGGAAATGAGGAGACAAGCATAACGAAGTGAAGAATTCCACATCCTGCAAGTTACCCTTTCTGTCTCACCTTTTTCATTGCCTGAGTATGAAGCTCTTTCAGTTCCTCCTTCATCTGTTCACAGCTATTTGTTTCTTTCATTATACTCTTGTGAATGCTCTTTCTCTATTCTTTTCAGCATCACAGAGCATAATTTGCATGATAATGGCATAGTTCTCCCTTAACTGAAAATTGAAATATTTTGTGTGTTCAGTTTCTTCTTGTGCCTGTTGTCCTTTGGGTCACTCCCTGTACCCTGATCTCCTGCCACATAGCATGTGTACCTCATGTACTTGCAGTAAAATTCTTTTTATGGATGGTAACAGCAGTCTTATCATCTGTTCTCTGTCTCATGGCTTTCTTACTCATACCACATATTCCCTCTTATGTAAAGGCAAGCTCATTTTATAATACATAGAATTAAATTTTTTTTTTTTAATGGCCTTTCCTGGGTTAAGTTTGAATCTCTTCCAAGTTTCAGGCTTTCAGGATTTGTGCATTTTTGATCAGAATTTGCGGGGGATCTTCAGTGTATTTTATTTATTTGGTTAGGTAGTCCTTGTTCTTAGGCATGGTCATGCACTTCACCTACCAGTAGTAGTTAAAATTATTTCTGGATTCTCTGGATAAAAGTTAAAAGGAAGAGAAAAAAACACCGTCCAGTGTATCTGGAATTCAGAAAGAGCTCTCTTTGGTGGAGATTGTGCTGTGGCACCAACATGAAGAAAACAGATGAGATGTCTGCACGGGCAGCCTTTGAGCCAGATGGAGCAAAGTGCTTTTTCAGGTGTGAGAGGAGAGGAGGTCCAAATTAAGGACTAATTTGATTTCAGACACTATGTGTATTAAACTGAATGTATTCAACATTTTTTAAGGGGAGGAAGCCAGTACCACTCAGCTGAGCAGGATCTTGCCCTGCCATAGAACTGCTCTAATACCTTACCATCATCACTTTTTCATAACTGCAACATATTTGGCGCAATGGAGTCCTGGTGTTGGTCCTTATGAGGGCCCCAAAACACTACAGTGATGCAAGGAATCATAATAGACAATGGCAATTAATAGTTTTAGATTAGACCTGCTCAAAATTCTCAAAGCCATATATTTGGCTTTCTTTAACAGATGTCCTTAATCTTTTCTCAGTTGTTCAAAGTTGGTGTTTCACTGTGAATTAAATACAGAGAAAAAACCTCATTTTTATGTGCTTAGCATAGGTAAACAGGTTATCTCGTGATTCAGAGACAGTAGCAGTTTACAACAGCTTTAGTTACAGCACATCTGCTGAGAAACAGAGATTGAGAGTAGTTTGACCTTTTTGCCACTCCAGTTGTCAGGAATTATTACTTCAGAGGCACTTCTTTAGGAAAAAATGGTCCAGTTAATCCATATACTTCCTCATTGCACTGGCTAAAACTGTAAGTGCACTAAAGCTGCTGTCCTGCTTGCAACATTTAGCTTTAGTTGCATGAAGATTGACTTGTTCATGTGTCTGACCCCTGAATTTAAGACAGTTATTCTGAGCATAAGATACTGTGTTCAGATCTTGTGCAAAATTCAGACCAGGTATAGAAGTAGATAGGATTACAATCTGAGTACAGTTACTCATAATTTGCTTGGACTGTGATTTACTGGGTAGGATGTGATAGCTTCTCTAAATTCTGAGCTCCAGGCTACTCCATCAAGAACTGTTATTGCCTACCATAAAAGTTGACTCAGAAAAAGCTCAAAATAATATGGCACACACTTTGAGAGCAAAGCCCAATCATCCTGTTTCTGCTGACCCCAATGAGCTCTAGCCTACTGCAAATGAATTCCAAATAAAGGCAGTTTGAATTGCTAGTTTTCTTTAACTTGCCTTTTAGTCAGTGCTCTCAGTTGGGCAAACATAGGAACTTGGTAGTGGAAAAAAGCATTTTTCCACTTCCAAGTCTTCCTTTCCGCTGTACTTACTGCTTACCATGTCAACCTAAACAGTTTACAGAAATCTGGCAAACTTAGAGAATACTCTTTATTTTGGGGGACTGCTATGTCTTTTATCCACAGCCTACCTATTGCTGCAAAAAATCCTTTTCCTCTGCACAAGGCCTTAAGACAGGAGGTCAGTCCAGCCTTCCTCTGCTTCAGAGGAAATGGCAATCATAAGCCCTGCAGAACACAGTCATTTATTTTAGTCCAACAACTTCTTCTGAGCAAGAAGGTGCCATTCAGTGTCCCTCTCATGCTTTTCCTAAGAGTCAGATGCTGCAAGGCTGCCTTGAATGTAGGTGATGACTTCAGTGGCTTCCCTTTCCCATTTTCACTTAGGTTATATAGTTCTCTTATTTTCACTACAGCTGGGTTTTTCTCTTCTGTTAAGACTTCTTTGCATGTTTTGCATACATTCTTGAGAGCAGCTCTTACATTTACAGTTGTTATCCACCCTTTCCATTCATTGTGTCATGATCAGGAGCCTGGAAAAAAATAGAGTTTTCTGGATCCTGTTGACTTCAGACTGCTGTGATGGGTAACAGAAAAGATCAGAGAATGACTTCTCTATATCTCTAAAGAAAGCACCTTGGTGCTAGATCTCCCTCCTTTTGCCTTCATTGGTGTTCACCTTTTCCAGTCTTTGTACCTGTCCTCATGATTTATCAAAGATTATAGAGAATGATCTAGTTAAGACATAGATTACAGCATGATCCTCAGATGCATCCCTTCTAGTCTCAAAGACCTATGTAATTATGTTCTGCTTTGCATCTCAGTTACTATAAAACTGGTTTGGATCTTAGTTCAAATTGAACCAGGCTGCCAACAATGAATAATAAAGATTCCAAGATTTGCCTGATTTTAACCAATACCCTTAAAATCATATCATGTTCTTTTATTCATGAGATAAACTGAAGTCACAAAAATTTGCTTTATGAAATAATTGGCTAGTTTAAAAAAAACCCAACCACACAGATTTTATTAGAAGCTTATATTTTAAATGGTTATGTTTACTTGTTTCATAGAAGAAGCTGAAAATCAGGCTTTCAGAAATATTTTCAAACCATGAGACATGTGTTTGGACTTTCAAACATTTAATAGTATTCAAAGCCAAATAAACCCTGTCTGGTGTGACTCTTTTTAAGAAAGTCACCTGTTGCCACCTGGTAGAGATTCTGTTTTAGTTCAAAAGCTTCAGAAGTAGAACCTGAAGAGCTGCTCTTTCACTGCTAAACCATTGCAGGCATTGGAGTAACTCCACCTGGTAACTAAGTCAGTGTTCCTCATTGGTGCTGAAGGACCAACAGCTCAAGCTTGTGTTTTTTAATTGGATATTTTAATATCCAGAAGTAGTACAGTGGACTGATGTTAAAACAATAGTTCTAATGGATTAAACCATAGCATACAGGTAATGATTTTAGTTGTTTCTTGTCTGTGGATCCACTGAGCAGACACACAAGAGTTTGTTCCAGAATTAGGATCTTACACTGGAAAATTATAATGTAATCTCTCCCAGACCACCTTATACAAATAGATGTCCTTTTCTTTAGATCCCTGTTTCTGCCTGAATTTTCTGGTAGGAATTCAATAGGGATGTAGATGAGGCTACAAACATCACTTTAAATTAACAGTGGAGTCTAATTGTTTCAGATTATGATCTTTCTCATAATTCAGAAGGAATCTAAATGTCAGTAACATGACACTGCTTTACTTATCTTCCAGTTCTTTTTTCTGCTACCTTGTCAGAAGAACAACAACAACAAAAACCAAACAGAAATGTGCAAAAAAGTTTGAAACAAACAAAACAAACAAAACAAACAAGAAAAAGGCTAAAATGTTGAGGTTGTCTTTTACAGAGAAAAAAGCCAGTGAAAATTATCTGTAGGATCAATATCACCATGAAGACCTGATCCAGTTTTTAACATCTGTTCTTTCCCTTCCATAGCTTTTCCAGTGTGATAGAATGGAAATAAGTAATTTGCTTCTGCTCTTGGCTTGAGGCCTTAAAGTTGTATTTGCATTTCAAATATATACTGGGGTTTGATAGCGGTGAGGTGAAGGATGAGTCGGTGTCACCCCACTCAGAAGCACAGGTGGTCACGCGTTCGGTCTGTGCTGTGCGTAGGCCTCAGCTCCTCTCTTTGATGTAGCCTCTTTCCCACATTCTGCTATTCATGTTTGCTTTCTTTTACCAATGTTTTCTCACGACCTTGAGTTTAAGGAATTTCATCAGTACATCTCTCCAATTATCCAAAGTGAGAGAGGTACTGTCACATGTCCTCTTGCTCACTTGGATCTTCATTCTGTTAAGAGTTCGTCATGTATGAAAGTCAGAGTTGCTAGGAAGGTTGCAGGGTATTTATCCTTTTTGGTTTGTTTTACTAAATCTGTGTGAAAATAAGAAAGGCTGGCTTGATTCCTTCTATTTATACGTAGAAATAACTCTTGTTCATTGAATGACCCTTACCCTATAGATCCAGTCATCCATGACATGGGAAAAAAAAATTGTTGTGTCTATTCATTTTCACTGGATGTCATCCAGAAAGCAGAAATATTACTGCTTATGTTCATCTCGTGTTGACGCACTGCAATAAAGGAGTCTTCATATGCCAGAGTTAATCTGCTAACAGAAGATTTACTGCTCTTTGCAGTGCCATGCCAAACGTAACCTTCAGCATTTTTTCCTGAGTTTTACCTTAACTCTTTACTCCTGGCAAATCCTCCTGCCCTTAAGCTGTGCCCAAGTTAAAAAATTTAAATGACCTGAAATGTTTTTCCGTCTCTGAAATATAAAATTATTATTTGATATGTTGGTCCACAAGGACGCACGCACGTTCACATACAAATGGAAATGCCAGCATTGTCATTTGAGAAGAATTCTTCAAGCAGAAGTTTCAGCCTCTAAGTGTATAAAATAGTCCTTGCCAGAGAAGTAGATGAAAATCAGAACTATATCGCTTAAACAGTTAGGTTCAGGTCCTGCAAGGTGAGCAAGAACTGCCTGAAAATCAGGAGCTGCAGACTCAGCTCCATTTTCAGAAAGCTGTTCCAGAAAACATGTCAATCTGTTTGTTAGATGTGCTTCCTGGCAGTTATATGCAAATCCATTTGTATACTGGTAGCTCTTTCTACACAATGTTATTACATAGCAAACAGACATAAAAATTTAAAATCTATCTGGAGGACCAGGTGTGAATGTATACAGGCTCAGAGATCTGTCCCATGCTGTTAATGCGTGTGTGCCCCAAATCCATGCTTTCAGTTCATTCTTAAGTGCCAGGAGCTTATTTCACAACTGATGGAGAGGCCTGTGCCAGTGCAAAAGAAAAAAAAAACCAGTAACACTTTTTTTTTAAGCAGTGAAGTCCCTCCAAAGGGCCAGTCTGAGTTCACCTTGAGGGCAAAGCACAGGGTACTTTAAAATAAAAATCTTTTAGTACTAGTCAATTGAAAGATAAAGCCTGTTCTGTTCTGTGTAAATAATTTTTGATCAATGTACTGTTCTAAGGCAATTCCCAATTAGCATATCCTATAGCTGATTGTCAGACCCTGTCCACAGGGTACAATT
>NW_008246056.1:2896285-2976858 GCF_000691975.1 Corvus brachyrhynchos | reverse complement strand
GCTGGGGGGCAGTGGGGTATTTTAATTTAATCAAATCCAGAGGAACTGAAAAAGATACTATTAAAAGGACTTACTCTCTGAAGTAAATACTTTTCAGAAAAATGTACAGTTCAAACTGACGTGCTAAATTGGCATCCTTACATCCATTCCTTTCTGTGGATCAAAGCAAAGTTAATCATTTCCCTTGCCTTTTATCTCTTGTATGGATGTGTTTGTGAGTATGTGTGCATATGCATGTGTATGGTGTGTGCATGTGCATACATGAGTAACACCAAACAGTGGCAGCGAGAGAGGGGTTCTTGCTTTTTCTGTTATGAAGTTGAAGATTTTTTTTTTTAATCTAGTGGTACCTGATAGTCACAGCCCACTGTAGTAAAAGCTCAGAAGTATTGCAACTTTCTCTTGCCTGTGTTTGCCCAGCCACCCTTCTACATACTACAAGCACTGGGAAATTTCAATGACACGGCTTGGAATGGGTTCAGTGACCTCAATTATGCCCTCCCACCCACTCCAAACTCCTTTCAATTTGCAAAAAGCTTTAAGTGGACAAAACCCAGATGCCTTTTGCTTGTAGTTCAGTAAGAACAGATTGGGCATGTAGATTCTTGTCAAAGTGATATATGTAGTTCATTTTCCATTAACTCTTTCTTAACTAAGGGTTTTAAACTCTCAGTTCCAAGTCTAGCACGCTGCTTTGCTTTCTACTGTTTTTAAAGTTCATTATGCCTACAACATCATTTAAAAGTGAACTTTAAAACATCTCAGCTACACATTGACTGATACAAAACAGAATGTTTGGTTCTGCTTTGAAAGGCAATTACTTTTCTTTTTAAATTTGTTTCATATGTAATAACCCATCCTATTGTCTAAGACCGTTGAAAAACAGTAACTAAATATATTAAGTGAAATCTCCAGTTTGGGAGGGAAAAGAAATCATGACTTGTGGAAATGATTTACCAGTCAAAACCAGTACACGGACCCTGATGACCTTGAGCTTGCTTCAGTTGCCTTGCTTAAAACTTATATTGCTTTTAATATGTTGTAATAGTGCCCTAAAGAGGCAGTGGCCTTCCCCTCCCCCAGAGCATTTCATTACACTCCCTTTCTCCCTCTCTCTCTCCCTCTCTCTCTTTCATTCTGCAGAAACATGTGCTGTCAATAACGGAGGCTGTGATCGGACTTGCAAGGATACCGCGACAGGGGTACGGTGCAGTTGCCCGGTTGGATTTACCCTGCAGCCTGATGGGAAAACGTGCAAAGGTCAGCCTCTGTTTGCTTTGCAATGCATCATATGCTTTCAGCGGGTCCAGTACAAGATGTAAATATTCAGTTATTTAATCAATACTTTTTAAGTCGAGGCAATACTGGTATAGTGATTGCAATTAAGTTCATTAGCTTTCTCCTTCCCTAATTTTTCTGTATTTACCTAGTTCAATCATTTTTCTTTTTATTTATTAGGGGGTCTTATTACTGCAAAGAAATGAGATGCAGAGGTCAAACTGTTTCAAACTGAGCAGAGATTTAGAGGAACAGCTCTGGGCTGCAAAAAGCCTTTAGTTTCAAAGGATATTCTGATACCTTTGTAAAACCTCAGTCATCTAATGGTGTCTGAATTTGTCTATTCAGAAAGTGAGTTAAAATTCTCAAGCACTACTTTGTTACCTGCAGATAATCAACTGCTTATTACTAAGTGAAGCCAGGTATTGCTCAGAAAAAAACCCAGACACTTGTTCATTTCTGCACCTTCAAAAGATAAATAGCCAGCCACAAAGGAAAACCGAAATAACATTTACAGATGCATGAGTCTAAACCACACAGCTGATGCCCAGGTTTTACTGCTCCAAAGGCAGCACGAGACCCTTGCTATTCTGTCTTTCATGTGTGTGTTAAAACTGAGGTCAGGGGAAAGAGACCAGAAAAGAGCATCCAATAGCACTGTCAGCATGTGTTCTCAGTTAAGGAGACAGGGACAGCTCCCAAATGTCCCTACCCAATCCCACTTTGATGGCACATGAGTAGTTTTGGGTACATGTGAGTAGGACCAGGCCATCCATCAACCATTTCCCCATTTTCCCACTTTCCTGTATATTCCTTTTGAGCTTCTTTGCAAAAGACTTGGCGATGGAGATCCAGGGGGACATTGCATATATTCTTGTCACAGAGAATATTTTTCATCACTCAGTGACTTAGCATAAGTTGACCTAACTTGCTAAGAAATTGTTGTGACTTTTTTCCTTCAAATTAACCAGAAATGCCAGAATATCTTCAGTCCAGGGCTTGATGTTACTTAAAATAGTAAAACCCACAAAAATAAACAGAAAATGTGTGGTTTCCTCTTGCTCCAGGCTGAAAAATCCCAGTGCTTGGGCATGATCCTGTTAGTATTTATAGAAATAACAGTCCGTTTGCCTGTTTATTTGAAAATAAAACATTTAAACTGCCATTGCACACAATGTTAATAGTTAAGGGTGAGCACACATCAAAACTCAGTCATCTTAGTTCAAGCCACATAAAAATAAATCTTCATTTTTACCAGCAGACTAGCTAAGCCATAGTAGAACAGTAACAGTGATTCCACCAAGTGCTTGAAAAGGAGGCCTTTTAATAATGTAACATACACCTAGGCTTGATCATAATGTTTATTATTGAAACTGTGTTGTAAAAAAAAGCTTAATTCTAAATTTAGACATTTGGCCAGAGAACTAACATGAAACGATATTTATATAATAATCAAGACTATAATTATTCCTACAGACAAAATGAAATATTCTACTGATCCTCAAACCGAATACCTTAGCTCTAAGCTCTTTCACATTTTGCTTTTCCCCTTTTTTATGAGTAGAAAATATAAGAAACAGAATCCATATTTTTATGATGCTGCTGATTCTTTCTTACTTTCTTAAAATAAGCAGCAACTGGAAATTAAAACAGATGGTTTCATATAGCAACTAGCCATTTCTTTTTAACCTTTATTGACATTTTAGGAAATGCTCTTCATCATAAAATGGTGAAATATACATTTTTAATTTAATTTAATTTAATTAATTAATTTTATCTTATGTATTGCACTGTGAGATTTCTGGGATAGATCCTGCTCTCTTGAAGCTGATTTTCCATTTAAATCTGTGCACAAAGGATCCTGCACTTAAACTGACCAGTGAAGTTTCTTGCACAGCTTTTGTAGGCAGCCCTTAGTCAAAGGGGATGCTCTGTAGGATTTCCATGTCCTGAACACAAAAGTGAACCTTTTGGTGGAGTGAAATTGATGTCCTCTTGGCTCCTCTTGCTGATAGTAAAGCCTGGAAAAGACCAGGCAGGAGAAAGTCAGTGTGCACATATTCCTTCCTCTGCATTCTCTAGAAGAGAAGAGAGTGATCAGCACAAGTTTTCTCCTTGCATTTTTTTTCCTCTTTACTCTCCTTGATTTGACTGGCCCACAATTTCTCATATATCCAGTTCCCTGTTTCCTGCAGCTGTAATTTTACATCTGTGTGGTAAGAGCAAGGGATTATCTCTTGGATGCCCTTTAAAGCATCCTCAGGGATCATGGAGCTGTCACATCCTGTCTTTCTTGGGCACAGTTTTCAAGTCCATCGAGTGTCACAGCATGTCCAAGTGAGGTTTCTCATAGAACATCATTTTAAGGGAGGTTGTGTTTCTAAATATAGAAGAACGAGATGCCATTTTCTGTTATGGGGAAGTAGAGATGTAGGGCATGTAAGAAAAGCTGAGAGGAATTGGAAGGAGAATTAATATATTAGCTGAAAAATGCAATTGTGGGTTGAGCAAAATGATTAATGTGTTTAGGTTTAATTTAGCAAATAATGTTGACCAAAAATAATGTTTTTATTGGAAAGTCTATGATTTTCTTTAGTCCATTTTGGCATCTTCCACTCTAAGCCATTTTATATAGTGCAGCTACTATATGAAATTCTGCAGATGCTTAGATTCAAGCGGCTTAAATAAGACTCAAAGAAACATCTGAACTTCTGTGTATTGCAAAGTGGACATAGGGTAATTTATTAATGTGTAATTCTAGCTCACTTCTGGGTGACTTCCTTAATAATGTGCTTTTGCCATACTGGTAATTTATGGAAATCTGCTGATGCTTTTCTTCCTTTTTTTTTTTTAAACAAGGGAATGAGTTATATATTTTTAAAAATTAATGAAATAAAACCACTATTTTTCTAATTAACAAAAATTTCTAGATAGTTCTGTTCAACAATCAGGACTCTAGTCAGTTTTAGGCATTGTGAAGACATGTAATGGGAAAAAAAGTTTATTGTCCAAAATGTCCACAGGTTTTTGTTTAGTAGTTGGGAGTTACATTAATTGTTTAGTACAGAAAAAAGGCAAGTATACATACAAAAGGGAAGACAAATTCTTAAAAAAGAGTATATGCAGACATGCTTGATCACCAAAAGGTGGCAAATAAACCCTTTTAAATGTAACTAATTGTTCTATAATTTGTTTGCAATATCACAGTTCCCATTCTATAGTTCTATCATAGAAGCTGGCATGAATTTAAATCACAGAGTACAGAACTGAGTCCTGACTAAAGATCTGATATTTCTCCTGGCCCTTCCCAGTGTATTAGTGAATGCAAGGTGTAGGAAAGCAACTTGCAAGTAATACAAGGAATCTGCCTCCAGTGGTGTTGCAAGGGGTTGACCTCTTCCACAGTGAGAAAGGAGAGTCCATTGTACCTCAAAGAATCAAGCTCCTTTTTTAATGCAGAGTACAGTCTGGCTTATATCAAATGTCAATAAAATTGGGGGGGAAATTGTTGTGGAGATAGTTTTAACATGGAATACATACAAGTATCAGCAGAGCACGTAGGAAGACTACTCTCCACTGTCGTGGAAGATTGCTCTGCTTTCTGGAAACTGAAAAGACCCTTTTAATCTCTGATTCTTTCCCCATTACACACATTACTTACCTGATCTTGAAGTGAAATAAGAGCAAAAGTGTTGTCTGTGGTCTAATTAGAATGATCTTCAGATGTGTTAATGGTGCTTGGATAAAAGTTCATTAACCTTCTGCTGTTTTTTAAAAGTCAGTCTTGAACTCAAGTCTTCCCTCAGTTGGCTTGGCACACAATGGAGAATGCTCCTTTATTCCCTTCAGCTTTCCTGTCAACTTGGCTCTTAATAATCCAAACCATGGAGGCTTTTGACAGCTAAGAGAAGAGACATTCTAGCCAGAAAGAGTTCCATATTCTCCTCTAATTAATGCTATTTAATTTCTACTGCCATTGTAACTGGGTGATGCCAGCTTGATGCTCAGCTCATTTGATGCTGTCGATTATTGTGCTACACATGAGGAAACAGTGTAGGTCACTTCCTTAAATGCCTACCAAGTTATCCCACAGAATTCAGCTAATTCAGACAGAAAGGGAGCCTGAAGATTAAAAGACATAGAGGCCTGAGATGCTTATTGCTCATTGCCTCCTACCCACATTTTAATATCCTCTGTGTTGTGCATACCAGGGGTTCTGAGGTACTGAGCTCCCTTGTTGTCATTTTCTGTGCATCCTTCCTGCTATTTTCATGGATCCAGCTCCGTTCTGCCCTCAGTGAGAAGATTGATCAGTTCAGCATTTTAATTATACTAGATACAGCTTGGGTAACTGATAATGCAGGAGGCTCATTTGCAAAAAACTTGCAGGGTTCAAAAGGAGTGAAGTCAGACTAGACTAGACTTAGCACAGATTTCTGAAGATTTTTTAAATCCATCTGCCAAACTGGATCCAATAATAAAGAGCTCATTTCCCGAGGGCAGCTACAGGAGACAAGCCGAGCCAGGGCAAATTCTTCTCCCAGGATTTAAAGTAGAGAAGGACTGAGAATGATGGCAAAAGATGATGTCTGAGAGAGACAGGGACCTTCCTTTGTGGCTTGTCTAATTCTTTGTGAATTAGAGCAAGAGGAAGGGCCACAAGCTTCTAGCACGGTGTAAAATGTAGGACCATGTGTATGATATATATGCTCCTTTTCTGCCCTGGGACTTAACAAAGCAACTGTACCCCCAGGCACTCTTGTGCCTGAGTAAAGTGACTTCACAGCACTCTGCACCTAGACACAGAGGAGCTGTGCAGGCTGCAGCCCTTGCTGAGCTCCTAGAGTCAAATGGCACAGCAAATAAAACTTTTAAGCTGGAGAAACTAAATTTCTAAGGGTCACAGAGCAAAAGCAACATCTCAACTATGACTTTTCCATAAAGTGCTACCTAACTCTGCAATGTCCCATAGATGTGTTGTAATAGCAAGACGCAGAGTATTTTGTTCAGTTGGCTTTCTGTTTTGCATCATTTCACCTTCATTTCTTCATTTGATTTGCATCTTGTGACAATCCACCCTTAAGGGGAAGGAACTTGACAACAGGATTTTGGGATAGTCAGCTGGGCTGGAATTTCAGGGAGTTTTAGTTGCAATGTGATACTACATGTTCATAAAGTGCCACCAGCTGTGACTAAATGCAACAGGATTAATTCCTGTGCACGAATAGGTCTATGCCAAGCCCAGGTGATCTCACAGACGTGTATTTTGGAGAGAGAAAGTTCCCTTCACATCCCCACCTAGAGATGGTGCATTTTCTTCACTGTGTGACACTAAGTCAGCCCTTCTCAGCGCTCTGGCATATTTAACTAGAGCGGTGTAACACTGGGGTTATGTGACTGCATGGCAAACATTTCTCCTTCCTGCTGTCTCATTGTCATGGTGACCCAGCAATGGGGTGGGCTCTCCACTTCCTTGAAACAGGCCCCCATCCTTCAGCATTCAGATGTAGCAAAGAAATGTGGCACTTACGCGCTTAAATACTTGACTGGGCTGCAGTGGGAGTATCAGAAATGCCTGAGTGGTGAATGATCTGTCCAGTAACTCAGCTCTGTACCCTCCTTTATCATTAAGCAATCTAGGGGGAAAAAAAAAAAAAGCAGGAGCATAGAGACGAATTAAAAATTTCAGTCAAAGAACTGCATCGAAGTTTATTTGAAATAAAAGGGAAATTTTGCATTGGCTGTACTAGTTTGATATAGCAATTACTTTATCTTGCTTTATTACAGCCTATTACAGCAGGAAAATGCATTTTAAATTAGTTTTGAGGACACAAAAAAATGAAACCCTGAAAGTGAATTAAATTTTGAAAATGGAATTGTTTCTGTAAGAAAAGAGTTTTTTAGAGAATGAGTTTCAATGAAAGAAAGTATGTCATGTTTTGTTAAATACAAACTGAAAGATTTCATTAAATTAAATGCTTAAAATTAATGCTTGACATCAGTTTGGTATAAGATTATGACTCAGTTATTGAAGACTTTCCTCTCTTTTCATTCAGAACACACTAACACTAAGTGAAAAGCTCACAGTGGACAGTTTAGCTGGCCAATTTGGCTTCATTTCCTGGCTACAGAGTATCTGTGAACAGTTATGATTTCCTCCATACTTCCATTAATCGAAATTACGTAAAATTTGTTTTAGCTTTTTTTCCTCTAAATCAGATTAAATTGACTAAAGCACTTAGAATTGCATCTTGTCAGTCCCAATCAATTCATATGAAACTGAAAATGTTTCCTCTTTTTTAAAAAAGAACACCAGACAGAACACAGGTTACTTTTACTGTTTATTACTAGTAAGATATAGTTGTTAATCTGGTACATCCACTATTAGCTTCCCTGAATTATGATAAACCTTTATTTCACTGTGATTGATTAGATGAATTTCAGAGTGGTGGTTTTTTTTTCATTTGTTGCCTAAATGCAATGTTTATGCTGTAGGAATACTTTTGATAAACTCAGGTTTTGTTTGGTTAATATCCCTGATCAGTTTGACTTTTTGTCTACATATTAGTAAAAATTTGACAGTAAAATATACCCCAGTGCAAGAAAACCTCTAAAATGTATGCATCAGTCAAGTTTACACTAAGGCACATAAAAACTTTCATGGCTCCTATGACCACACTTCTTGAAGCAAGTGTCCCAATGCCTTTAGAGTCAAGACTGTAGGTTTGGAGCAGGCCTCCTGAACTAAGATGGATCTGACCTAAGAGAAAAATACAAGACAGGCCCAAATGTTTTCATGTGAATGAACTTTTTTTTTTTTTTTTTTGGTTGGGCACTGTTCTAGTTTTTTCGTTAGCTGCAAAGTGACCCAAAGTCACCCAAAGTCACCCAAATACAAGGTTTTCCTTGGTTGAATTCATTCACATACAGCAGCATTTTAAAGAAAAGGAATTTCAGTTATCTCTTGAAGAGTTTAAACTCTCATTTAGAGGCAAATCTGTTCATAGCTGTCAGACTCCTCCTCCTTTGAATCCACAGCTTCTTTCTGTGCAGCTCCCATGAGCAGTGTGTGCAATATCTGTGATGCTCCACGCAGTGAAAGGAGTATCAGTCGCCTTAGAGCAGGTCCTGGGCCTTACAAAAAGAGCTCTTTCCAGCCCACCTTTCTCTAGCAACGGGAAATTTTTTTTTTAACACATGTGAAGAGGTCAGTTCAGCTCCCTCCACATTAGACACATAGGATTTTTGAAGAATGTACGCGTTATGAGCCATTAGCCATAACAAGCCATTACTATTTTCCAGTGCTTTTTCAAAAACAAAGCAAAAAAAAAGGGAAAAAGCATACATGCAAATGGTGTGAAAGAACTCAAGTGAAAGAAGTTGCTGGCAGTCATCACCTCCTCTGCAGTCAGAATGCTATGGTACTAGCAAATGTCAGCATAAATGTCAGCTTCAAAATTACAAGCAGCGGTGGGTTTTTGAAGAGGACATCTGGCAAAGCCAGAAAGGGCAGAGGCCTGCTTGTCTTATTCCCTTTTCTTCTGATTACATTTCCCTTGATCATTGCACCGTTGCCATGTACTTACATGTCTTATCTTTGAGAGAATTTAGGTAGTTAATAGAGTGATAGTACTTTTACATTTGACACTGCTTCATAATGCTAGTGCTTCATGCCAGAGAAATGTGGTGTATAGCACATTAAATTTTGTAACATTCTGCTGAAATAGTGCCTTATATTCATAGTTTGGTTTGGAAAGGAGCATAAGGGAAATGGTCCCTTAGCCTTACCTTAGTCAAAGTTAGAGTGACAAGGAGTGAGGGCAGCTTTTCCTTTAAGCTGATGAATAGCTTCTCTTTGCTTGCTGCACATAAATGAAGGTATCTGGGCTGGATCACTCTGGGATATCCCAGAGCCATAGTGTGCATGTTGCTTAGAGTCTGTCAAAAGTAACTAGGAGAAAGACAGGATTACTCTCAGCATACTTTAACTTACTCTGCTGGGAAAAAAATGCCCAACTTTGCAAATGGAAAGAGATTGAGATACACTGAGTGCTTAGACTCTCTATGAAGAAGCTGACCTGAGCACATAAACCACTTTAACCAGGATTCTTGGGAGTGGCAAATAGTGCAAATGTTTTAAGGTGATAGGTCAGATACACTTCTGACTTTTTAGGGGAAAACATTTCAGAAATGGTCAGACATTTCAGAAAATTGAATGCTCATGGGATTTCTAGTCAAGAACCTCAGTAGAAAAGGCGCTGAAAATTGCTATTTCATTTTTAAAGCAGAGGTGGTCATCCTCAGGCCTTTGTGTAGACTCCACCTTCAGTGACTCTTCATTTGATCCCCAAGGCTACTGTTGTTCCCACTGTGGATACCCAAGTAGAATCTCTGTCCTCTCTTCTATGCATCAGCCCTCAGGGGACATCAAATTCTATTTTGCACCTCATGCCTTGTACTGCTCTCAAGAACCCCTCTGTGAACTGCATTCTAGAATTTAGCCAGAGGAATTGGTGATCCAAGGGAAAACAAACACGTCAGCCTTTGGTAATTCCTGATGGGATTAGAGGTCTTACATCATATGGCTCAGCTACCTCCTAGTTGTACAAGCTTAGGGATATGTGCACTGGGAAATAACATGGGACAGCTGGCACCATCTGAACTCATATCTTATTGCAATAACATGCTCCTAAGGACATGGGAAGAGTTTAATCCCAACCTGTAGGGTACCCACTTTACTTCCCTTGATAATATCCCTAAACTGGCTTCCGCTTTCCACTTCCCCTCAGAGTCTAACAAGGAATACAGTGCCTTTCCTTGAGCTCAGCAACAGAAGCAAAATATTAGAAAAAGTGTTAATACAGTGGTGCAAGGAGGCCTGTGGTGTCCATTCAGATGTGGAAGTCAGTGTGGGACAAATTCTTAGTCCCTCTCTGTTTTTTTTTCTGTGTCCCTCCCTCTGAAAAACATCCTACTCCAGAGGAATCAGAGTGCCTTGATTTTTTCCAATGGCAGACCAAAGCCAAATGATTTTGTCAAAGCCAGTCCACAAGCTGTCCCAAGTCAGGGGGTAGAGTTTTAGAAGTTAGCTATTAAAGTATGTGTTGTCTTTTAACAACCCTTCAGGGTTTACTGAAGTGGTTCATTTTGAGCCATTCTTTCCCTCCAGATGGTTTTCTCCCTACTTCTCATCAACTTAAGGCAAGAATAAACTTCCCAATAGTCAAATCAAGATCTGGTTTTCATAACTCATTATAAGCAGCTCTGCTTCTATCAGATTCCTTACACTACTCTGCTTTCAAGCTACAGCAACTTACCCTCCCAGTGTTTGCAGCTAGAAATAAGTGCATGTTCAAAAATAAGCACCATTTGAGTTTGCTTCCCTGTACCTGCAAGAAAAAAGCTGTCAGAAAACAGAAGAGATCAGGTGTAATCACAAGCCACTACAGCCACATATCAAAACAAAAAATACCTTTGCCCTTTCTATGCTGATCATAAGGCAAATGCAAATCTTGAGGCTGAGGTCTGTCTTTTATCCTAGAAACAAGGGGAAAAAATACAAAAATCTCTTATTTTTTGCATGGACAGAGGGACATCTTTGCCTTGCATGAGAAGTTGGCACCTAAATTAATTCATGAACATGAGACTGATGTCAAGAATGATAGTAGTGAAAATGTGGGTTCTGCAGCAATTAGCCTAGTGCTTTTAGGAGGAACAAAAACATTAATTTAAAATAATATTTTCTATATATGTTTGATGCACAGATTAAATGTGCAATTAAATGTTCCATTAAAATAGCTGAACTTCCTTAAAATTGCCTTCTGACAAACAAGTTCTGACCATTTTCCAGTACTTCTGCACAGTTAAAGGGTTTTGAGACCACATGCCATTTTCAGGAAGCAAGCAGGAAGCCTTCTTGGTAAAGGCAGATTTGTGTGAATCCCAAACTGCTCAACTGATTTACAGAAGCCAGCAGACTTTTTTTGAAAAATGTTGCAGCAGCTGGATCACCCTGTCTCTTCCCCTTCCCAATACTCCTTTTTCTGACAACACCATATGATTTAAAAAATAGAGGCATTTGTGACAAACAAGTAACCAAAGGCAGCCAGTGGGTGACTTGATGCTATGAAAAAATAGATGTGTCTGCCCAACCAAAGAAAAAGTAACGAAACCAACATTAAATGAGAGGAAAATTAGGAATTTTGTCATGAAAACAGTGGCCCTGTTCAGGGCTTGAGTAGTGGCGTGATTTTCTGAGAACACACACTTTGGGAAAGCCTCAAGAAGACTCTTACAGTTGGACCCACTAAATGCTTCTACAGGGGAACATTTTGGCACATGAATCAACCACGTGCCTGCAGAAGAGATAACAGGTAGACTTGTAGTTGGTGAAAGAAGAAGACAAAAGGGAACTTATTTGCTAGGAATGACAAATGAAAAACTAAAGCTAAAAGGGAATATTAAAATACAGAGGCAGTTCTGAGGTTATTTTTGGTTTGATAGGACTCTAAGCGAGGTGCGAGACCGTCTGTGTCCAAAAAAACCATCACAAAGATCAGTATTGAGAGAGGGAAAACTGAGTAACCAATGGGACAACAATAATCAAGGTCAGTTTATCAGAAGAGATGCCTGTTTTAGAAGAGGTGGATTAGACTTGGACGAGAGCACGAGTTCTGAGGTAGCTACAAAAGCATTTTCAAAAAAACTACCTAAATGTGGGTTAAAGAAGCAAACATTGAGGCCTTTTTTGCTGAGGCTGCAGTCATTTTCTGCTATTCCATCGATGTTATCCAGGTCTCAAGACAAAGAACATACAAGATCAATCCAGTGTGAGGAAAACATAACAGCATCCAGCAGGCAGCTGTAGCAGCTCAGTAGAAAGCTCTGTGTCTTGTCCAGTAAGAGAACCACAACCATCTGGGCCAGCACTGCTGCCCTGGAAGCAGCTGTTTCAAAACTTTCTAAGACTGGGAGGTGACTCAAAATTAGGTTCCTACTTTTTTTCCCCACTTCTTTAAAGCAAGCGGGGAGTTGACTGTTGGTGTGTGATAAGAGAGGTGAGAGAGTATCTGAGCAAGGAGAAGGCTCAGCAGAGTTGGTGGTAAAACCATAAATAGTGGAAGAGATGTTGGAGAGGGAAAAAGCTGCTGGTTACCAGCAGAAAGTGAGTGAATGAGTGGGACTTGAGGGAGGAAAAGACGGAGAAAGCTCTTGGTGGAAGGTGGAAGTGGTCAGAAGCCTAGTGTGGGGACCAGAAAAGATGAGCAATTGGACACTGACTGAGGAGTATGTATGTTACTGTTTGATTTAGAGACATAATTGATTCAGGCTTTCATAGAGACATTTGAAGTTCCACAGTGATGAAAAATCAAATGATAAACCCATGATTTTTTAATTAAAAAAAAAAAAGGGAATGCAAGTTTTAGATACCAACACTGTTGAAAATTTGTCAGAAAGAAGCAAATGGAATGGAAAAAAAAGAGAGAGAGAGTGGAGAGCAGAATCCTTCTAATTGCTGCTGCAAATTTATCTAACCCAGAATATGTGTGAAACTTTCACTGCCCCTTCCCTGTTTTTAAGGGAATTGCCATTTAGGTTTTCAGTTGGGCCTTGGGTTTGGGGCTTTTTTGGCTCAAAGAGATACAATTCATTTGTCTGCTGTAGACTTGTTCATGACAGACAAATATAATATAACAAATTATCTTCCATTAAAAAATTGCAGACTTGGGTCAGCTGCCATGTAACTCATTCTGTTTCATTCCCTCCCAAGGGTTCCATCTATCCCCACAAAATAAATTCATGTGTACTAAGTTAGGGTTTTTTTCATGACTAGGCAATATCCCTGTTCCCTAGAAACTTGCAGTTGTTATTTGTCTTCGTGAACCTCCCCTTTGAAAATGCCAAATCCTTTAAATTAATGCTTCAGAGGGTCATATTTTGCATTTCAGTTGTTGAAAAGACCTTGCATTTATTCAACAATATAAAGCCCCCTGAGGATCAACAAGCATGGTATATTATGGAAAAGTGTGCTGTGCTTTCTGTGACTTGGGAGTTGATTACTCACATAATCATAGCTCCCAACACTCAAAACTTGCAGTATTTTTTTCATTCTTTTATCATTGCCTTTTTCATCATAAAATACAGCTCTTTTTTTTTAATATGACTAGATCCTGCTCTCAGTGATGGGTCTCTCTTCCCTGGTACAGAGCAGATCCCTGGTTGGTTGAAGCAGTGTCTTCAAAAAATTTGGAGGGTTAATTTTTGGTCAGCATCCAAATTTCTTTGATTCATTAAGAGCTATTAAAATTATCATGGGCTAATTGTATTCAAGTGCCCCTTTCAGAAGGAGTAACTTTATTCCAGGAAACCTAACACAGTTTCACTGGGATTTTAGGGAGAGCATCAGTACCTTTAACTGTCCTTAATACCCATTTTATTTGATTAAACAAACACTTTCCTTGAAGCAAACTGAGATTCTTGGAAATAAGCACAGAGCTTTCCTGAGCAGATAATAATTCCAAGGGGGTAAATGAAAACAACCATGAGTAAATGTAAATTGAGTTAATACACTAAATCTAGGGATTCTTGTATCTTGGTCCAGTAGTGCAGTTAGCTCACTTGCCCCTTTGCTCTCCATTCAGCCTATATGGAAAAATTAAATAGAGTAAGAGCCAGGCCTTGTTTTTAGTGACACCTAGCAGAGAGAAAATGCCCAGGGATGTCAGCCCCACAATTTTGTCTGATTTACTCCTTAAGAAACACTGAATTGACTCTTTTATTCTTGTTATTAACCTGCAGCAGCCCATTTAGTTCTTCTGCCTCAGCTCCTCCCGCATAAACATTACACATCGAGTTATTCTGGTGGCAGTGGCTGTGTGAATAATTACATTACACACGGAATTATTCTGGTGGTAGTGGCTGTGTGAATAATTAAGGTAGGCAAGCAGTCAGCCCAATGTATTTGCACAATTTTCTCCCACTGTTTTACCCACAGCCTCCAGCTCTGCCTGTCCTCACTCACATGGCCACAGGTACAGCCAAGTTTCCCAGAATTTGATGTCCTGTAGTTTCCACATGCTCTGTAAAAAACAGAGAGACATTCTTTGGTGTCCCCAAGTACACATGGGAGATTTAACAGCACACTCATTTCTTCCTCTCCAGTGTTTTATAAGAGCATTTTGACTGACAAAAGCGTTTTGACTGATAAAATTATACAGGAGGAGGAAAGTAGTTTTATTTCCTGGGATTTCTGTGAGGTTTATCTGTTCTTTTGGCTGGGAGGCCGTGGGGAGGAGGGGTAGTTCTAGCATTTAGCTCAGCCTAGACAGTAAAAGACTATCAGTCTGTATCTTTATGTCTCCAGTGCCCTTCACATTCTGGTGTCACAGCCTCAGACAGCTTGCACTGTTTGGGTTCATAGCATTGCACTAACATGTTTTTAAGTTTAGAAAAGAATTCAGTGTTCAGCAAAATTTTTAAATGAAAATCCTTTCTTTTCACATTAGATTTAGTAAATCCCTTCCCTTTTACAAATGAGAAATCTGGGCCTAACCTATTATGACAGCATTTCTGAGTTTTTCACCTGCAAAGGTTTTTGTGTTTTATAAATCTAATTAACTGTAATAAGAAAATAATAGGACATAATGTTTGTTTTACAAGGTGATTGATCTCTTGGCAGCCTGGCAGACTCTTTTATTGATTGGTTGGTGGATAATGTCAGAGTGGATATGTCCTGGAGGAGAATAGCTGACACCTAAATCCATATGTGACAGATTACCATCTGTGTTGGAAGACAGGTTTCTTCGTGAAATTGCGAAGATAACAGGTGAAAATTGAGAAAGTGACATGAGGGAAATGTGTTAAAACCTGCCTCAACCTTTCCATGCTCTAAGAGCATTTACACAAAGCTCTCTATTTTGTGGGCAGCCTGTTTTCAGGATGAGGGAGATTAAATTTTAATTACACTCATTCCTGTCTGCCCAGTCTAGATTTAATCCTGTTAATTAGGAAAATGCCTTGTCCCACAACCTAGCTATAAAGCTAATTAAACAGAGAGTCTTCATTTGCTACTTAGTGGAACTTCAGTTCCAGATAGTCAGTAATGACTATCATACGTTACAGTTAATTAGCACTGTGGGAGGGAAAATGAGGATGTTGTTGAAGCACAGAACTCAAATTAGAGGTGCTATAATATATGCTTTATTTCATTTTGTAGCTATCTGATGCAGGCGAGTCACACACTATCCTACCTGCCTCAGTTTCACATTTGTTAAAGAAGAATTAATTAAATGTATCTCTCCTGCAGAAGTGTTGTGTAGGTTTAATGTAAGGAAGATAATAAGCTGCTGGCCTTTGAAATCCTCAAGTAGAAGGCACTGCATAAACAGAATTACTCCTCCCTGAAACGTGAGAGGCAGGGAACTGTGCAGTTTCAGGTAGAGTGGTGGAACAGCAATTGTACCTCCTAAAGTAAACATGGCCCTAACAGTCCTGCAGACATTCACAAAATCTTCCAGTGCAAAGTGCTACCAGCATGGAACCTGCTGCTGGATCAAACCATTCCGAAGCCCAGACCAGAAATTAAAAACAACTGTAATTTGACTTAAAAATTTTGACAGCAAATGACTTGGATTCATAACACCTTGTTCAATAATAGTGCATTTTAAAGTATTGGTCCTGAAAATACCGAGTGACAATTGCCAATCCCCAATTTTTAAGATGAGGTAAAGCAGGGAAGTGTTACACCTTGCCCAAATGTTGGATAAATCCATTGCAAAACTGGAACTAGGACTTGCAGCTCCCTGGAAACTAACCACACAACAGCTGGCTTGATGCTTCTGGATGGAACAGCAGAGCCTGTGTTCTACGTTTATTTAGATTTTCTCATAGCGGCACTGATTCAATGAATCTGGGGATTTGAAATTATCTTTCTGCCTTATATCCCTGGCATGCATTTAAGATGCTATGGAATATTACTTTTGAGTATTGCAAGTGGAGCCTGGTAGCTTATGCTTACCTTAATCCTGAGTTTACAAGTTTAATTGAGAAGTGGCAGGCAAATATCAAAATAATTTCAGTCTGAGCATTGGTGGCTCTGTAATATTTGTGATGTAGAACAGCATGCAGTACAAGGTGTTTTGTGCAAGCCTATCCGGATTGGCACCCCAGGGTAACCTGCTGAGTTGTACACTGGGCTTGGATTCAAGTGTGGATGAGTTAGTTTGTTTTTCTGTTCCTCTATTTCCCCACCTCTGGCGTGGGGTTAAAAAGTTTTGTGGCTGCTTTATAAAGTACTTTGTGGTCTGTGTGCATCAGGGAACTAATATCTGTGTCAACAAGGCAACACTAGTTCCAGTTTTTAGGGGACGATGGTGATTTGTAAAACCATGAGAAAGAACAAGGAAAGAAAAGCAAGGAAAAATAAGGAAATCAGGGAATAAAAAGAACTAGCGAACCAGCCCACCTTGAAGAAAATATATTTATATTGATGTCCACTATACACTGGTAATAGCATTACTAATTCCAACATGCTGGCTTTCATTATTAAAACCAAGAAGGTTATAAAGTTTCTGTAATTATTTTAGGTTGATCTGGGAGTATATTATTTTCCTGGAGCTAGGTAGCATTTTAAATCTGCAAAGGATTAGACGGACACAATCAGTTCAAATATTTGTCCAGCCATCGAAAGGAGGATCCTCACTTCCGCCTCTGATGAGGCTCTGGAAATCTCCATCTCCATCATTGTTCAACAGCTAAGTGCAGATTGCATGTTGATTACCCTTTCAGTTGCCTTTAAGCAGCTTATGTGAAATGTTAAGTTCTAAGTTACCTAAAATCCCTACTTTTTAATTTGTTCCCTGGGTTGTATGCAGTGAGGCAAATCTCTGTGGGTTTATATGTGCACACACAAGTGCATACATGCACCCTGATCAGAACAGCTCCTTCCAAACATGCATTACACTGAGCAGAGCTTCAAAAAGTGTAAGTGGAACGGGAGCAGGCATTCCCATTAACCTTCAAAGATCATGAAAAGAAAAATAACAGTCTGCCTGCTTAGCCGAGTCAAATTGTAGCTGCGCAACTTAGCACAAAGTCTCTGAGTTCCTATACTTCTATTTAAAGCTGAAGAGCTTTATTTAAAGCTGATTCCACTGCCTCCCTCACATTTTGAGATCCTCAGAAAAAATAATACTATATATTATTATTATTACTATTATATTATTTATATTATATTATATTGTATTATATTATATTTACAAACCCACGGGTTGTTTCTGGGTTCACACAGATGCACAGCTTTTGTGATGGTGTTGCTGAGCTCCATCTCCAGACAAATATTTGCAATTGGGTTTTTTTCCCTTCAAATATTAGAACTTTAAAGAAGGTGTTAGCTTCCTTGTTGCAAATCTTATCTTTGCTTTTGTTTGTAATTAATTGCATGGGAATTGAAGGAACCATTTTCAGAGCTAACAGGAGGCTTGAGTGCTGAGTTGGCTGTTACACCATACCTTCACCTGACAGTTTTGACCATAATTTTTAATGCTTCTGTGGCTTCTCATTGGCCTGTATTTTCATATCTGCACATATCCCGATTGTACTTGCCACATCCTTTGGTATTTTGTAGCAGATCATCAACTTGTATGAGCAAGGTATCATTTAACAATATTCAGTTACTGTATTAGGAGAAATCCCTTGGGATTTTATTGCCAATGCACTGCAAGCCCATCAGACCTCCTAGTCTGAAATGACTCTCACAGTATCATCAGGGCATTTTATGTACAGCCCCCATGGAGGAATAGAGTTCTTTCCATCCTTTTGTGTTCCTGAGGATAAAGGGCAGCAGAGCCTGTGGGAAGTTGGAGCTATTCTTCTGCAGCCTGCATCATAAGGAGCCACTTGAGAACTATGTTTGAAGACAGCAGGTTTATGACTGCTCCACAGACGGTCCCAATAATAGTAGGGGAATATTTGACTAAATAATGTCCAAGCTGGTAGAGACACCACAATGGGTTTCCACTGTGTATTTTTCCCCTGCATGAGAGGCAGACATGCTTGCCCCTCTGAGAAGTTCAAAGAGGCACTTGACAAAGTTGGGTACCAGTGAGTTTAAAGATGCATGGGGCCTCACCTTCTCACACAGTGGAATATTTCTCATAACACAAGTTATTTATAGCCAAGGAAATAAAAATAGTGGGGATACAGACTTTTTGCAATTTCTCTGAACCAGTTAGACGTGATACATACAGTTGGATATTGCTCTCTTCCAAGTAAAATGCAGCAATGTACTGCTCTCCACAGAGTGAAATAATTTTTACATGCCTTGTCAGTCTTGCTATGGCCATGGAAAGAAATACAGTGAAAGCAGAGACTGGCACTGTTTATGTTATTTAGAATGTTTTTGCAGCTAACAGTTTTGACCTCTATTCTGTTTTGATGGTTCCTGTTTCAAAAGGTCATGTCATGTTTTCCAGTTAGAAGAAATGAATAAATACTTTCTTTTCCTGTGGACTCTCCCAGGTTTTACCCAGATCCTGGTTCAGAATTATTCCAAAGAATTGCTGGTGTAAAGTTAATATGCTTCATTGTCAGTGGAATTACAGTTATTAACAGCCTAAAATCTACACTCTGATGTCATCAGGGTTTCATTTTTGCCCCTTATGGTCGTGAGAGACCCTGAAAAGAGATTGGAATTTGGAATTTAACATGTGAAATCCAGGGGCCATCATTTAAAACATCAATCGTTACTCCAGAATGGTGTTTGACAGGCTGCAAGTAATTTTGACTTCTCTCAGGCAGCAGAGTAGCCCGAAGGTCATATTGTTCTTATCACTGGTAAAAGATATCTTCTTCATGATGGATGACTGTTCTGTGTGTTTACAATGCATAATGTATTAGTAATTTTAATTCACAATTCCATTTACCCCACAGTTTTGTCAGGGCAAGCTGAACTGTAGTTAGGTACACCTGTGCTGTGCAGAAGGATGGGACCTTTTGTGGTGATCCATCCTAAGGCCCACACCACAGTCCCAGCTGCACATTAGAGAGCTGTCAGGAATCACTTCTACCAAAGGAAATGCCAGGCTGCAGGAACTGGGCCAAAAATTCTTGTGTTTTCACTGCCATCTTGACCTGTGCAGATGATCACAGCTGAAACCAAAAGGGTTGCTGCCTCCAGCCTCATGGTATTACAGAGAGTGACCCTCAGTGTGTTCTTCATCAGATTTATCAGGTTGGGAGCCCAGGGTTTTCTGCTGTTGGCCAGCCAAATGCCAGAACTGGAGCACTGCAGACAACAAACAGACTCCTGATTTTGGAGCACTTTGGGAACTTCATTACCCAAGACACAAAGATTTGAGCTGGCTTTGTGCAAAGCATTCAGGGCGTTCCACAGCTGCTGCCTACAATTTACCCTCATTCTTTTAATTGGATTGAATGCAAAAGCCACTCCTCTGCAGAACCAGACACAAAAGTAATGAGCAGAGGTATTAGTTCAGAGGGTCTGAGAACAGATTTCCTATCTCCCTGCCTTAACTGCAATTCATAAGAAAACCTTTATAACAATATACATTGTTCTTGCTTATTTGAGTCCTGGACATATTTCTGTCAGGTTATGTGTAACAAAGTGCTGTTTAGAAATGATGGCTGAATTTGCCTCTCAGCTGTTAGAGTTTTTAGATTTACCACCTCACTCCTCTTGCTGCTGTTTATATTTTACATGCAGAAATGTGGTAAGTGCCATGCCACTTTCCCATGTTGGAATCATATGTTTCCAAAAATGGACTAATTACTTTCACTAAGAATCCTCCTAAATTCAAATAATTTTTAAAACACACCCTTCATTCACTATCATCTTGATGGTTTTGATAAATTTCCATCTCCATATGTTAGACCTTTTGGCATTTAGATTTGCATTTTTCAAGATTTGCTCTTTAAATGGCCAGCTGTTACCTCAAAGTTTCAAAGCTCTTATAGCAAGAAGCTTTTCAAAAGAAAACATCACTCTCCATTTAGTTTCCTGAAAGATCTTGTTTTCAATTCCAGAAGTGGGCAGCCAAGGCTCAATGTCATATTACTTCTTCACTGTATGTATTCATAAAAAGAGCTATTTTTTGGCACTGCTCTTCTCCTGAAAAAAAGTAAAAGTACTTTTTTTTTCCTTTTTCGAATAAACATGGATCCATGGTTTTATAATCAAGGAAGGATGGAAAGATGCCCTGTATTTCAAATGAGGGGTTTTTGCCTGTTATATACTTACTGCACAACCTTTTATGGATTAGAAAAGGGATTGGTCATTCCCAGTTCTTCAAGACCTTTGGGAGAAGTTAAAAGGGGCACGAAGTAGAATCATCAGTATGAAATTCAGAACAGAGGTTCTACCAAGTTCATCAGTCCACTTCGTCATCATTATTTGAAGTAAGAGCCATTGATCCTGTCCTTCATACATATATATATACTTCTATATATATATATATATATACATGGCTTTCAAATAAAGGCAATAGGTGCTCTGCCTTCAGAATAACTGAAGAAGCAACCTTCACGTGTACTCACAGTTAGTTCCTTTTCTGCTACACCAAGTGAAAAAAGTTTGACACATGAAAAGAGGTGACACTGTGTGCCACCGTGCCACTGAATAATCAGCAAAATAGCATATAATGCTCATTCTGAAAAAATGTATCCTTGCATTTGTTTGTGTAAGGGTAATAGAAGCATTTCTTCAGAATTCAAGTGTCTTTTACTTCATGTTTGTTATTATTTCAATTTTTCATGTGTTCTTATGTTTTGATAGTTCCTATACAAGGTAAAAGATTCACATCTTTCACAGGTTGAAGTCTGCTGTCAGGCAGAGCACTCCATCTACAGAGAAACTTCCCTGAATGTTCCCTAACACCAAAGTACCTCAGCTTGGGTCATCTGTTGGTTCCAGTTCTGAGAGAAATACCTCTGTCTCCTGAACAGCTCAGCCCATAGCTCTCCTTGTAAGCCTTGTGAGATAGGTCTGGGAAGGGACACATCTGATCAGCCTGGTTCCCAACAGGGACAGCAGCCTCCTTGGGGATCTGAGTATATTCCTGTATTTCTGCCCTAAATGACTGAATTTCTGTCATGAACTAAATTTTTGCTGTTCATTCTTTGCAGATATTGATGAGTGTTTGGTAAACAATGGTGGCTGTGACCATTTCTGCCGAAACACAGTTGGCAGCTTTGAGTGCAGCTGCCAGAAAGGCTATAAACTGCTCACAGATGAAAGGACCTGCCAAGGTAATGCCTCATTAACCTTACTCCTCATGTAATGAGGATGTCATTTCCAGTGGATTTTTTTTGTTGTTTTTATACTTAAGTCATTTGTACTGCAGGTTTTAATTGTACTGTTATAGGAAGTAAGGTTAGAAAATGACTGTGAGATTTCTGTTTTCTGAGGTGGGATTAGAAGGTTATTGGAAATGTCTTGTTTCAATGTTTTTTGTAGTAGGAATGCCAGTGTCCTGTTGAAGTGTAAAAATCCAAGTGGCATAGTGGAATAGCCTCAGGCAAAGAGTCTTATGTTCAAATCCTCTCATTTGCTATGATCTGAATGGGACAGAGGCTTATCTTATGTAGACCAGAGTCATTTAAAGTAACTGACTGTAATACAGCGTTTGCAAGATTTAAACTAAAAAAAAAGGATTTAATTTGTGAGCTCACCTTTTCCTGAGAGAAACTGTTTATGAAGGGATAATGGTGGCATTTTGTGGGAATGAAGTGTGTTTTATATCGTTTCCTGTGCGTGTCATGATTTGTTATCTAAGTCATCTGATGTTATGTATTCTATGGCTAATTAAAAGCGTAGCCATTTCCAAGTACTGACCCTGTACCTTTGGAGAAATGACATTTAAACTCTGTAGCTTTACCTTTTAAAAAACTCCTGGAAAAGGCTAGAAAGATGAGCATGCATCAATAGAGAGAGAAAGGGAAGGATGAAGTATTCAATTAAATTAAAATTTTATGCAGAAATTGCTGTTTTATTAATACATGATTGTTTGCATGGGTTTTGAATAAGTAAAAGTTATGAAGTCCAAAACAGCATTAGTATTTTAGAGTTTCTTTGTTTATCTGCAATAGAGAAACCACGATCTTAAGATATATGTGTCATTCAAAATTTTTCCATTGCTTCTCATTGGTACTTCCATCCATCATTTGAGAAGCCACCTCCACCCTGACTGTGTGATTAGGCACAAAGGAGTTAGTGAAAGGTTGGCTTCAAGCTGGGCAGGATGGAAAGAGCTGAGATTAGCCCAGCTAGTGCAACATGATTCAGCAGAAATAACACGTTAGGATCATGTCAGACACGGGGAAGTTGCCAGGTTTTGATTTACCTGCTAAAAACAGGGACAGAATATTAAAAAGAAACGTTCTCTTCATGATGTATTTAGAGATGGTTGGGAAGACCTTGTTCATGAATTTCATGTGTGATGACATGCTCTCACTGTGGTATCAGTCAGAGGTTTCACCACTGAACTGAATGTTATTACAGCAGGGAAAAACTCTGGAAAAGTTAGGCAAGAGCTGGTGCAGAATTTACTTGTTCATTATGCAGAGGGTTAATAGTAGGCTTTAAAAGCTCCCTGTAAATGATCAGTTTTCTGTGGTGATAGTGAGAATCTAGAAGCAGCTCTGTAAATACTGTTAAGTGAGTTTTGTTTCGTCACGAGCCAGAGCTGCAGAATGAGAGAGTTACCAGTAACAATACACACCATGCAAGGGCTAAAGTAGTAGCTGATCTTCTCCCCCTCACGTGATCAGACATGGAAGTATAACCATGATCTGGCCATCCTGCTTTTCCCACTGTCAGTGACGAAGGGCAGGCACTCAGTCTTGCCTCTACATGATACATTGACTGATAAACTGTGGTTTATCTGTTGCTGTAGCAGATAGATTAGTGCAAGCCCAGAGAGTTTTTGGGCTGGACAAGTTCCTTCATCCCAGAAACTCTGGTTCTTCGTACCATGAAATGGGGAGGACAAAGTCATTTCCTGTTTAAAGTCTGAGGTATTTGGGCCCCAGCAAACATGGTGTGATGCCTGCTTTGTGGAGGGATCACTGTGATAATTTAGTTCCTGCCTGGTGCTTAAGGTGATAATTGGTGACTCAAGCAGTCAGTAAGCCTGCTAATAAAAAGAGAAGGAAAGTGAATATAGAGCAAGAAATCACCGATGTATGAATCACCTGCACTTGGCTTCTTCCGCTGCAAGAAGAATATAGTCAGGGTGGTTATAGTTATTAATACCAGGTCTGTCAGGAAAATGTGGTTTGGGGTTAGTGACTCTTCTGGGATATAAATCATCCACATTTTGGTTTTTGTAACAGCCGGTCAACGCTGACCGTAAAACATTAATGAGAGATTCAGGGAAATTTATTTTAGGCATATTAGCCTTTCCAGTGAGTGAAACAGAACAGTCTAATTTCTGTTTATAAAAGATGTTGTTGTTCATGTTACATCTGTTGTTTTGACTCATAATAGAATTTCCATGATTTATGATCTTTCTGTCAACACTGCCCTTCTCTTCTGGTTTTCATTTTTTAAAATAAAGATTTCTTTCAGTAACTAATCAACATGTTTACAAAACACTCATTTAGGACCTTAGAAATCTGCATTGTTTGGGACTGGGTCCTATTTAGTTCAAGTGGCCTCCCCAGTGTATAGAGCATTCATCTCCAAACATGTTCATCATTAATATCAGCACAAGGCAGTTCTACATATTTCAGTATAAAATTCCTTCATATTCCCAGTGAAATTCTGAAGTTGTCACGCCTCACCTAATTTCCTTCATTTTATTGTAGACCTCAGAGCTGACTTTGAGAGTACAGGGAAATTGTATCAGTCGCAGACTTTGTTCTGGTTGTTTGCAGAGCTCCCACCCCGGTCATACCAAGTGCCTTCCCCACATTCATGCTCTCTGTGAAGAGGAAAGTATTTCTCTTTCAGTTTTCAGGCAGGAAGGGTGAAGCCAAGTACAGCAGCTTGCCTAAATGCCTAAGATTACACATATAAATGCTTGAACTGCCCAGAGAATAAACCTCCAGTTTTTGTGAATCTGCCCCTGCTATTTTGCCCATTACAAGGTATTCTTTTTCTCTTGTGTTTGTGCTCATATCCTGATATGAGAATTCCTTGATTTTTCAGGAACTCTGGAGCTTGGTGCTCTCTTGGTGCCACCCTGCATTTTGAGTGCTTGTATGAGCAGCCCTAGCCATTGGAAAGAGCCTTAAAATGTTCTGCATTTGTCTGTTTGCAGCTAAACCATTTTTAGCCCTGGCTGCAAAGAAAACCATTGTCAATCACAGATTACTTCTGCTAGGGAGTGGTTCTCACGCTGTGGCTCCTTGTTAGACAAGGAGAATGTGGGGGGGTTCCCTTCCTTTCCCCTCCCCTGCATTCCAGCCATTTAAAAGGAAACTTATTTGTAACCCAGAAGGTGAAGAATCCATACTGCCCTGCCAGTAATATTGTGGAGACTGATACTGTTTTCCCAGAGTCTCTTTTTTCACACAGACTTAAAAATAGATTTTTTTTTTGCCCCCTTTGACAGGGAAATCACTGTATGACAATACCAAACCCATCTATTGTGTATTACTTTAATTGATCCCTTAAGTCTAAAGTATTGTAAATTCTTCGGTGCAGGAAGAAGCAGTTGGATCTGTTTGTATAAACCTAGCAAAAGAGGTCTGCATCTCCTTTGAACATGTAGTAAAAATAACATAGCTATATTATAGCAAGGAGAGCTTGTGTTTGTAACCTTTTTGGTAATTAATAGAAGGACAACAACTCAGATCAGTTCTAGAATGACATCAGCAACAAGCAAGCAGGCAAGACTTGCTGCAATGAAATAAAGCTGCAGTGAATGTGTGTAAGCTCAGACATAATTACCTTAATCCTCAGCCAGTATGAGTTTTAGAGCCAGTTAACTTAATTGCTTATTCAGTTTCTGTTTGTTGTGCAGTGATCTCGAAAAAAAATCAACAATAAGCAGTCTCTCTGCTCTGCTCAAGTTCAAGCTTCATTAAGCACCCAGAAAAATGTGCGAAATTCTGTCGTAAATAATTTTGTCTTCCTGCTCTAGGAATTGCTTTTTGCAAAGCACAACTGTGAGAGACAGCACACACTTTGCTACAAATGTCTCCAGGGAGTGGCAGAGATAGAAAGATGCATTACCTTGAGGAAAAAAAAAAAGTGCTTTTAGTGGGAACATCCAGTGATCAACATGTAATATTTTGGGATGCTAAATCCACACTCACCCTCTGCCTCTCACCACCTCAGTTCAAAAAAGAGACAAATCTTCCTACTCTGAGGCATTTAAACTTTTGCAGGGGGCAAAAGCTCAAGGCATTTGCATCATTCTGGTCCACTTACAGTCTCCAGAGTAGGCTTTAAGTGGGGTTTGATGATATCACAGACATGATAAAGTCTGCTCTAGTTGCCTTCTCTCCAGCCATTTGAATTGATACAGCCACTGTAATAAAAGGAGATGACTGTCCACCAGGGAACAGTACCTCCAGGGCATGTGGAATACCTGCACGGGCCATCTGGCTTTTTTGGGCCTTCTTTAAGGCCATAGGTGACCGCATTTTTTATTTGCTTTGAAGTATTGCCTGTTTGACTGTTGGTTATTCTTTACTACCTTCCTACCAGACTTTAAACAAATGCAGTTGACCCTTTTGTAGGCAGGCACTGGAACACAGGGTCTCACAGTCTGCTGTTGATAGTGCTGGTGTCTGTCTAAAGGAGATTCAGTGATGCATGTTTCTACAATAGGAAATCCCAAACAGAATTTGCCCGATTGCTTCATGAATAATTGAATTTTTCCGATTTTCTATGGGCACTTTTTGCTAGATTTGGATAGCTGCAAAACTCTCCAGTAGAGCTCCAAGTACAGCTGATTTGAGGTGGTTTTTGCTCTCACTGCAAGACATGAGCATTTACACCATCATATTTGATATTTGTACTTTTCTTTCATTTAAAACAAATGTGCTTCTTGTGTCCCTCTGTACCTCAGCTACTCAGCTTCACTTCCAGACCAAGTATTCCTCAAGACTTGATGCTCGTGGAATGGGGCAGCTGGAAGTAGTGGCTAGAGCAGTGATGCTGTGAGCAGATATTGAAGCAGTTTCCTTAGTAACTGGCAGCATTTTGCAGTGCTGTCCTGCAATACACCTCAAACCTTGTCCAGCTCTGGATTTTTTGTTTCCTGGGGTTTTTTTGGTTTGGTTTTTGTTTTAAGTCTCTGCATATCTGTTACTAGAGGGATGCTTTACATAGGGCTTCCAATGCCTAGTGTCAGGAGAAGCCTTCTTTCATCCCAGAATGAGAGAAAGAAAAGTAACACCTTGAAAAACACAGTAGTTGTCTGCGATCCAAGGATCCTGCAGGCGTGGTCTTGAAACATTGCCCTATTAACTGGGTAGGTAATCACATCTCATAATGCCCATAATTGAACTTATTGTACGAAATACGCACTATTTGCCTTCCCAGGGTAAGATTTGGATCTCCCAGCACGGTATCTCCATTTTGAAAATGGGTATGAAATGAGGGATTAATCATACAGGGGAGGACAAATAGAAAGTGTTTGTGGGAATTTTTTTGGCCTAAAGAAGCCCATAAAGATTAGCTACAAAGATCTCATTATACTCTTCTGTCTGGAACTATTGATGATAAATGTGGATGTAGAGGACCAGTTTAATCCCAAATAAATCAGTGTATCCACACCAGCAGCACTGAATCTCCAGCCATGTTTTACAGAGAGTAACCAAATTAAGAACTAAAAAATAGCCAAAGAGGTTTCCACCCTTGGGTTACATGACAGTGACCTGTCACTCACATTTGATCATGTAACCCAACAAAGCAACGGGCCTTGTCCTAATCACATATCCAGGATGAGGATACAGCCCTTGCATTGATTTATACAGGACACAATCACTCATCTAAGGTAACAAAACACATCAGAGCATAGAAGTCAGGGCTGGAGCATCTGGCCCCTCAGATTCAATGTATCAGCATGGGTTGGCCAACTTTCCAGTGAAAAGGGGTGGAAAGTTGCATTGTTGGTCTACCCCCTCTCCTTCCTCTTCTTCCCCCATTAAATACATAGAAAAGCAAGTGTTCGATAAAAATAACATTGTTTAGCCTTCCTCTTCTTTCCAAAGTGGCAATAACATAGAGCTTCACAGACAGATGAGGTGGCATAAAGAGGGCACCAGCAGAAATTTTACTGCCTGGAGTGGGGTTTTGTCTTAATATTTAAAATAAACTTTTAGCTGAACCCTCATACTCAGAGGTTGTCACCCTCATGGTCAGGACTGAAGAGTAATGGGTGGAGAGCACTAGGAAGCCATGAGGCTCTGCTGCCTGTGTCCTGGGGAGGGAGGTGGCAATGGGGATCCCACAGAGAGTGTTTGCTGTCGGGAGTGAGGAGCAAGCAGGTTTCCATGTCCCCTCATTGTCTTTTGCCTGAGATTGCATGTGCATTTGCTGTAATTTGAGGTCTTCAGCAGTCAGAGAAAATATTCATTTTGCTCTCACGTACATCAAAGAGAAGGCTACTGTACTGAGCAGAGTTACAGTGCTGTCACACTGAAGGAACCTGCTGGTCCTTGTTACCTTGTACCACTGGAACGGGGTGATTCAGTGCCCGTGCAGAGGTGGTTAATGAGAGGGAGGGATGGAGGGACTCAGGCCATTCCCCTATCAACATTCATTTCTGTGATACACTTGAAGGAGAGGGATCCTGCCTAGATGCACTCATACACCCATCCACATCGGACAGATGTGCCCTAACATATAAAATACATTGGCTTGTTACAGGCTGATTTTCATCCAGTCCAGCTGAGTCTGGTCCAAGTGTGTTTTAATTGTGTGAAGTCTTCATATATAGACAACAGTGCTGGTTCAGCTGCCAGGGCAGTGTAGCTCAGGAACCAGACAGTGATGCTCTGGAGGAGATACTTGTGGAAATCAGACTAGCTCAGAGAAAGAAAATTGGGGATGAGTTCCCTGTCACTGATGATGTTCATTCCCTACGCAGATTTTCTCTATGGCATTCTGCACCACTGAGCCTTACAAAAATATCTCGCTTATGACAAGCACCATATTGCTTCTCGCATCAAGATTAAAAAATACTCCACTGGGTAAGCAACATGTTACACTGTCAATGAAAGGAATACTTCTCAAATCCTTTCTGTTACACTGGGTGTCAGTGAGACTGTGAATATTGGTACAGTCTGCCTCTGTGAGAAAAAAGGGTTGCAAGATCATACCCAGAAACAATAAATGCCCCAGGTATGAAGTAAAAACATCTCTAGCCAGTACAAGTTTGTTTGCCAAGTGATAGTATCTGCAGTGTTGGTTGTAGCAATTAAGTCTGCTGAAACATGAAAACAAACACATCCCTCCACCTCCGGTTCTCCCCTCTGCAGCAGTGTTTTCATAAGTTAAAGGGGAATGTTCTTTGGTTGCTGCTTCTTGGAAGGCATATTAAACCTCACAATCTAGGCTTTAAATCACTTTCTAATACAATGAGGCCTAATGTGGAGAGGGCAGATGGGACAGATTATTCCACTTCTGTTTTCCCATGAAGCTTCTGACACAGGCTACTGTTGGAAGTTAGATAGTAGATTAGTTTGACCTCAGGTCTCATTCAGTATGGTAGCTCTTGTACTGTTAAACTCTATAAAGTATGCTGCTATCAAATTGCTTTTTACTGCTCTGTCTGGCCCCCTCCTGTTGATGATGTGTGTGGGAAGCCAAGCAAAACGTTCCATTAGTGTTTAGAAAGAGAATTTGAGATATATTTTTCAGTTGATGTTGTAGGATTTATGACTTGTATAATGCAGAAATTACTTTACTGGACTGGAATCATGTTATGTATTAATGAATTACCAGGATATGAGTCAGCCTTGGAATAGTTTGAGCAGGAAGGTAGCATTCTTCCACAAACAATAATCTCTTGATAAATCGTGCTGAAAGCTGTAATTCAATAGGAATTGTTTTTAAAGAGAATCAGAGAAAGACTATATGTGTATATCTATTCTCCACTACTGCACATTAATGCCATATTACTGCCCTCAAGCATTTAGTTACACTGATTATGGTCAGACAGCCTTTACCCTGAGTGCTAAACAGAATTGCAATAAAATGACAACTCTATCCCAAATATTAAAAAGAGTTTCATTTTTCTGTGCTTGCATCTACATTCCTGGGCCCTCTAAAAGTGCTCTGGTTTGCTTATTTCCTTCTAATGAGAATAAAAGCCCAACCTGTTGAAACAAAGGAGTGTGATTTTCTTCTGTTAGCCATGTTATGAACTGCTACTCCTTGTTTTGCTAACTTGGAGATGAGACCTCAGTTACAACAGGTGAAATAAAACCAAAAATCTAAGCTCAAATACTGAGTCAGTGGAATGGAGGAGTGTCTTCTGGGGTTTTGCTGGGTGGAGGATTTTTGATGCATATTTGCAAACCATAGTGTTGGTGTTTTCAGAGGGATACCTGCCAGGACTCTGCAGAGGCCAGCCTTTCTGGGCAGGGTTTTTAAGCAAGCCTTTGAGGCAGAGCCAGAGAACAGCAATTCTTGTGTATATTCAGTGGTCCCTTGACTTCAGCAACAACTTGAAGTAAGCTGGGAATGCACAGGTCCACAGGAGGTGAAAGGAAGTGCTGCATTTGAGTTCTCAGCTGAAAACTGAAACTGTGTTGTTGTACTTGCTCTTCAGCCCTGTCAAGTAACACCAGGCATGTTTTCACCCAGACTAGTCCCTTGTTCCTTCCAGAAGTCTCACTAGCAGCTCCTACTAAAGGGTGATGGAGACAACACCTTAGCAAAGCGAACAGTTTCCTCTTTTCAAAAATACGGCTAAAAATCAAATGTATTGCAGGATGGGGGGAATATTTCTTCCTTGACGCAGAAGGCATAAAGCCTTTATTATGTTCTCCTCAGGCTGTTAGGCTGCTCTTACAGAGTTGCTGTATAAATAGTGGCTTGAGCAGAGTGCACACGAGTAAACATGTTTATGTTTGTAGGAAAACAAATAAACCTGCCTGAAGTTTCTTTTAATGCACTTCTCTTGATATATGGCTTCTCCTACCCCCAAGCTCTTGACGAAGTAGCACAGTTTATTCCTATAATAGCAGTGGATAACTCAGCTTGCCTTTGCCTTGGGAAATGATTGATACTGGAAAATTATACATTTGCTTATAAAATTTTGGCAATGTCTTGATAAAAGTACTTATTTTCTTTAAAAAAAATGGGAAAAAGTATTAACTTTAATTGCATTTTAGATTGTCCTAGCAAAACAATGGTGGGAGGATAAATGTAATAGGAGCCAAAGCCAATTGCCTCCTGCTGGGTTCCCAAGATTAACAAAGGAACCTGAGCACAACAAAGCTCTCAAGTAATGGAGAGGGATGGGGAGGCGCTAGGACAGGTGAGCATAGGCCCAAGAGCAAGGATAATGTCTGGGAAGTCTAAGTATTGACACAACTTCTGTCTCCAATTTCAAGATGTTCAAGAATGAAAATTAGGCTTTTGCCTTTTTGTTCACAGTTATCTCTTTCACTTCATGTCACAGCAGATTCAGCCCTCAAAGCCTGGAGGACCTTGTGTTGCTGGGAAGTGGTTGTGTCCAATTGTCACATAGAGAAATACAAATTGGCTCAAGAGGATCTTTATTTTCATACCATAAATACTTCTGTTTCAAAATCTTATGTCAAAGACAATCTGTACGTAATGTGAGGAAGCTATAAAGCATATAAGTTCAGTGTCAGAGATGTGTTGAGGATGGTGGTGCAGTCATGAGTAGATTTTGTAGTTCCTATGATCTGCCAAAATGCTTAGCTTAACTCATTTCCTATTGATTTTAACAGTAATAGGTTGTAAAAATGAGTAATACTGTTAAGTGTACTTAGGCATTTTTTAATACTATTAGCTTTGGTTGTTAGAAGATAATGGTGCTTTACTCAGGTTCAGATCCCTATAGTGCATTTTTATATGTTTTAAAAATCGTTTGGAAATCCTTTTATAAGTTGTTATTCACAAAGATAGCAGCAAGGAGTAAAAGCAGGATGAGAGAACTGCCAGGAGCTTATGGTGAGGTTAAGTGTGATGTTCTCAACAGAGAAAAGCAGTACCAATTTGAAATCTTCTCTTACAAATGCCTTTATAGAACACCTCCCTAGGCTCACTTTGTGCCTGTGACCTTGGACAGATTTACTAATTTTATACCATTGTGTCTAGTTATTAGTAGGTTTTTCCCATGTTCCATGAGAGACCAGGCAAACTTTCTTACCTGCAAAAAAAAAAAAAACCCTTTCTTTTTTTAACTTCTCTATTTGAAAGTATCTGCAGAGCTGTCTCTGGTGGCCAGCATTGGTTTTCTCATTCTTCTCCCTACTAGAACAGCTGACCAAATTCAGAATTGAGCTTTGCTGAAGAATCAGAAGAAGAGGGAAACTTGGCTTGACACTTGAGACCAGGCACCTTTTCCTCCTCAGCAGTCACATGGGGAAAGTTGACACTGCTGTTCCCCAACTCTGCTTGCAGGACTGAGATTTAGCAAGTAGTTTTGCTCAATTGTGTTTAAAATATTAGAAGAAATTATCTGCCAAAATTGAATTTATCAAGTAATCCTCTACCATTATTCTGTTTTTAAGTTTGGTGCTGCCCCCAAAAATAGCAGATGGTAGGGTCTTCCATACTGCTGCAGGGAAACATATCAGAAATCCTTCTTTTTGTCCAACAGCAGAGAAATAATAATGTCATAATAATGGTGGTGATAATGATGATGTATTTCACTATAGAAATGTAAAAAAGCCTGGTCCACATCCTATCACCTACAGTCAAAGAAACCCCCAAAGACCCCAAAGTTGGCTGCCAATTTTTGCCTGGCTGAAATTGCCAGATCCTGCAGTTCCCATCCAAAAGCATAAATCTTCCTGCCCCTTGGGCAAAGCTCTTGGTGATCCAAAAGCAAGCAAATCCATGGCTGATGCATGAGGCAGAACAAAACCATAGTGCCTGGGAGCAGACTTGGCTCTGCAGTGCTGACAGGAAGAGGAATGTGTGGTGGTCCCTTGGCTTGGCACACATGTTAGGGGGAGCACACACGTGTTAAGGGAATAGGTGTTTGCTGCAGTGAGATGTTGTTCCACAGCTCCATTTCTGCAGACTCAGAGTAAGTCCTGAGGGAAGCTTGTGGAAGAGAAGGAGCTTGTGCATTCTGTGTGGAAGAAAAACTAAATATGGAATTTTTGAAAGAAACTGAAAAGAGAAGGGAAAATTAATTTGTTGTTACGTGAGATCACATAAAGCTCACTTGGAAGAGTTCCTAAAGAAAAGATTGTGTCTGTGGAGAGGGAGCAAAGAATTTAGGCATACAATTTTATTGCCAAGTCTCGTTTTTTACCTGCTTTCTGTTTGTTTTCAAACCCCAGAGATAGCACAGTGGTTCACAGAAAGTGCAACTGGTCTCTTTTGATAAGGTCTGATACCAGAGATAAAGGAAACAAGCTGCCATTTACCTTTAAAGACCTTCCCAAATGTGCTGTCTTGTTCTTCCTAAAAGCAGTTCCCTTTGCTTTAACTTCGAGGTAAATAGTGGGAAACCAGTTGCTGTGATGTTAATGAGGGTGATGAGTTTGCTGGGTGAAGAGTGGTCCCCTTGGTGCTTAGCATCAAAGAAGGATCTGCCTACTGCAGTTCCTCGAACACTGAAGGGGCCAGTGAAAGATTGCTGTCTTTTAAACTGAGGTGAATTCACAGGAATTAATAGAGGCAGCCAGCCAGCCCAAGGGAACTGCTTCATGTGAATCCTTCCTGCTTTCTTGTGTGTAACCTCAGGCCCAAGAAAATAATACGAGAAATCTAAAAAGAGATACCTGCTTATTCCTGAAAGGATCAGGTATGCACTGCACTTTTTAAGATAAATTATTTGGCCTTTACAAAATTTAGCAGTTAAAAAGGATCACACCAATTTGAGCTCTAAAAGTTAAGCTGATGGAAAAGACTAAGGGATCAGTTCAGGAAAACAACTAGGCAATCCATTCTGGGACAGGGATGCTTCTGGAGGTTACCAAGCAAAATGCTAGAGGCTGCTTAAGTACAGGAGGTTGGACTAAATGAGTATGAGTGTTTAATGCTGGCATTGAATACACTCATTCTATCAAAATAAACGTCCAGTTTCTGGGTTATGTCTTGGAAGACATTCTTCAATTTCAGACATGTAGCAGAAGTGTGAGAACACACAGTAAAAGGAGAAAACAGTGATGCCCAGACATTCTTAGAGCAAAACAAGAGTATCTAAAATGATCAGACCAAAATGATAAACAACAGAGACAGCTGTAGTTCCCTAAACTGCATTTGCACCAGAGCTGTATGGAGTGTCAATACTGCATTTGGTACTGTATGAAGACAGAGAAGGATGTGGCCTGTCCTAAGAGTGACAGCCTCAGGAGCAGAGATAGGGGGTTATTGAGCTTACTGTGGGTACAGATAAGCTGGGAGGAGGATGAAAACAAGCTGTTTCCAGGATCTCGATATACTGAATAAAAACATACAGACAGGATCCTGAGGCTGTGAGGTAGAATTAGGTAGATGATAATGTTTGTCCTTAGTACAGCTCTATACTGTGTGCCTATCCCTGAAGCTAAGTAACAGTCACTTTGCTGTGTACTGCTGAATTCTTGAAACACCTCAGTAGGATGGTTACATAATAAGTCACAGGTTTCTAATTATTTATTGACTCTGTCTCAAACATATATTGGAGTTTTCTTTTGCTGTTTATATACATTTATTTGTTTTACTACCTCTTCGCGTTCTAACAAATCATCTCTAATAAAAAGCACATTTCCTTGCAAGCAGAATCAATTTCCTTCAGAAGTCTTTCAGTCCCTGATTAGTGGGTTACATTTGGTCTTCACTAATCACATACTTAAATGTGAGCAATAAAGTTCTTAAATAAATAAATGCTTTGGTCCAAGTCAACATTAGTTATAATGGACAGTTTCCCACTCAAATTTCTGAAATACAAGATGAGACTGTCCTACCTGGGCACTTAGATTCCCATTAAAATACAGCAATTAATGCCAGATCTGGTTTTTTTCTGCAGGCCATTGGGTATGTTATTAACAATTAAGTCTCAGCAGCAAGATGACTTGATTGCAACTCAGTAATGCAATGAGAAGTCTAAATGGGTGTGGGTTTTCAATTACTTTTAAAGGCCTGGAGTTATGGCTATTTTTTCCCCTTTTGTGTTAGCCTGCTCCAGAAGCACTCAGTGGGAAGGTAATGAAGTAGAAGATTTGTACATTACTACATCTTTCCCTGCTTCCTTTTCATTGGTTTTATTATTGTAGGCTTTGAAACTTAAGGAGAAGTTAGCTATGAGCCATTCCTCCTGGTCAGGGTTGGCTGTGTATTACAGAGCTACATTCTCACATGGAGGATGCATTTTTACTAACTGTGAACAGGGCTAAGCCACAGTGGATCAAAAAACGTGAGATGTGGTGGAAACCCCGTCACATGGCTGCTGTAGCAAAACAATGCCTTCCCAGCATTGAATTTAAACCACCATTTGTTGGAGAACGTAGCTTGAATCATGACTCCCTGTGGTGCAGCAACCACTCAGATTAAGATATGTGGTTTCCCTAATGTCTGTCAAATATTGTTGGAAACCAGGCTGGCTCGGCTGTGAGGTGAACAACATTACATGGGTGGTATCAGTTCCCCGCAGAAATTGGAGGTGGGGGGAGGAGAAGACAGAATATAACTTTCAGCCAAAATACATACAAAAAAAGCATTAGTGTTTATTTTAAAAACATCATGTAACACTTCTTTAGAGTTTCTATGTATGTGTGCTTAATGAATGAGAACAAGGAAAGGCTCTGTTTCTCAGAGGAGCCGATAACTTGGAAGCTGAGAAAGGTGAACACAAAACATTCTGACTAACCTTGAGTTTGGCTTGTGTGCATGGCCTGGGGTGCTCCACACTGAGTCCACATTTGGCTTGGGGGTTAAAAATAAACCAGGGCTGTGTGAGATGGACAAAACAGAACTATATCTTGTGGGCCTTTGCATGAGGAGAATGTGGCCTTGTTAGGAGATAACCCCAGTGCCCTGAGAGCGCCTTTGCTGTGCTCACTGCCCCGGGACACCTCAGCCTGGGGCTCACCCCCCACCAACGCCTGAATCTGAAACCCACGGATTCCTTGCCGTGAATGTTCTTCATAGCAGCCTGGGCAGCAGTTATGAGACAGATAAAAATCTTTGCTGCCATAATCAAGGAATACCTAAACTTCCTGAGAGGACTGGACTGTATGGACTCACGACTGTAATAGCACCTTCAAGTATTGCTGTAATACCAAAACTTACCATTTTTGACTGATCTACCAGCGTTCAGGGTGTCGTGAGTCTCTTCTACCAATGAAGGAGTTGATGGTAGAGATAGATATTTCCTTTTGTTTTTATTGTACATTCCATTTCTAAGTAAAAAATATTTCTTTTCTGTTTTACTTCTATTTGAAATAGTATATTTAAATTTAATTTATCCATTTTGCATATATGCAGTGATCTAGTGCCTGCTTCATGTCCTGCCTCACCGAACACAGACAAATCAAATGTAAGATGGGTTCTTTGCTTATAGTGTCCAGAATCTTTACAGTCTGCACTCTGTTCCCCATCCCTGTTATAGCTTTTATTGTCTTTGAGCCACTCCTGTCTTGTTCTCTGTAGCACAAATAGCACCACCAAATAACAGTGATCTCTCCTTTCCACTTTTATTTTCAGATCATGTGAAAATTACTCCAAGCTCATGACTAAACTCATATGCAGTTATGATATATGACCTGTGTTCTGGAAGGAGGCTCCCAGTTTCATAAATTGACCTAGCTACTTAGTGTATGTTTCAGAGAAAAGCTGTTGAGATGACCATTAGTTTTCTCTAAACAACTTCTTCACTTGTTCTTAATATTAACAAACAAAATTACATTAAGGAAAACAGAGATGGGACAATCCTCATTTTTGAAGTAGATTTTTAATGTGAAATTGGGAAGCTGGGCATTGAATTCTTCAGTTCTATAACCACAACCCTCAAATTACACCTCTGTGCAAGTGAGTTTTGCACGTTTTCATTCTGTCAGGGAGTTACAGCAGTTCCTGCATCAGTTTGCAGTTCTAAAACATCTCTAAATCCAGCAGGATTTACCAGTCTCACCTGTGTGTGTGTCTGATGTTGAGCTGCTTGTTTGTAATGCTAATGCTTTTTGGAAATGTCCTGCTGTACACTTTGATTTCTTGATCACTGGTTCCTTTTAATTACTCTGAAATTTATTTTAGAGCGATGACAATCAGGAATACAGGGTACTGCATCTAAGGGCTGGAAACAGAGTACAGAAAGGAGCCTTTCTCTTCAGAGCTGCTGGTCGGAATCCAGCTCAGGTTCGGGCTTAGCAAAAATCACTGCCGTGTGATGGCTTCAGGGTGCCCTGCACTCTGTGTCCACAAATGAGTCAGTGTCCACATCACACAAACCACTGAACAATTGGTGCTACTGTAATTGGGAGTCTAGTGGCAGCACCACTGGAAAGGGCAGGGACTTGAATGAGCATGGAAAATGAGCTGCTTTATTCCCTGCTCCCTCAGGTCACCTTTGAGACACATCTGTTTGAGGAAACTTAGAAGAAATTCGATCTCTGGTAGCTCCCTTCTGGAGATAGAAGAATTTACTTTGCAGTACTGACAATCTGACACCCACTAAAAAACTTTACATTCAAGAAAAATAAAGAACATTATGGGATCGTTTAACATGGGAAAGCCTGAACTAAAAAAAAAAGCTGCATATGATGGAAAAATCAACAATAAAATCCAAATGCTGACTTGAAATAATAGGAACCTAGCCAAACTAATATTATCAAGCATGGCCACTATTGCCAAAAATTGCTTCCCTCCAAACACCAGGGAAACCCTGTTCCTTTATTAAACCATTGAACAATCTCTTCCAGTTGAATCCCTTTTAGGGAAAAAATTAAGGAGTGCTTCCTCTGTTCAGACATTCTCTTTGGAGGTGAGAACGTGGTTTGCTAGAAGAGATACTGGACTTTATTCAGCCTGAGATGATGCCTTGATGCCATGGAAACAGGGGCTGGAAGGAGAGCCATCAGCAGCACAGGACACCATAAAGAGAAGTCTGGCACTGCCAGTGTGCCCGTGAATCCGTGGTGGAGCTTGGAAGACACCTTTGGAGGTCACCTGCTCCAACCCCTGAACTTGGCACTTCCACTGGGTCTGCTATGAAGTAGGGAGCTCCTTGCTTAGATTTTATGTGTATCATTAGTATTCCTAAAAAAAGCTGGCAGGAAACGGATCATGCGCTACCAGCAGTGAATTTAGCCCCGTAGTCCCTGCAAGCTTCAAACAGCTCAGCTGTGAAGACACCTCTTAATACACTGAAATGACACAGTCACCTATGCTGATTGCAGTGGTGAATGTGGCATGAATTTTTGACTAAGTGAAAATAAAAAAAATGTGGTTTATGTCAAATAAGTGCGTTAGCAAATCTGAAATGTTCTCAGACAGCTGGGACTACATGTGAATTTATGCCAAATGCAACTAAAAATAGAAAACAAACTTCAACCTTAAGCTGAAGTTTTCCACCGCGGTTCCTCAGAAACACAACATTTTGACTTTTCATCTTAAAGCAGTTAAAAAACTCAATTTAAGTAACTGTAAATCATTTTAAGAGCACCTCAGATCCAGAAAGTTAATTTATCAGTATTTATTTTGGGGTGTGGGAGGGGGGAAATTCAGAGCAACACAATACAAAAATGTTTGTATGTTTGAGTGTGTATGTGGGGGTGGGGGCGGGACTGTAACCTGTCACATCTCTGTTTTTGTATTTTTTGACTTCGGTAGATGAGGCTACCAGATTTTGTAGTGTTTTGTGTACAAAGGAGACAGGATTTAGATGCCCACGTTTTTTCCCTATTGTTGTGGTAAAGCAGGATTTGAAACCCGGGGCTGTGAAGGTCAAATTCCCAACTCTGTGGTCTCTTGTGAGATACACCTGTGTCCTGAGGGTGGTGGGAAATAAGCACATCCTTTCAGGCTAAATATGGAGAGGTATTGTGAAGCACCACAGAGGTGTGAGGGCCAGCTTCAAAGTTCCTGGGAGCCTGGGGATAACAGCATCCAGAGCACAGATTTCAGAGTTTCAAAAAAAAAAAAAAAAAAAAGAGGATTTCAGCATCCCAGCATCCTGTATCACACCACCAGTTTCTTGTAATGAAGAGTGTGCAGTGCATATTTTTCCCTTTTCTATGACAAGTGCTGAATTCCTCAGGGGGCTGGTGATTGTGCAGACAGGGCTCTGCAGAAAGCTGGGTCCCTCCCTGCCTTCCTCAGCCGGGAGCAGCTGGGGTTGAGGCTCAGCCAGGGGAACCTGCACAGGGGCTTCCCTTGTTCCAGCAGCCAGAGCAGGATGCTGAATTCAGCAGATTGAACTTCTGAGAACAGCAGCAGGAGGGGGGATGAGAGCTTTAAAGGGCGAAAAAGCTACGGAATAGAAATGCATTTGGCCATCCTGAGTGCCTGTTACTCAGCAAGCAGTGGTCATGTCATCAGGCAGACTGTTTTTCCATGGGCAAAGAGGGAAGTGCATCCTCCTTAATGTGAAGAGAAATAAGCCTTTTATGCAGCAACACAAAGTGCTGCATGTGAAAGCAGTGCATAAACACTATGGACTAAACTAGTGCAGGATAAGATCACTGTTGAGAAATACAAAATTGGTTTTGAAAAAGAGACTTCCAAGGTAAGTCAGAGCCAGAAAATGAACTGCTTTTGTAAATTTCCTGCAATTCCACATAGCGAACGAGCTTACACATGAATGAAACCATGATGTATGATTTGGCTTCTCAAGCATTAAAAATCCTTTTTAACTATAGCTGCGGTGTTCATTCCCAAATGATTTTACTTTGTGTATTTATTTAGAGAAAGCTGAAACAGTTTGCCATTTATCTGTATTCAAAGGCTGCATATTTCCAAGACTGTAAAGGAAACCTTAAAAAGAAATTACTTTAGGAATTCAAATGATGATATTTTAAAAAGGATACAAAAATGCATTAAAAATTAAGTAGATGTAAGAAAGAGAAAATCTCAGTTGTCATCTTTGTGTGACTTGATCATAGCAAGTGATTGTGATGCACACATAAAATTGGATAGCACAGATTTTTGTTCATCATGTTTATTTCATTTTATGTTATGCATTTGCCTGAACAGTTGCTTCCCACATTGTGAATTATCTCTTGTGTGAATGTTTTGAAACATTCAAAGTTGGAGGTCATATAAAACATAGCTGCTTATGACATTTTAATTTGTGCATAAACTCTCACACAGATTTTGGGTTTGTGTACACATACAGGAAATCCTAATTTTATAGTTCTTGAAGGTAAGTATTTGCATTTATAATAATGGAATGAGACCTAGAATGTTTCATTAAATGTCAAAACTATGTAAATAATGCTTGGATATAGGAATTGGATAGAATACCCTGAAGTATGGTGAGTTTTCAAGTTTTTTAAAACACCAGCAGCTTTCCAAGCATGTACAATATGAAAGTCTAAGTTACATATTGTAATGGTGGTGTTCAGGTTTTATTCTTAAAAAGTAGCTCTAGAAAGTGTGGAAACTGTCATAGGAGTACTATTTCATTCATTTATAAGTCAGGAACATTGGAGGAATGAGATTTGTTGAAATCACCACTCAAATTATGTCATTGTATTCAATTTTCTGACCTATAAGCAGAAAAATTAATCACAGAAGAGATTGTTTTTTAAAAAAAGGATAATAAAATGAACTCAAAAGTGTTATTTTGCACAGATTGCTGTTTAAGGTACCTTTAATGTTTTCAGCAAGCCCATTTTGTCAGGACTGCTGTCAAATAAACCTCCACAGCACCTGCTCAGCAAAGCCTTTGTGCTGTCCTGGGAGCAACGTGCTCTTGGTTGCTTTTTTCATGGCCTGCTGGGTTGAAGAGGCTGTGTAAGCCAGGGTTTCACATTGCTGAGCAGTGATAATTAGAGATGCCTGACTTTTCTTAGGGGAAAGAGGTCATATTTTCTTGAGTTGGATAGAATGTGGACTTTGGACTAATATTTTCTGTGTTAGATGCAGCCTGTCCATTCCTGATGCTGGCTTATTCTCCAGCAGTGTTTTGCTTAGCCTCTCCAACTCTGTACAGTCTTGTAAGGCAGAGGAGAAATCTGGGAGCAACTCCCTGTGCTGGTGGGCAGATGTCAGCGTGTTGGTCAGTGAAAGAGGGAGTCGCTTGATTCAACCCAAACCTTTTTTCCTTTGTGCCACTACCGTCCCCAAAAGCTCCATACTCTCCCAGGCCTGATGGGTCAGTATGATCAGAAGTTAAAGGTTGCCATCTAATGGGGAACATACATAATACAATCTTCGTGGGGTTTTAGCAAATTACCTCTTCTTGTCCTTCTGCATGTACCTGTAAGTATTTTCTTTACAAGGCACTAGAGGAATGAGAACAACATTTTATTCAGATTTTACCTGGGATGGTAAATGATACTTTGTCAGTAACAAGACATTGCAACCCAATGAGAAAATTCAATCATTCACTGTAACCTGAGTAAGTCTAATTTCCTAATGCTTTTTCTGTGAATTCAGATATAGATGAGTGTTCCTTTGAAAGGACCTGTGACCACACCTGTATCAACTACCCTGGAAGCTTTGAGTGTCTCTGCCACAAAGGCTACACCTTGTACGGACTGACGCACTGTGGAGGTTTGGAAACTGAGTTTTGCTTGCATGTGTGTTTGTTTGCTTTGTGAACTCTGTACAGAGCCACACATTCTTTTAGATTAAGGTTTTATAACTCAAGATGATAAAGACGTAACATTAAAATAAACTTAAAATATCGTGAGCTGGATGTGACTAAAATTTCAGCATCTCAAATTTGCTGAAGCATTCCCAAGAGAAAAGCACCAATGAAAACCAGTGTCCCACCATTTTTTGATCAGTATTTCCACAGGAGTGAGGTTACTCAGAACTGTTAGGAGGCTTCATACGATGGGCAACAAAGAGAATAGGGGAAGGATGTCCATTTTGAAAAGTTTATGTATTTAGGCTCTGTTGGCATTTGTCCTTAACAGTCTGTGACATAAACTACCTGTGAAATGCATAACAGAAGGCTATAGTGGATCTTCCTCCCATCTTCTGGGGAGTTACTTTCAACCTTTTTGGTATGACTGGAAAGAATTGGTGCTGTAATGTTTCATTATCTAGGGGAGGGATATTTTTGAAGTGCAGTATTACCCCAATGACCAAATTAGAGGTTGAACTGATGTAGCAGAAACAGATGCTGGCCCCTCACTTCTGAGGGCTGAGCTCACCTGATTTTGTAATGTCAACATGAGGCACTGCTAATGGTATCTCTGCATGGCTTCTTTTTTGGGAGAAAGGTGTAGGAGGTGTATGCTGGTCTCTCTTTTATAGAGAAGTATCACATGAATTCATGGTAAGAGTAGAGGCAGGCAGGAAGAGAAATAGGAGTCCATCTAAGGAAGCAATTTGGGATCAGACTCCACTTGAGAGCAGTTGTGAAAGCAAATTCAAAGTCCGAAAGTTTTTGGGATCTGTGTTATGTGAGGTGTGGACAGACTGATCCTTAGTTTCACTGTTAATTCCTTAATGACTTAATGTACTAGTTTAGGGAAAGCCTCAAGGTTTGGGGTTCTGCCTCAGTCTTTAAATAACCTTAAGCCTCAGTTCAGCTTCAGTCTTTTCAATAAGACTGAAGAAGGACCAAAACTCTAACTGGAAATACTCAGTGCTGAACTTTGAGCAAAAACATAACCAGATCCAAACCTCCTGCTTTTTTCCATTATGAGCAGATACAACATCACAACTCTGAATCCAGATTTGTCCAGGCCTCAAGTTTTGCCACTTAGGCCTGTCATTAGTTTGAGTCCTTGCATGCTTAATTTTGAAGTCTACCAGTGAGCCAGAACATTAGAAATTCTGTGTATCTCCTGTTGATTCGGTGTCATTTCAGCTCATTAAATAAATAAACATCCTCCTGGTGGTGGGAAGAGAGGAGATGAGAGATTGCCCTTGTTGGCATAAGTACATGAATGATGAGTGCATGGACTGAAAAGGATCCACATCATACTGGCTAAATACTTTTCTAATGTCCCGAAAGTTGAAAGATTTTCTGTGGAATATCACTGATAACATATAGGATAGTTTCTTTGCCTTCTTGCAAGCTTTACCTTTTAATTTTATTCGAGGAATAGAAGCCTAAACTACACTTCATCTGCTAAGTTTCTGTCGAATGCATCATTTCCTCCTTCACCTGAATTTCTAAAAGAAAACTCTGGGAATCACTGTGTAAATTTATCTGCTTGTTTTGCAGAAGTGCTATAATCTCACAGAGGTTTATGCCTTTGACATTTTTCTATATAATGCATTGTTGTCTAGATGCAGCAGAGACTTCTGAGCATGTTTTGTATCTTGTGAGTACTTCCAAGAATTTCAGTGGAACTAGTCCTGGCAAGTAAACTGTACCAGATGCATAAATCCATGGGAGAGTAGGAGCTGGACAGGTTAAGGACAAATACATGCAATATGCACTGAAGTTGTTTGGCACTGTCTGTCTTTATATATTTTTATTTAGACTCAGATGTAAAATGTACAGTAGAAATAGATTTCCTTATGCAAATCATATCTTAATGCATGGTACATGTGTGTACACATGGTTAAGACTCTTCACAACTTTAAAAATGTTTTCAGATATTGATGAATGCAGCATCAGCAATGGTAGCTGTGACTTTGGGTGCCTTAATACCATGGGAAGCTATGAGTGTGTCTGCCCACCTGGAAAAAAACTGCACTGGAATAAAAAGGACTGTGTTGGTAAGTGTGGAAGTGAGACTCAGAAGTGACTGTGGTGAGGTTCCTGTTCTCCAGGAGGGTGGAAAAGCCCATGGTTTTGCTTGAGAGAGGCTTTGTTTTCACAATCTAGACCCCAAATTAATTTTATAAACTCAGGTAACACCTGATCCTGTGGAGCTCCATGGGCTAGGATACAACTGCAGGTCAATTAGTGAAGGAACAGTATGTTGGATTTTATTTGTGTGGAATGCTTTTTTTAAGCTTATGAGTCCATTCACAGAAATCTAAGTATTGTTATTATCTTACGTATTTTATACTTTTGTCCTTAATTTGCCCTTTTCCCATCTCTGTAATGTCACCTGTTCCTCTGTTTACCTCTAACACTATTTAGAATATTCAAAATATTTAACTGTTTACAGGTAAGACATGGTATTCATGGTATAATTGGGGTATTCACAGAACCATGCACCAATTTTTCAAATTATCTCTAAAGGTATCCTGCCTCATATAAAGTACTGATACTAGCTGAGTCAAAAGTATTAATCAAATGAGTACAAATCCTGAGACCAGGAAACTTCTGGCACTTGCTGCTAGTGCCACTTTGTGGCAGACCTGAATTTCTGTATCCTTTAAATAGATTACTTCTTTTCTGGAGTCTTATTTGAAGCACAGAAAATCTTGGTCATGGCTACAGCCAAAGTATTTTCTGTGAGATTTTAATTCTGGTTTTTCATTTTTAATGAGAATGGCATACCTGGGCATTTTATGGCCAAATTTTTAACCACAAATAACTTCTCAAAAGGCACATTTGTATTCCTGTTACTAGGGGATGATGCTTAATACCTAACTGAGAGCAAGAAAAAGGGGAATCTGCTTTCAGGGAATCTCTGCACATACAGAGAGAAAGCACTTCTTAATCTGGAGTAGAGAGCACTGCACTGGCCTCATGTGATCACACAATTGTGGCATTTTTTACATGGATACAGCAGTATGGAAAGCACTTTATAACCAAGGCGGGGTGGGGGGTGAGAGCCTCAAGCTGAATTCCAGCCTTTGCCATTATGTTCTTCCTAACCACAATTAAGTGCTTCACTTTCCTGCTTACCTGTCTGTACATTACCTTCCCTGCTATGTAGAGAACTAAGCATTCTGACAGTAAGAAATAGCTCACTGTTATTTGTAGTTATCCACTGGGTCTCCCTTGCCATATACCAGTTATTCCTCTGGAAAGGATTTTGTAAGTTAACAGCTGGGACTAAAATTTTTGGAGGTCTAGTATAAAGTTAGACTACTTGTGCAATATTCCCTCTCAATGTACTAAGAATGCTGTTCCCATGGTAAGAGGCTGTATTGAAAATATTTTCCTGGTTGTAAATTTCTCCTCATTATTTAAAATGCTCAGCTGGAAGATGGAAGTAGAATGCTCTTGTCTGTTGATGCACACTCTAGTATTTGATGACTTCAGTGAGGCTTAAAATGAGTGTCATCTCCCTGCTGATCACCTGCCTTTATTACCAACATTTTTGAGAGGAAACTATATTCTAAATTGTTACAAAAGCACAATAAAAAGAAAAAAGCAGAGGAATTGTATTTAGTGATCCTGAATGCCACGTGATTTGGAGACATTTGCAGTAACAAAACCCTCTCTTACTGAGCAGTGGAAATTTGTGTTTTGTTGCCTCCTCAGTCCAAGGAAATAGTTCCTTTAAAGACATCACCAGAGCAACATAGAAGACTTAGGAGGGAGATAAGTGGAGGATGATTATTCCCATATTTGAGATGTGAACATCAGGCATGTTTATGGGACTTGTATATATTTATATTTAATGACCAGCGAGGCCAGGAATACAAACCAGCTGGAGGCTGCTGGGACTCTTCCTCTGCACTCAAGCCAAGACAGGCAACACTCATTCCAGCTACTGCATTGGAACTGCTTGGTTTCGTGCTGGTTTTACTGGGCTTTTCCCAAGCCCTGGTAGACCCAAACCAGTCTAGCTGCTACAGCTCTGGTGTCAGAAGCACCCCCTACCTCGGTGTGGTCTGCTAGTGAGCTGACAGATAGGAAAAATGACATTTGCAGTACCACAGTCAGCAGTGAGAAAAACAAATGTCAGCCAAACCTGTCTTGTAAGGTGAGCAGGTTTGGAGGAAACAGTTGGAAGAAAACAGTAGCAAGAAACATTTGGAGAAAAATCATGTACCTGAAACAGCATTTCTGTGAGGCTGAAGCAAGAACTGCCCTTCAGCCACTTGGCTGAGATTTAAGCAGCTGCTGCAGAAATAGCTGCTTGAAGAGGTGCCCAGCTGCACTTGATAGGAAGTCAGTGCAGAGGGGAACCTCTGGGGAAAGGAGGGAAGCAGTGAGGCCTCCTCCCTGTAGGAAGTGATGGCATGTGCCAACAGCAGCTGAGAATGAACCTTGTCGTTTGTGAGGGAAAAGATGTACTTCAGTAATATTTCAATCCAAAAGGATGGCAAATTAAAATAAATGCACGTTTATGATTATCAGTGTCATACCATCATCTCAGGATGAAGCACAGAGACTGCTCCAACAATTAACAACAACTTCATGTGCTTTCTGCTAAAACACAAGCACTCCCTTATCCAAGTACAAAGAGTCACTTGTGAGACCTGCAGGCTTCTCTGTCTTCATCCTGCCATGAAGTGAAGATGAAAAGCTGGATTTCTCCTTCACATGAGCTGCACTGTGCCTCATGCTGTGGACACTGATGTGAAATGGCTCTGTGATCTCTTTGTGTGTCACAGGGTCCCTTCTAGCATTGTTTGGGGCATTTCAGCAGTGTCTGAAAGGACCAGCAGGACCATCCATCTCCATCCCAGCATCTCCTGCCTCACTTCTGCCTGGCTCAGAAGGTTCCTAGCTCCAGAAGCTAGAGCATAGAGCTAAAGTTTAAAAGTCTGTGAGAGTTAGAGAATTAAAAAATACCATTTTAGTGGTCATCTAAACAAACAAATCACTGTGCACAGTGTGTAGTTGGTCTGTTAAAACAGAGAGCTCTGCCTCCAAAAGGGGGAAAGGAAATCTCAGGGCATTAGTGTTACCTGTTGCTTCTGAGATCGAGATGTGCACACAGAATTGTGCTCATAGAGTCACCTGCCTATCCAGATCCCAAAGTAGAGGATAGGAGGGAAAGACTGGTCTAGAGTTTAGGTGTAAAAATGTGAAGGAGTTTCATTTTCAAGTACAAGCTCAACATCCAAATCCAGACGCTCTCCCTTAACACGTGCTTATTTCAGAAATACGTGTATCTGCCATTATGGTTTTTGCCCCTTCCTGCCTTTTCTCACCATTGTATCCAAGTGTGCACACAAGGTTCTGGGTTGGGCAGCATCCGATTGTTTTATATGTCTTTCTTTTTTTTCTCCTCAGAGATGGTGAAATGTCTCCCAAATGCCAAACCAGCTCCCAAGGCTCAGCTAGTGTGCAGTAAGACAGGAGGCATAGAGAGCTGCTTCCTGTCGTGCCCATCCAATACTCTTTTTGTTCCAGGTTTGTACAAAGTATTTGTCCTCTTACGTCTAGGGTGTGACTTGATGATTTTTCTCTGTTAATGTATTCATGATTTTTGCATTCATTTTTTGATATGGACAACAGTAAATGAGCAAAACATCACTATAAATTAAATCAAGAAGAGCGGATTGTCAACTACACATGAGAACTTTGGTCCTTCATTGCCTAATTTGAGGTGTCAGTTGCGAAGGTGGGAAAATTCTAACAAAAAGCTTGTATTAAAAAGTAACAGGAATTCACTGAAATCAGCTGTTCATTTTTGCCCTCCCTTTTGTCACAGCAATTCAATATATAACAACATTTTTCTGCACCATCCTGGTTAAAGTGGATGTGTCTCTCAGTCCAGCTGAGTAGTATTTATAAAAATTTGGGCATTTTGTTCCCTTCTCTCCTTTTTTTTTTACCATTTGCTACTGGTAGTTTTCATCTTCACAGTTTTGCAGGGAAGGAGGGGGGGATTGCTGCTGCTTTTTCATAGATGTTCTGGCACAGGATTATTTTTGAGTGTCTGCTTTTCACGTTTAGTCTTGGCCCTATATGCAGTCAAGCTATTCAGACTTTATTTTCAGTTTAGCAGAGATTATGGAACTGTGCATTTCCAGGACACGGTTTTATCTCTGCAATATGTAGACACTGTTCTGGTTCTAAGTATGCCATTTTTGTTTCCGATGAGAAATTCTGTCAGAACCTAAAGCTAAAATTATTATGAAAGTACATGGTTTATTTTTTAAATTATAGGGGTGATCAAAGCAGAAGGACTTCACCATGGACAATCACAAAATATTTTTTACATGTGCACAGCTAACCTTGTGCCAAATCACTTACAAAATTATCATTTCAGTGCCGGAAGAAACAACTCTTGCCGTCAACACTGTGAAGTGTTCAAGCATCTGGCGAAGTATTTCAGCCATTTAAAACCCAAGTTCAGCACTTACGATGTCTCCTTGTTTAGCAGCATTAAGAAGTTGAAGCCTCAGGCAGGTGCTTTGTGAGGCTGTTGCCCGTGTGCTGACTGTGTTCTGTCCCCCAGACTCGGAGAACAGCTACACGCTGAGCTGCGGCGTCCCCGCGCAGCACGGCAAGGCGCAGCCCAGGCGCAACGCCACCCTGCCCAGCTGCTCAGGTGGGTGCTGCCCTGCTGCTGGGCCCGGGGAGGGAGGGCATGGACCTCCAGGGATTGCAGGACATCAGGCTCGTTCGTTAGGTAAGGCAAGGGTTAAGGTGTTGCCCAATAACAAAAGGAAAAACCTTGCAACAGAGTTAAAGTGTTAAGATAGAAAAGCAGCTCTTTAATGAAAGCTTTCAGGTGTGCAAAGTACGGCATCGTGCACGTGTGGTACAGGAGTTCTGTAATTCTCTAGGGTTAATTAATTAGTATATCTGGCTGGGACATCCAATAGGAAATCAGTTACCCCAGTAACCCACCCTTGGGTCAGCCCCCATGGAGTTTCCCTACCCTATTCTCTTGATATGTCTCTTAAGTTCTGGTAGAAAATACGATGTCCTTGTCAGGAATTCTCTTCTTAAGAATAAGGCTAAACATAGTAAAAGACAAATTCACCCAAAATCCGACAAGATGTGCAGAGCAAGCGTGGTACTAGCACATTCACTGATCTGTGTGGGCTCAAAGGTAGGTACTCACATGAAAAAAATGTACTTGTGGCAATGAACCCCCTTGCACAAGCTGTGTAATTCTTGGGCTGCCTCTTTTCTATGTCACAAGAAAGCTTTTGAGTCTGTTTTTAAAAATAAGTTTCAGATCTCATTTCATTTCTGTCCCAGTGGTAGATTTTTTTACTTTACATCAACAGATTCCCTGGCCCCTCCAATCAAGCAGAAAGCTCGTTTTAAAATCAAAGATGCAAAATGCCATTTACGGCCTCGCAGCAAAGAAAAAACAAAAGATTCTGGGAAGCAGGCTGTTTCAGGTAGGTGGTTTCTTCCAGCATGTAAACAACACTTGTTTGTTTTTTTTTTTTGCTTGTTCATTTGCATGCTTTGTTTTCACATTGCAGACAGGAAAAAAATCAGTCGGAATTTAAGTTCAGGCCAAGGTTCCCACTCTGGCTGAACAGTGCCTTGGGTTGGATCTTGGGTGCTGAAAATCTCACCAGTTGCTTTGAAAAATCTTTGTTCAAAAGTACATGAGTTGGGAATTAAGCTGATCCTTTTTCTGGCCTTGATAATGGCAGAAATACCCCGAGACAAAAAGCTATGACTAATGCAAAGTTATGTGAAACAGGGCTGGTTTGGTTTGGTTTGGTTTTCCCAAATGAGGTTTTTAAAAGAAAACAAAAGCTGTTATTTGTTTGGTTTATGCTGGATTAGTAACCTATTGTGGCACCAAAGAAAACTCCTAAGAGGGAAGGTTATTACGAAAATCTGATGTTACGCAGCCTCAGATCTTTTGTTATGAAAGAGTGAGTAGTAATGATGTTAGAAAAAATATTTGTAAGATTTAGATGTAATTAACAAAAATGTGGTGTTAAAAAAGCTATATTGCTGCTTAAAACACCAAACATTTACTGGTGATCCATTCTCTGTTGTGAATTTTTCTTACCACCACTTTCACTAGTGAGTGAGAAGTCTTATATGAGCCCAGAACACAGAAGAGTAAAAATAGCTGTTTTTAAAAAAAGTGAATGGTTTAAAAATTTAGACTCATATTTCATCTTTACCCTGCAATCTACACATTTATGCCTCTAATTTTGCAAGTGTTGACTTAGGTCTTTGTTATTAAGATGCTTGCCCCTGTGAATAAGATGTGATTATCAGATTCATTTTTAAAGTCATAAAAGCTGAATTTAATTTTTTGGTCCATACAATCCCTTGGATGCATTTCCTTGTCCTTTGCTTGCTTTGCTTTGTGTTTATGTCATCTGAACCTCTAACAGTAAGATTATACCATACAACCACACCCTCAGAATTAAATCCTTCTGGTGGCTTGAGTGCTACAAATTGCTCCCTGACCTGGAAGGTCTATCACCTGTGGCAAACTATGATTCCTGCTCAGATAAAACCTTCCAATACATTTTCATAACCTCACAATCAAAGCCTTTTAAAGCCTTTGCTATCTGATGATTGTCACTTCTGAAAGGGATGGAATACCTGCTGATAGTTTCTAGAGGCCCAGGCCTGACATTCTCATAGATTTATGAAATTGACTCTCTAGCCATCATCAAATGTCTGTTTATAGTATTTGCTGATTTAAAATAATTTCTGTAAAGAGCTTTCTAATCCTTATGCAGGAAAGGGCTGGGCAGTTTTTAGGCATTGGAGGTAGCACTGCGCAGCTGAGCATCACCAGACTGTGCTTATGCCTTCTGCATTCCCTGGCAAAAGAAGCAAACCCAGCACTGCCCAGAGAAGGAGATGTCTCACAACACACAGGAAACACTACGAAGCCTGTCACTGCATTCATGATAACCCAGTGAGATATCACTTGTTAGCCTGTCACTTGCCACTTTCCTACTTGATTTCTTTTCTGTGTTGCTTCTCTCATGCAAAGGAGGTCAGTTCTCCTGTACAGACAACTGTCAGGTGACCTTTGTGAATCTCAAGTGCGATTCCTCCAAGAAAAAACGCAGAGGCCGCAAGTCACCATCAAAAGAAGTGTCCCATATCACAGCAGAGTTTGAAGTGGAGATGAAGTCTGAAGAAGTCTCAGGTTTGTGAAAGATTGTTCTACGGAGAGCAATCAGAATTTACTTCCTCAGTGTGTTGTTAAAATCTCTTTGATGCTATTTCATCCAGCTGCCATGAACACCTTTTAGCACAAGCCTCACTCAGTGGCCTTTCCAAACTCAAAGTTTCAGAGATTTAATTGAAAAGAACCAGGGATGAAATTAAGCCAAAGGAACAAAGATTAAACCTGCATCCAAATTCCTTCAAGGCCTTGAGTTAAGTCATGTGCTTTAATTCAGTCTGATTTCTTTAAACAGCAGAAGTGCTAATTGATATACAGGGAACATAAAGATTAGGTAGAAGTTCTGCAAAAATGATGGTAAAAATATCCTCCAAAATGTAAGTTGCTGAGTATTTAGTCTGTGAATCACACAGTTTTATCACACAGTTGATAAATTCATGTTTTCTTACCAAACTTCAGGAATAAAACTAATTGATTTAAGTTCTTAATGAGATGGAATATTATCTTATAAATTCCAGCCAAAGAAAATGTGGACTGAATCCTATAAAGATGTCAGTCCTCAAAGGCAGATTTCTTAACCTTGAGGAGCACCTCATTAGCCAAGTGATTCAAACAGTAGTCGTGCATGAAAGCACCTTTCTTTTTGTCACTGACACGAAGGTGTTTAGGTCAGGGAAGTGGCAGGAGTTCCTAATCAACTGAGAAAAGCATGGGCAGTGAAAATTCAGGAACATTAATGGTGGCAGACTGAACACACCTGGAAGGAGAACACATTGGGATTGTCGCTTTCTGCAGTACTCAGCATGCACTTGTAGGCCATGGAACTGTTCCATGGACCTCAGGATACTGTCCTGTCCCTTTGAAAGGCCTGATCTTGAATGCAGTGAGCTGCTGCTTCAGTTTATATGGACAAGACAGTGAAGCAAACAGAGGCGTCCCAGTGCAACGCAGGCTAAGCTTTTTGTTAAGCACCTCTTTTAAACATGAATCTCAATTGCTTCTAGTTTTGTTATCATTTCCCATCTAGACACCTGTAACATTGACTGTGTTCGGAAAAGGATGGAGCAGAAGCTGCAAACTGCAATCAAAACATTGAGGAAATCTATTAATAAACAGCAATTTTACATTCAGTTTTCTGGGACAGAATATGAAGTGGCTCAGAAGCCAGCTAAAGCTACTGAAGGGCATGAAGCGTGCAGTACGGGGCAAGTACTGCAGGATGGAAAATGTGGTAAGTCCCAACAGCTCAAATATTCAGTCATATCCCCCAAAACAAGCAGTCCAAAATTACCTTTTCCATGGTGAACCAGGGAGGAAATCTCTGAGATAATGATTGAGAATTTAATACTCAGTATATATGCATGGACCATAGATGGTTCATAAGACTCTGAGGGGAATTCATTAGATGGTTGTAGGAAATCAAAAGCATAAATATGGATACATTCCCATGCTGTCAGGTGGTAGGTATCAAAACCTGCCACAAGACAATGTTGGCAATCAGTTCCCAGTTGCTTCCATCTTATCAAAATATAATTACAATTCCGTAAAATAATAATATGATGTTTACCTCGTTGCTATATATTTACTTTTACACCACCACTCTCACTCACCTCACCACCAAATAATGTGTGATCCATGGATATGTTCTATTTAATGTTCAAGAGGTCCAGTTAAAAAAAATTGTAGCAATCTATTTTATGTAAAATACTTAATTTCTTTAAGCCTTTTCACATAGGCACTCTATGTGCTTTGCTGGGGACAGTGTGCTTGTGCAATCTTATTAATGGCAGTTCGCAGCACTGCAAGCTTTCTAATCACTTATTCAAAAATCATCATATCTATTTCTCCAGCTTTTTAGACACCAAGTGATTTACAAGCCAAAAGAAGTCAGATGTGATAGGTGCTTCCAATGAGTGGGTTCAGAGGTAGTTGTCATCATATGGGAACAGTGGTTTATAAACTGTATTTGAAAGACTGTTGCTATTAGTTTCTAGAAACTCGGGCATTTTAACCACCCCTATCCAGCAGAGAAAAATGTGTAATGCAGTTACATGCCCTGTTGTAGCAAGAAAAGCTCATGTATTCATATCTGTATTTAAGATGCTGTACAGTGGGGTATCTGAGTTGCAAGAGACACAAATTATTACAGGGAATACATTGCCCATGGAGAAATCTCTAGAACTGATCTCAGGAGACAGACTTTTTCTAGTCATCTGCCATAAACCCAACTTGTAACTGTACCTGGTATAAACTAAAAGCTCACATTTCCCACACTTTGTGCAGCACTGCTTTAATGAACTGCAAGATACTGTTTTAAGACTGCACCCAGTAACACACGTGTGAGAAACACCTGAGTGCATTACAAAGCTATTTAATAGTTTGAACAATAGAAGTAGGACCTCACCCTGATAGAAATTGACCTAGACCACAGTGGAGATGTGGTTTACACCAGGTGAGGATCCTGGCCTAACATGTGCGAAACATGTGCCATCATAATCCTGGGGCCAAAGACATCCATCTTCTCTAAATGTTTGCTATTAGGACAAATAATGTGATCAAAATGAACATCCTTACGTAGCCTCCCCTTCTCTTTCCTCAGTTACCTGCAGCACGGGCACCTTTTATAGCGGAGAACACAATCAGTGCGTTCCGTGCTCGCCAGGAACGTACCAGGACACAGAAGGTCAGCTCACCTGTGAGCCTTGCCCCAGTAACGATGGCCAGGGAGTGGCGGGCGCCCGGAACGTGTCGGAATGTGGAGGCAAGTTGAACGTGGTTATAAAAGCTTTAGGTGTTGCCACACACCCTGTGAGGCAGGGAGGCTGCGAGAGGAGAGAGCCTGCCACACTTCTGTCTTGTAAAGGTAACAGAAGAAACCTCTGTGCCCTTACGAGAAATGGAGGGTTGGGCTTGGGCCGTGCACTCACATTGCTGACAAGAAGATGGGATCTGCTACAGCAATGTGAGTTGTGGTATGGAAATGACCAAGCCAAGCAGAGCACTTTGTGCTTCAAGTCAGGTATGGAAGTACCTTGACTTGTAAGGATTCATCAGTATATTGTGAGCCAAAGAAATGGACTACTTTGGACTGGTATTGGTGAGTCTAATAATGAACCCACTGATTTAATGTTTTGCATGAGATGCAGCTTACCTGCTCTCATTAGCAGCAATTATAAATTTGAGATAGTTATGCTGCAAGGATCTGTAAGCCAGACTCAGAACTAATGACTGCAACTTTCAGTGCTGCTTGAATGCACTGTAGCTTTTGGCAAGTGATGTAGCATCTCTGATTCAACTTCATGATTTATAAACTAAATTATAATGATGATAATACCTGGTGCTTCTACTGTAATTTGATCAGTATAAGTTTTTAAGACAAAAAACCTGCTAATTATTTTCTTTACCTCATTTCATTACAGACTATCAAAATCTACTTTGTAACAGATACATTATCTGACTTTTAAATAAATCTGTCCTATCTGCTGCACAAGTTCTAACTTGACAACTCATCCATGCAATTTACATTAATGCTTTCTTCAAGGACATCTAAAGTGAACACGTGGCAAATGTCACTTGAGAAACTGCTACTTTTTCCCATCTGCTGAATAAAAAATAACTGTAGTGTCTCCAGTCCAAACATATAAATTTTGCTGATTTGCTGTATGAAGGAACTATCAGAGGAAAAATTTGAAACACCTGTGCATCTTTGCTATGCTGATTTGTATTTATCCAAAACACAAGAATAGCTTATCAAAATACAGTCTGAGTTTATAAAGATTGACTATAGCATACTGACAAAAGCAGCATAGCAACTAGAGGAAAAAGACTTTTGTTTCAAGGCTTAAATTGGAATTACTGTTCTGTACAACAACAAAAAGAAACCCTTCTGATTATTTTTGCTGGATGGATTTATCTCCCAATATTTACTGTCAGATCACAACAGTGTTTTTCTGCTCAGCTCTCCCCTTTTCCTCTGGAAGTGGCAAGAGAGAATATGCTTTGGACTTCATAAATTTCCCTGTCAAAGATTTTATCAAAATTTGTGTCAGCACGTGATGAAACAGTGTATTTTTGATAGCCAGACTTTGTTAGAAATGTACTCACTGCCGGTAATCAATAGTATTTTTGCATCCTATCTTCCAGAGCAGAAATGCTTGTGCAGTAATCAATTAACTTTTACTGAAATCCTCACTGCTAAAGGTGAGGTATGTACATTCCACAAGTGTGTCAGAGGTTTTAAGTGCCTGTTGTGCAGAAATCACTTGTAGCTGCAAGTGAACTCCGTGCTGGGGGAGTTGCCCCTGCCTGGATGCCAGGCACCCACCAAAGCTGATCTATCACTGCCCTCCTCAGCTGGAGAGGGGAGAGACAGGAAAACAAAGGTTCATGACTTAAGGGCAGGGAGAGACCACTCACCAAATATCAAACAGACTCGAACTGGGAAAATTCAGTGAATTCATTACTAATCAAAATCAAAGCAGGATAAAGAGAAATAAAATATCTCTTAAAAACACCTCTTCCACACTCCTCTCTCCTTCCCAGCTCTACCTCCTCCCCCCCAGCAGCACAGGGAGATGGAAATGGAGGTTCTGGTCATTTCATCACACTGATGTTCCTGCTGCTGCTTCAGCGTGGGGTCCCTCCAACAGGAGACTTCATTAACTTCTTCAATTTGACTCCATCTCATGGGCAAGAGTTCTCCAGATGAGTCACTTTTCCACAGGGTCAGTCCTTCAGGCACAGCCTGCTCCAGCATGGGTCCCCCAGAGGGCCACAAGTCCCGCCAGGAAACCGGTTCTGGTCTGGGTTCCAGTAACTGATTGGACCAGGCCAGGTACACCAGTTTTGCTACTAAAAACAAGAGCAGAATTGTCTTCAAATTAGTAACATCATAATATTTCTCTGAGGTCTGTGTTACAACAGCCAGTTTGTACAGTCATATTCCAGCCAGCTGGGATGGAAGAACAAGTAAATCCTGGAGATCCTGGCCCCACAGGTGTCCACAGGAGTTTGGCTTTTGGGGGGACAGAACCTGAACTTTGCTTTCACTCAGGGGCTCTAGTTCATCCTAAGAACCAAAGTTCCTTGTTCATGCCAAGCACCCAAGATACTGAATGCCCCAAGCATTTCCCAACAAGTACCAGGGCTCTTACGAGACTCCAACAATACCTAGAGCTCTCAAAACTTTCTTGTTTTCCAGCCAGTTGTTTCTGTCTGCTGTGCAGTTCTTAGGGAAGCTAAATTACAAAGTCCTGGGATTAGGCAGCCTCAGGGAATATGTAGCATCTCACAGCGCTGGTGTCCCCGTCTGGAGTGGTGTGAAGATACACATTCATGCCATAATCCTGAAAAACCTGACATCCTGCTTCTCAGGTTGTCACAGAGTAAAGTACTCAAGCTAGCGAGAACCAAGCCAAACAAATGCCTATCAGAAACTGCCTGGAGAATGAGTTTGGAAACTTCTGTCAGTAGATTCATTGACAAAACAATTTGCTTTACACAAATCACTACTTCCTGGCACAGGAGCATCTGACAAGCACTACTTTTCACAACTACGTGGAAAGCTGCTAGTGTTAGGTATTCTCACAGAGAAGGTGCTGGACTGGTACCATCCCATCTCGTAAACCCCATGATCCACTGTCCATATCTCTAAAATGGAGATACAAAAATTTGCTTCATAGGCATGGTGCAGTTTCATTTTTCCCTATAAAAGTGCTTTGAAATATTGAGATGAAAGCCTTGGTGTAAGTACAAAGTATTCTAATGAAATCTTAATAGACCTATTTCTAAAAAAACCAAAACAAATTTAAAAATTATCCAGACAGAAACGTAGTTGCCAAAAAGCATATTATGAAACTGGTTCTATTTACTGGTGGTAGTTTTAGGAAGAAGATACAGGAACAATACAAAATTTGCAGGTAAGACTAGAAATTGATCTGCAGCTGTCTTGATGTCACATGTTCAAGTGAAAGAAAGCCTTGCTAACTACTACTGGGTTTTATACTCCATCCAGAAAAGTCAACACACTAATACAGTTTATAATTTTCAATTTCTAGGGCAGTGTTCTCCTGGGCACTACTCTTCAGATGGTTTTAAACCTTGTACAGTCTGTCCTCTTGGTACATATCAGCCTGAACCAGGAAGGACCCTCTGCTTTCCCTGTGGCGGTGGGCTTGTGACCAAATACGAAGGTGCTGTTTCCTTTCAAGACTGTGAAACCAAAGGTGAATTCAAAATCTTTCCACAATTCATCTTCTTACTTCTGGGCCTTTGGTTTATTATCATTAGTACCAAGGGGCTCTTGAAGGCTCCAAAACAAACATTGTCACTGTATGGGCATGTGATTAAATGAAATGGTCAAGAAATCTGTAAACTGGGAATGGTCTCCCAAGGTTGTGCAGACTGAAAAGGATTTATGGTTTTCTCTGGAATTTACCACAGGCAGGTATGGGGTCAGCACTGCAGCTGGTAAGGGAATCAGCCCCACTGTGTGGCAGTAAATAACACAAACTTGGATTAGACAATGCTTTAGCTTTCTTGTCCTGTATATTTTTATTTACTGTGTCAAAAATACTAAACACTGCAGAAGTTGTATGAAGTTACAGATTGATTACTCATGGGCTAGGCAGAAACTGTAAGCATACAACGCATTCTGTATTCCATAATATCAACTTCCAGTGCCAATGCTGAAAAAGGAATCTGCCCAAATGCATTTTGGTTTAGTTACTGGAATGACATGCTGGTCCTGGCAAACATACACTAATGGAAACTTCTCTCCTGCAACTGTGAAAGTAATTTTTCTTGTTGAGGTGGATTTACATCCACTTCCTTTTATTACAAATATATTAAATACAGTGAGAGATGTGTATCACACATTTCTAAGTCATAAGGGTTCAGCTCTAGTCATGGGGTTTCAGTTGGAAATACTGGGAAATACAGGAAGCTGGTGTCTGTTCTGCCCTTTATGGCCTAATGTTGCAGACCAGGTATGTCCAGGGCAGAGGAAAGTTCTCTCAGCACTGGAGGTTGCTACTTTTTGAAAATAATGCACCTCATACCTTGCAGTTCACTGTTCTCCTGGACACTACTACAACTCCACAACACATAGATGCATCCGGTGCCCTGTGGGAACATACCAGCCTGAGTTTGGTCAAAACTACTGCATCACCTGCCCTGGCAACACCAGCACAGATTTCGATGGCTCCACCAATGTCACGCATTGCAAAAGTAAGTTACATTTATATCAGTGACACAGAGCATGTCTTTGGGTCTGAACTGCAGCTCGAAGGCTCCATCTGTCAGGCTGGACTTCAGTTTTGTATTTCCTAGTTAGCACATATCTGCTGCCAGAGAGAATAGTAAAAGTTGGGAAAACAAGGAGGAAAAAGAGTTGGGAAAGTACCACTTGATGCATATGAGTGTTTTAGCTTTAATATGATTTCACAGAGTGCCAGCTACAAGTTAAAACTACAGAGCCTTTCATTTCCCAGATCCTGTAGCTTGTGTAACAGTGATTAGTATTTCTCTGTGTCTCTGTAGACCAAAATATCTTCTATCAGAGTAACTGCCATTTTAGAATAATTATAAAATATTAGAAGATACGGTCATGCATGCTGCATTTGCCAGGAAATCGCTTATGACAGTGAGATCTTCTTGGAGGCTTTTTTGCAGTACTCAGTCTCCTATCTTAATTACCATTTTAAATATCCCCAAGGATTTCAGTGCAGTGTTGTTTGATCTTTTGTGAATGACTGATTATTTTAGGCAAGAAATTTTTTCATCTCTACCATGCTAATTTAAGAGAATGTTTCTATAATAATTAAGCAATGTCATCTAACTAACTATTGATGTGCAGATCTACTGTAAATTTTTATTCTGATTATGTGCCATATGTCTTTTAAGCCCTTCATAATTTCTAATGTCATTTGAGTAAATTATATGTTTGTATGGAATTTGAAGAAGTTTGATGATCTTCCTGTAAAATAAAACCACCCTTGTTACTTTGCTGTCTTAGATCCTCTCAGTTTTCAAGCCAGTTTCTGACCTTGCATGGTATTTGAGGGTTGGATTAAGCAAAATATTTAAACACGTATCTAATTTTATGTGGATGAGTAGGCCTGGAGAGATCAAGCTTAAGTAACTTGTGCCAAATTCAGTAGGAGTTTTGAAAACTCAGAAAGAAAACCTGATCCCTCAGTGGCGATTCTTTATTAACTGGTTTAATCTAAGATGAAGCAGTGCAGATCTGTAATCAAGTAAGGCTGGCTATTGGGACCAGCACAAACCCAGTTAAAAGCCAAGTAAGTTAAAGCAGAATATGTTCTGCATGTCAGCACGGTATCCATGGTAACCACAATCAGATCATGTTTATTTACCTGTGTTTCTCAATCTAATGTTAAAGCAGCCTGGATGAAGCTTTGAATCAGTTCCTGCACTGGAGATTAAGGTTTTGCAATCCGTTGGAGCAACCTTGTGGATCAAATACTCCTTTACAGCAGGACAATGCGTGCGTTTCTAAAGCCACAAGCACGAGTTTAGACTTGCTGGTGACAGATCTAGGAAAACATCTCAGATTAACTAATCAACTAACACAAATGCTAATTTATGTTTCTCCCCAGACCAGCACTGTGGAGGAGAACTGGGGGACTACACTGGCTACATTGAATCACCCAACTATCCTGGAGACTACCCAGCTAATGTGGAATGCATTTGGAATATAAACCCACCCCCAAAGAGAAGAATACTCATCGTAGTACCTGAGATATTTCTCCCGATTGAAGATGAATGTGGTGATGTTTTAGTAATGAGAAAAAGTGGTAAGTTGCCATACATGGGTTATATTTTCTGCAAACTGATGGAGTGAATAGTTCATATTGAAGGGATGACTGTCTTCAGTGCAGCCAGTGTTTCTGAAAGGTTTCTTGAATGAAGTGGCACAGCAAGTTAAAACAGAACACTGCCAATAACAGTTAGCAGAGTGATATTAATTATTCAAGTTTATTGTCTGAATCACAAAGCAATTAATGGGCTTCTGTCTGGCTCAGTTACCACAAGGGATAAATCACTGCCGCTCTCGAAGTCAACAATGCTAAATTATATTTGGAGAACTATCTCTGTAATCTGTACAAATTGTGCTCTCACTTACCCTTTGTAAATATATATATGCTGCAGTTATTGCTAAATCTGGGCAGTGGGTTGGTACAAATGACACCCTCAAGAAATCCAAAGTTATCCTGCTTTTCTATGGAATGGAGGGGGTGCATTGTGTCTTTGATTATGAAGTTAATTCAACAACTTCTGAAGTTAAGATCCCAATGAGATGCATTCTTTTGCATGGAGGATGTGGGCATCCTTCTGGTGATTTGTTGCTAAATCTCCAGCAAGCACCAAACCTGAAAGGCAATTGTTTGTATGGAGTTTTGTTCAAAACAGTGTATTTACTCACAAAAATGGTGTCTTTTATTTGCTAAAACAATTTTCACAACTTTTTATCCCTGAGGGCCTGTGTTGACATTTCTGTATATCAGAAGGAAGACACCTGGTCACTATAGATGGAAGGAAATTATACCTGTCCAGATGAGATTTTTAAAAGGAAAGCACTTACTATAACAAAACACATCAGTTGTCCTTCTAACCCCAAACTGTGGTTCCAACAGTGACCAAAGCCAGTCACATCAGGGTAAAGCTACACTTCAGGCATGATTTGCCCTTCGTGAAGCTGTGTTGGCTGTCACCAGTCACCTCCTCACACGCAGGTTCACTGTTCCGTGGGTCACTGACTCTGTCAGTCTTTTGGTCAGAACTACTACACCAGACATTACATTCTGGTTTTACTGTGTTTTTATTTATAAGTGGTTTATTGCTATCAGATGAACTCCCCAAACTGGGCATGTCAGGGGATGGTTATCATGTCTACCTGGCATGCAGCTCACCTGTTCTTACCTATGTGGGACAAGCATATGGGAACTCTGGGATACAATGCTAGAGTAGTAAAAAAAAATAAGTAATATTGATAATAATTTTATAAACGTCAAAAATGATACCTCACCATCTGCTTAAGCTTCTTGCTGGGGGACTCCCATTACCTTTATGGAAAAACCTCTTTATAGGCAAATAAGGACAACATCCATTCTATCACAAAAAACTTCTGCTCTCGGGAATATGGCAGCTGAGAAGCATCTTGTCAATTTGACGTTTCTGACCTCTAGATGAGGAAGGGTGCAGAAAGTTATTTTATAAAGAACATCATTTAACTTTATTTCCAGCTTCTCCTACTTCAATTACTACATATGAAACATGTCAGACATATGAGAGACCTATTGCATTTACCTCAAGATCGAGGAAACTCTGGATTCAGTTCAAGTCAAATGAAGGAAACAGTGGCAAAGGATTTCAGGTCCCCTATGTGACCTACGATGGTGAGAATAGAATTGTTTTTCATCTTTGTGTTATATCTGAATTACAGAAAATTTTCCTTTAGAATATCTCTTACACTGCTTACAGGGACAGAAGAATGAGGAAAAACTTTATGTGACTCATTTAATTTTAGTTGCAAAGACTTTGAAATAACATACATATATGTAATGTTTGAAAAATGATTTTGTATCCCTGTTTCTTCATCTCTAGAGTGGAGATAATACAGCATTATTATCTGGAGGGAGTAGGGTTTTTTTGAGGATGTTACTATTTATAGGGATAATTCAAAATCACTGTTGTAAAGAAATAGAGAATTTTAAGGTTATTAAATTAGAATTCAGCAGCCTGAGAGACACTGAATAATTAACTGGATACAAAATTTCTCACCTCTGTCTTCAAGAGGAGGTCTAGCTCATGTCTGACTACTGCCCTCCCAACAGATGTCACAGTCACTCAACTGACCTTTATTTTTCAGAGGATTACCAACAACTCATAGAAGACATTGTTCGAGACGGCCGATTATATGCGTCAGAAAACCATCAAGAAATTCTCAAGGTAAGATATTTCTGCTTTCTTTGAGGCCAACCAAGAATTCCTTCTCCTACACATTTTCCTAAAATAGTTCTTGTTACCTTGATAGAGTCATTATATTTAAAGCTCAAGGGTGACCCCAAATTCAATTCTCTGTCTTCTGAGGATGATGCTGGTATTTGAAGCAGCTCAAAATCAAGTAGCTCAGTTGGGCTGAGCACATGCTTATGTCCTTTGTGGAATCAGGAACTAAATGAAATGTTTGCTAATATGATTAATAAGATTGTATGTTAGAAAAATTAGTCAGCCAAGAATGAAGAATGTTTTATTTGAAGAGCCCTCTTCAGCCTCAGTCTGACATTTAAATGTTTAAATGACTCATTAAGTTTGCTGTGCATTAAAAAATCTGTTTACCTAAATCACTATCTTGCCTCAGTAAGAAATGGCTTTCCAAAGGTACAAGCAACACCTGTAACAACTAACTAATTAAAGTGAAAAAAGGCTGTTCAGAGGGGAAAATTGAGCCATATAAATGAAGGGCTTGGAAGGACAGGAGCTGAGGAAGAGCCGGCTCCCTTGGCCATCCCTGCCCAGCGCTGCTCTCTCACTCCAGCTTTTGGGTTGCTCAGGTCCCAGCGGCAGTGCACAGTGCCAGGCACAGGCTCAGCTGAGGCTCTGAATCAAGGCTTTCCCAAGGTACAGGGGAAGGTCCTCAGGAAGCTCAGCATCACTGAGGACCAGCCTTGTCTCCCACCCATGGAGGGAAGGCCTGGACAGCAGCATGGAACAGTCTGGAAGGACAGTCAGAGGCAGTTTGCAGTTCTAATGCCTGACATCTGCAGTTTGTGGTTAATTCAGTGCTGCCCTCCTAGGGCAGGACCTGCCAGGAGCACTGCAAAAACATCCAGCACAGCAGGTAGACTCATCCCTCTAAGACTCCACAGCACCATGGAGCAGTTTCCTTACACTGCTTTGCCCAGACTCACAGACCTGATTGTTACTCAATTTTGACACCTGTGCCGACACTAAATCTAAATCCTGCTTTTATCTAACGTATCTGTGTTGTCTTCCGTAGGACAAGAAACTGATTAAAGCTCTCTTTGATGTACTGGCACACCCACAAAACTACTTCAAGTACACAGCACAAGAGTCAAAAGAAATGTTTCCAAGATCATTTATAAAGCTACTGCGATCAAAAGTTTCCAGGTTTCTACGACCATACAAATAGTCTAGCAGTATTCAATTTTTGGTTACTTTGCATTCCTGTCAAATACCGGCTTTCCTCCATAGTAGAAACATTTGCTAATTTGAAGGCTCTTTCTTGCAGTCTTTGTTCTCAATTGTTACTGAAGAACACCTATAATGTTTTATAATTGTTAAAAGTCAATGTTCTGAATGGGATTCTTACTACAAAAAAAACATTGTGTATCCCTGAGTGCATCTAGTTGTAGATCCAGATTTGGGCCTGCACTGGCGTATCCTCACTTTCCATCTGAAATTTCACTATGTAAAAATATTCTTTCTAGCTTTTTATTTTTCATCAACAATAACTTTTGTCAAAGAAAGGAGGAATCTATTCAAATATGATTAAACTACCTGCAGATAAGTTCTGTTATAGAAAGAAGTATGTAGTATAAATAATACTTGGATTTTGAATTGCACTTGAAGTTTATATTTGAATCTTTAGAAGGAAACAAAACAATCTAAATTTTGTTATTTCTCATTTGTGGCTTGGTGGAACCTCTGTCCAAGTAGAAATCAAAAAGGAAAAAAAAGAAGAAAAAAACTGTATAATTTTGTTTTATGAATTACATGAGATTGAGTCCCATGCCCCAATGTCCTAATGTTTTTATCTGTCCTCTTCTAAACTTCTTCAGAGGTTTGTCACTGTCAATTACTTAATTGAAACTGATTTAGCTCTGGATTTCCACTCATCAGTTGGTCTCTTTAAAGACATTTACAGTAGGATATGTGAGAAATGAACAACAACACTAGTAGTCTTGTTTTTCTTTCCATTAAGAGAGCATCTAATTAAGTACAATATATAAATATATAAATATATACTTCTATTTGTGGGTACATTAGTAATGTTATCTCTAGTTACTGTAAATATTATTCATGCTTAAATCTTTACTCCCACACACCCTATTTACTCATATCTATATGTAACTTTGTGTAGACAATTAAATGACTTCTCCAAGTGCTTGTCACCTCTATTAACACCCAACTGAAGCCTTTTGAGGTTTTATAATACCGGATAATGGTTTACTCTGGGACAATCTCTTTCAATATGTATTGTTCCAGGAAAAATAGCATCAGTGAAGATGCAGTTGCTGCCCAATAAAGGGTCAGCTATTGCCTCTTCCTTGGGAACCCCCCCCATGCAGACCAACAGTTACCCCAGACTGCCAGGGGCTCAGGGGTGAACAGGACACAGTTTTGCAGAAGAGTTGGAGGGCAGGTTCTGTTTTTCCAGAGAACCAGCTCTCCCTTTTATTCCAGGTTTGTAGCCACAGGGCCCATCAAGCACAGGGACTGTAGGAGAGCTTTAGCCTTGTGCTCAGGCCCTGCTCGCAGAGCGACAGTGGCTTTGCCATGACGATAAATCCTGGGTTTCCTGCTGCTTCCTGGCACAGAAGCTAATTCAAATGAGAGAGGAGCCTTTTCTTTGTATTAGTATTTCAGCCTCTTTCCTTTTCAGTCCCTTCCTCTTGTGTATCATTTTCCCTTTTGATTCTACAAGTTTACTACATGGAGAAATGAACTCTCCTGGCAGCATCCTTTCAGAAAAAGATTAACACACAGTTTTGCTTTGCTGCATTTTTTTTGCCTGTCTACCCTATAGTTTAACACATCCTTGGATGTTCTCAAACACATATATTAGGGGTGGTTGTGGTTATCTTCTGACACTTCTTTTTTTGTCCTTGAGCAAGTACTGCCTAAATTTACACAGTTGTTTTCTGTTGACTACAAGTGGTTGAATATTCCATTTCTATGAGAATATACCTTAAGTATTCTGTTGAATTAATTCTGTTGAATTTTTCTACTTAACCATCTTGTAATTTTGCTTGCCTTTTTTCCTTTAGTGTTGAAAAATATAACTTTTTCTTTCTATGCCTGAACAGCCTGAACTTATAGTCTAACAATTCATTTTTTTCCACTCATGGACCTCAGATCTTTGGTGAGCTTTCTTTTTAATATATACATTAACCCTTGTTAAAAAATGTCACTTCTCCATAAAGGTCCTTTGTTAAAGGCTGTTAAACCTAACTTTTTCTTGAGGATGTTCAAACTCCTTTTATTTATTATTCACCAAGGGTCACTAAAGGTGGACAAAGAACATCTTATCAGTCCTAGATTCATTGTGTGCCTGGAATGGAAAAAAAAATTCTTTCGTTTTTTCTTTAACAGTAGTCATTTGTACCAAAAAACCAAAATTTTAAAAGGCAAAAATCCTTTCAGGTACTCAATTCTGTAGAAGTATATAGCTACAAAACTACTTCAGCCAAACAGTAGTTCAAAATCTGATAGGTTATTCAGAGTTTTATTCAGATCCATTAGAATGAGTCAGGATTGCAGACATCTCCTGAAAGATATGAAGGAAAAGAGATGAAAAATATGGAGAAAAATAACTTCCTCACTTGGCAAATGATTTACAGTAATCTTTAGACTTCAAACTTGAGTGAGCAAACTTCGGAACCTGGTACTGTACACTGAGTTTAGTACAATCCTTGCTAAAATATTTGTTTAACAACCAACATGTTTGGATGTAATACCATTGTATGACACTGATGCCAGAGCCCAGAAACCACTGGCAGCACTGTAACATTTTCCAGGTTCTTAGCTCCATGGGAAATCCAGTGCCAGAGAGAAACCGTAAGAGGGACATGTCCCAGTTCTGGGCACTGGTAGTGGGACCTTGGTAGAGCTGTGAGAGGTGAATACAGGTGAGAGCAGTTGCATTTGGCTCTGGTACCACTTGCCCTGACTTAAAACCACACTACACAAAACCAGAATTTGTCCAGTTCATGCTGACAGACCTGAGAATGAGGCTCATATTCCCCAGAGCCACGTCAGGGCAGGGACTCCACAGCCAGGACAAGGCACTTGTGGACTCCTGTGGCGAACACAGGCTTTGTGTTGCTGAAAGCATGGAAAGAAAGAGAATAATTTGACCCTCAGAAGTTGACACTTAAATGCTTGTGAACATACGGGGTGTTCATATTTGATATATTTAGAAAATGAGTTGGGCTTGAACGCCTGCCACTCTGCACAGAAATGCTCTTGGATGTGCAAATTTCTAATGAAATAAGTAATGGCAAGTGGTATATAGGGCAGTCTGAACTGGTTTCAGTTGATTTGTAGAACAGCACAGAATTTTTATATCAGCTCTAGAAGTTACAAATGCTTTGACTTTCATACTAGATTTATAGTTACAGAAACTGGCAGTCACCAAAGAGGAGGTGAGTTCAGCTCTTCATCTGTTAGTATAGGATGCCTAGTCAGAGAACCTGTTGCTACTACACAATAACAGCACAACAACAAAGAATGTCTTCTTCTACAGAGAAGACCTAGACACATTTGGCAACCAAAAACCACACAAGAAGAAATACAGCTGCCGTTAGGCAAACCGGCTTTGGGAACATGGGAGAATATAACATTGTAGCTTTTACCCTGAATATGAAATACTGCATTTGAACATGTCAATAAATACAGCCTTGTATCTGTTCTTACGAAATTACACATTGTCTGCAGGACAGCTGCAACAACACATTTATGTGTTACTACAGGTAGACTGAAGAAGTGCCCATGCGTGATTGCCCAATTCCGTGGCACAAACAAAGCTCTTTATTTTCAATTTGCAAATGCCTGTATGCTTAAAAGCTGCACCTGCAGCACTTACCATTTTAAGCCTCTCCTTCTACTTTAAATACTGCACTTATTTTTAATGAGGTGGTAGTGAATCATCCCTAAACGTTCTCACAGGCCACCAAATCACTGCCTGCACACCTGCTGCAGTCCAGGACACTGCAGCAATCACAAGTTGTTCATCAAGCCCTGAGTTGTGCCTTGAAAGCACTGAGGACAAGGTGCCTCTGTGTATCATTTGAGTACAGGGAGCAGTGGGATTCTATGTTCAGTACATTGCCACCTCTTCTGCCACACTGCATCTTCCCTTCAATGACAGGATTTATTCTGCCTGGAGATTTAGCCCACTGATGGATTTAAAAGTCCTGGAGTCTTTCTTTCATCCCATTTTCTTGCCCTGTCTTCCTTCTTCCATCATACATTAGATTTTTACCTAAAGACCAACATTTCAAAAGACATTTATTTCCTCCTTGTGCCTCCCCCATAGAATAAAGTTATGGCTACTTAAGATTTAGACTAATCCTTCCTACACAGCAGCTTCATTCTAGAGTAAGCACACTTAAAAGTAAATAAGCTTACTTAAAACTAGCTTACTTTGTAAGCCAGGTTTACTTTAGTTTAGTTTTAGACTAGCTTAAATAAATACAGGATTGGTCAGAGAGTTTTCAGAGGATCCCTATTCTGAGTTGTCAGCGTGTTTTAAAGAGCACAGCTCACCTGAAGTCCTGTCTGTGAGCAGAATGCAAGGATGCTGCCACACGAGTGAGAAACATCCTTTACATGTGTTCAGCATTCCAAAAGGACAGTCAAACCCCACCCTGTGCCTTTTTATAAGCCTGCCCAACAGATTCAAATTTCTCAGATCAGTCTTACCTATAAACAACCCAGTTTTAATATTGCAGATAGCAGGTTAGGAACTTCAGGAGCAAAAGTAGTGCTGTGGTTCTTATACAGGGTCTGCTGACAAGTGTTTGACAGCAAAACCCACCTGCTCTATGACAGCTCCCATGTCTGGACTCTAAATACCTTTGAATGCTCTTTAAAACTTAGCTGGAATAAAATCTTCAACAACTGGACCCAGTGGCAAATTTCTCAGTCACCTGAGGGGCCTGGATGATTTTTTAATGATGGGAATGAGCAACACACACAGTTCCTTATATCTGTCATGAGTTCAAGGAGTTGCATTTTTTCATAGTTGAAAACCACTGATTGACAGGAATGGGAGTAACTGGAGGAGTTCTTATAGAATCTCAGTACTTTGGGACTTTAATGAAATAGTTTTCTAGAATGAGAGACTGTTGTAAGCACTTGGGAAAAGGAATACTTTTGTCTTCCATAAGAATTTATGGAAGAAGGGAAATTTCTGTAAGGTACTATGAACTTACTCCTCAGCGAGAGACTTGGATTCAGAGACAAGTCTCGTGTTTTATCTCTCATCTGAATAGAAGCAGACTGGGAAAGAAACAATGTCAACTGTTATCTAAGGATCTGAATATATACAATTCCAGTTTGTTATTTCATTTATTTATTCTTGCATCATAAAGCTTTTAATCTATAAAATTAATATGTAATATACAAGAGTAAAATGTACAGAAGTACCTTTAGATGTAATAATTTAAACCATCTGTATTCAGAGAGTGGAGATAACAAGTTTAAAGATATACAAACAATTGCAATTCAATTTTCTCAATATCTAGAAAAAAAGTGGCTTTGATTAATTAAACTTTATTTTAATTATTGTGAAAATATCTTTTTTAGAGTTTGTTTTTGTTACTTTTTTAATTAAAATTATTTTGTAAATATTGTTTTCTATGTTTTATAACTTAGAAAGGCCATTAATTTGCATTGAGAGCAGCAGGGACTCAACATGTTGATTATAAAGATACTTTAGGAGACTGGGGTGGATGTGAGCAGTTGCCAGATTTATCATTCCAATAAATACAGATCCTGTTATTTCTTCAGTCTCACTGGCATCACAGGAAGCATTTTGTAGGGCAATTTAATGTGCTAATTTAAACAGAATTTACTATCCAGTGTCATTCTCAAGTGCTTCCCATTTTCATAACATACAAAGAATACGTATTTTAAAGTTAGTGCTCGTACTTCTTCCATTGTTAGGATAAGAAACAACACAAAACTCAGACATAAAAAGGAATTTAAGAGATTACACCCATGGATAGTGGAAAGATAAGGAAAGCTGTGGGATCTCTATGCTCGTAGGGAGCAGTGGAATTGATAAAACCTCACATTGGATCAGATTACAGAGCCTTTTTAGGCAAAACCACTGAGCCCAGTGGTACTTCCACCTGCAAAAGAGTTCATGATGATCATATCCAGCACCAGTTTAAGCAGGAGTTTCTGGCAGGCTGGATTTCAGGGGGAAGCACATGGAGTGTAATACTGGTTTCTGCATCAATTTGCTCCACGTAACCACTGCGCAGGAGTGAGATTTTAAACAGAACTGTTGTAGATGCTGCTGGGACTTCTAAGCTTTATTACCAATGTAAATTGTGTACAAACAGCTATTTCCATATGAAGTGTACGATAATAGTTTAGAGCAAGGGTAGTGAATAACTGTACAAAATTTGATACTTAGAAAATAAAATACAGTGCTAAGCTTTACCAATATTTTAACAATTCTGTCAGATTTATAGTAGAAAATGTTGTTGTAAATGTACCTTATAAGAAAATACATTTCCTTTTGCCTCTGTATATTAATAGCTTTGATTGCTATGTCAAAGTTAAAAACGAAGCATGTAATAAAACTTTTGTTAAAATCACTTTCATAATAAACATAAAATGGAACGGATGCCCCTGCCTGCCATTTATTTGTGTATATGGACAAGGCTTCTTGCACAAGTGTGGACAAGAATCAGAAGAGAACTTTTTTTTGATAGCATTTACATATTTTGGTCTAATTTTCATCCTTAAGCAACAGAGAGCTTTTTCTTTCTCATCAAACCACTTGAGTTTTTGGGACACTGACATAAGTTCCCTCCAGACAGGCTTCAAGAAGAGTTTTTCAAAGAAGAAATCCTGGCCACAGTGAAGGACCACATCACCAATATCCCTCCAGGACCTTTTAACTACTTGTTAAACTGGTAACTGGTGCTACCATGTATAGCTCATGCAGCTTCCCTTTGTCACACTCCTCTACTGAGAAGCAGCCTCAAAGAAAGAGGAAGGAAGCTCCCATGTGCCAGCATGGCACGTGCCATTCTGCTGCCATCCTCACGTGAGCAGCTCAGCTTGTTAAGAGAAAGCATTTACGATGTGACAGTATCAGCTTCACTGATTTTATATACATTGTTAATTGTATATATCCTGTCAGTATGACTGATGACTCTCGGTGTCTCTGGCAGGTTTGAAAGGCATCAGGAAACCGGCTGCAAAATATCAATTACTGCCTTTTTCAGCTGGTAGTAATTCACTCAGGTAATCTGGGCAGCTGTCCTCACTGCATTCCACGAACACACAACATCACTTTGATGGGACTGCAGACGTGCCGTATGAAAGGGCAATCAGCTGTCCTTGTGGCTTCAGAGCTTTAAATGAGTAGCAAGAAAAGTCAGCTCCTATCAGAGACAGAGAAGCTGAACCTCCAGGTTCCTAAGAGTCATTGGAAATCAAGTTGACTACTGGTAAGGAAGTATCTGTGCACAAGGACAGAATCTGGAATGGGAATCTGGAGAGGTCCCAGCTGACTGGAAGCTGGCAAACATTGTCCTGATTTTCAAGACAGGCAAGGAAGGAGGACTCCAGAGACTCCAGGCCTGTCAGTGTCACTTCAGTGCCTGGTAAAATCATGGAAAAGGTTATTCCAGGAGGTATTGAAAAACACCTGGAGGACAACACAGGCATCAGTCACAGCCAGCACAGCTTCATGAGAGTAAACCCCTGCTTGTCAAACTGATTGCCTTCTACAACAGGGTAGAAAAGGCTATTTGATAACAGCCACTTAAGTTTCAGCAGTCGTGACAGTCTTCATTTGAGTACAAGATTCTCGTTTACTGAAACAGACATTGCTTGGTGACAATTGCAGAGGGGTCCATTCTCAGTTCCAATCTTTCCATAACTTCCCAACAAGTATACAAAACATAATGGCCTGAGGAACAGCACTCTGGCACAACCTAGCAGGTAAGTGAAGGCAGGCTGGGCATAGATTATTTATTCTTCTCTTTGTCCAGGAATCAACATCAGCTGACTCCTGGTGTCACAGAAAGGGCCTGTCCTCTACAACCACCACAGCTGGCTATTTTTGCCTCTTAAATATAACATCTAAATGGGCAGTCAGCACAGCATGAGATATGCTACACTCCAAAAACACTTCTTCAACTGTAGAATAACAGCACCTCCAGCTCACTTGTATTGTGTGTGTAGAACAGTATTCCTAAGTAATGCTCCAACTGTTATAAAAGTAATATACTAGACAGCATGCTATGTAGCTCTAAAGACATGGGAAAGGGAAGAGCAGGGATCTGCCTTTCTGAAGGCACCCAAGCAGCTGGTGAAAAACTGCAGCAGTGGCTGTGGAGGTGCAGCAGGATGCCTCAGGACTGAGGGCAGCATGCTGAATTGCCTACATGGACGAAAGATCCTTGGAGTTTTGTTATAAAAGTAATATACTAGACAGCATGCTATGTAGCTCTAAAGACATGGGAAAGGGAAGAGCAGGGATCTGCCTTTCTGAAGGCACCCAAGCAGCTGGTGAAAAACTGCAGCAGTGGCTGTGGAGGTGCAGCAGGATGCCTCAGGACTGAGGGCAGCATGCTGAATTGCCTACATGGACAAAAGATCCTTGGAGCTGCCTGGCAAGATGTTTTTTCATGTTGTACCCCCAGAATGGGGACAGCCTCCCTCCACCCCAGTACTGCATGAGCAGTGAGAGAGTATCTTTGAAAGTAAAACACCTGCGCTTGTCAGCGTGAGTTATGTCAGCGCATAATGTGGGTGCAGTAAATGTGTCTCTTGGGGAAAACACACAGTCGGAGTATTGCTTGTGCCAGACAATTTGTTTGGTTCATTATCCTTAACACACTGATCTCTTGCCAGACTTTTAGAGAGGAGGCTGAGTCCAGCCTCCTAAGATCACTCATCCACCTGCAGGGTGTTCTCCAGGGCTCTTTCCAAACTCCACGCTCACATGGGCGCCCATTCCAAGATCAAAACATGGGTTTCCCTCCTCACTCGGGTGTCCATCCAGGCACACAGCAGGACAGTACAGCCCCACTGTCACATGGTAGCCAGGGTATAGGAGAGACCTCATACAGACTCCAGCTGACAGGTGGGTGTTCCAAAACCTTCCCCAAAATTGTACCTGTCCACAAAGCAAGCAGGCAATATCTATACACAATAACTGCTATTTTGATGCAGAAGAATACATTTTGCCTTCTTAAAACAGCCTTCTTACAAACCTCTCTGAGGTTTTAAACTCACATATACAGCTATGATAAAATATTTACACCAAAGGATGTTCCTCTCATCTGAGCCCCTATCACAGCTCTCCAGGCTGTGAAGTTCTAGTTTTACCCTTGAGAAAGCTGTTGACTTGAAAGCAAATGGCTTCTTTCATAACATATTAGAGGGTTTATTGTCAAATGCACCAAAAATATGTCCCTTCACCTCCTTTTCACTATGATGTTAAGTTTTCTGCCCCTTATATCCTTACCTCTCTTCACGAGGTTTCCATGCCATGTTGGCAAAGAGGAAAGTGCTCATGTTAAAACAACAGGAATGTGAAGTGAGGAATGCATGTCAGATCTATTTGGACGAGATAGCCATAAACATTTGGAATAAAGCCACAAACTGCCAGACTTGCAAAACTTTGAAAAACTCTAGTTGTGTTTGTTGGGGGCAAATGCTACTTCACATCTGCTAACTCATGATAAATTTCTGCTACAGACTGCTGCAGGGTGGGAACCAAATGTGGTGGTGGTGGATTAAGTCATGGGGCTTGCTGTGACTGAGACGCTCGAGGGCTCCATGGGTTGGCTTCCTACGGACAGTGCCAGCAGGCTAAGTCCTCTTATTTTAGACTGGGGTGGTGCTAGTAAGCTCAGCCTTGCTGAGACCTTTTTGCATACTCTGTGAATGCCTATGTAAAGTAACCTATTAAATGTAACAAGCACATTGAGTTAAGGGCTGCACTGTTCAGGCACTGTAAATCAGCCACTCTTCCTCAGGAAACAATCAGAATAAAATACTGTGGTGACTTTCCTTTACAAAGATTATCCACAAACACCTGCTTTCATGAGAGGCTGGCAGTAGTATCCCTGGGCTATGGCTCTGGCATCACAGGTGATCTACATCGGAGTAGGAAGGACTGCTCCTAAAAGCCTCATGTTGCTCGAAGCAGTGGTAGAATGGTGAGTGCTGGCCCCCGCTCCCTGCTCCAGGAATTACTCCTGTTGTGGAAAACCAGCAAAAAAAGTAAAACAAGCTGCCAAGCACAGCAGCTGAGTAAGACCACATTTAAGTAAGTGCTGGACAAAGTCAGGGAAGAGCCCACGTACAGGCTTAACTTCAGTGATTCTCACTGTGTCTATTACCTGGAGTTTATCAGCAGCAGCCCCCAGACCTGGAAACTCACACAAACAGCCTGGAACCACAGCCAGCTGGCCAGCAGCCAGAACTCCCATCCAAAGTGAGGTGGAAGTGCAAACAAGCAGTGAGAAAGCACCTGCCTACACTTGGTGAGAAAAAGAATTATGTAAATCTCATGTTCCAACAGGATCACATTCCCCTTGCCTATGGACAACACATGATCACTGTCGCTCTACTGAACAAAGACAGGAAAACACCCCACACTTTTCCTCCCTGGTCTGTTTAAGGGAAAAAGATGGATTTTTTTTTAAGGTAAGTAAAATATTTGAGTTAACTACGTAACATGACAAAGACAGAAATGAGGGAAGGGTGGCCTTCTCAGTAAGTAAGGTCCCCAGGAGGACTAGTACGTGGTCAAATCTCCACATTTTACAATACTAGGGCAAGAGTATTAGCAAAAAATGTGCTCAAACTCAGGGTAGCAGGGTGGGAACACAGTCAAGGAACACTGGAAATCCAACTATTTTTTGATCTTCTGCTGTTTAATCAGAGAGGTCTCCTTAGAGACATCCTAGTGGAGCCTTTATGCTGAGGAAATGTGGGAACACAGCACATGGTGAGGCAGACACAGTCTCACAGGAAAATTTGCCTGCATTTACTATTCAGATAGCCAACCTGGAGATTTGAGTTAGATCCTCAGATGCTAACTGGTGATGTATAGTTACAGCACGTAGGCACCATTTTTTCTCTCTTTCTACTTCCTCTCTGTCCGGCCAACCTACTGCAGCCCTTTAATATATAGACCGTTTTCCTGAATAATTCTGTGATTATGAGGAGAAGGGGATTGTTGCTACTCTTGGGTAGTTACAGAGGACACCAGTCCAGCAACTAGAGAGGGCAGAGAGCAAAGAGGTATTTCTTCAACATGGCACATTCTCCACTGACTGTAGTCTGTGAATGTGAGGCTTTCTTGACCAGCTACTAGATCCTAAAATCCTATTTCTTGACTATTTCCAGGGCTGTAAGGCACCCCTCCCAGCACAGTGCTGTGTTGCCAGCCCAAGCAGCATTGAAGTTGAATCCTTGATTTGAGGATAGGCTGGCAGGAAAAGGAGTTTCCACAGTTTCTGGCACAGGTAATTGTCATAGGTTAGCCAAACCAAACCACTACAGTAATCCACAGAGGGAGCCATGTGGGCACAGCAAAGCCCTGACCTGTGCTCTGAGCAGTGTCAGACACCTGGCTTTGCTCTTGGAGCTTTATAACCATACCTGAGGCAAGACCAAAGCTACCAGAAATGTTTAAAAATCCTCGGGTTAAACTGGCTTAGGCTGTTCCCCACAGAATCTTAGAATGAAGAGATTTTCTTAGAAATCTCTTCTAAACTAATCCAAGGAAGGGTCTGGGAAGCCAGCGCTCTGCTACACGTGCTTGCAAAAAACACACCTCCCTCTTGTACTGACAGATATTTAAGACAGGCCTACATGTTAAAATTCCCTTGTTAATGTTCAAAATAAAAAAGCTTTAATTTAATAAATGACTGACACTGTATGTCTTCCCTGAGCATCACAACTCAGAGAGCAATTCCCACTGCTGTGGCCCGCAGTCAGCACCTGCCATGCCTCACACCCCGCGTCAGGGGCTATGGCTGGGGCCTTCCAGAAAAGTCCCTAAAACGCCGGGAAAATAAATTAAAAAAAAAAAATACTGTGGCCAGCACTGCACAACGAACGCTGTCATTTTATTAAAGCTCAAGGGCACGAGAAGAACAAAGGAGAAGCAGAACCCGCATCTCCTCACCAGACTGAAGCCTCCTCAGGCCCCTTTTCCTCCGCGGCGTCTGGAACCGGCCCTGCCCTCCCGGCGCCCCCGACCCCCGGTTCCAGGGCCGAACCCACGCCGTGCTCGGCACGCCCCGAGCGCCGCTCCCGCCTCCCCGCCCGCCCCCGGCGGGGCCGCCCCGCCCGGCGCGTTCCGGCCCGGCCATGGCGGGAGAGGGTGAGGAGGCTCTGGCGGCCTTCGTGGCCCTGCACGGGGCCGCGCTCCGCGCATCGCGGGTCCCGTCGCGCTACTGGGAAAGCCTGAGCCGCAAACTGCGCGGAGAGGTGGGTGAGCGGCGCTGGGGGCGGCCCCGGAACGGGGAGAGCGGCGCTGAGGGAGCAGCCCCGAGCCGGCGGCGAGCGGAGGCCGTGGGACGTGGTCGTGGAGAGTGGTGCTGAGGGCAGCCCCTCCACGCCTGGGTGAAGAAGAGAGTCTGTTGCCTAGCAGGGAACAGTGGGAAAGGCACGGTGTGGGTTGTGTTACCGAAACTGCAGCTCGGGGCTGTAAAAGGCGTCAGGTGTATTGTGCATATCTGATTTCGTCTTATTGTTGTCGGCGTAAAGTTTGAAAGCGTTTGGAGATGCCGGTAACGAGAGATGCAGTACTGGAGAGACGTGATGAACCTAAAAAACCACAGCACTCTACCAGCTACTGAGAAAAAAATTAACTATGTCCCAGCCAAATGCAGGACAATGTCCTCAACCCTTTGCTTTTTATGCGAAAGAGAATTAAGAAAAACCAGCAACAGTAGTAGTATTAGACTTGGGATGTTGCCATATGTTCCATTATGGTTTGTGTTGGCTTTTACCTGATTTTTAGGGTTTTTTTCCCAGTTCACTTCCACACAGATCTGTCATTTTTAACTGTGCCTAGCTCAGTCAGCTCATCTCATGTGTTCATGAGTTACCTGGCTTGGGCAGTTTTTTTCAGGTGAAGCTGGCCCCTGGCCCTGAACTAAAGGGAGAGTGGAGGCACAGGCACACTCCAGGATGGAGTATCCCTTTTCACCTGTGTAGCAACCGTTGCTTCCTGGAGCTTTGTGATGAGAAAGGGAAGAGAAACAAAGTCAAGAAAAGGAGTGATTTTAAACAGATTGTAAAGACACGGGTTGTATTTAAAAATTTTCTTTTCAGTTTGCCCATCTGCAGCCCAGCCTTAGTGATGAGGAAAGCTGTCTTTGATTTGTGGGAGTAAAGGAACAAGGAACTGAGGCAGGAAAGAGACGCAACCCGAAACCATTTGTCTGGAGAGTTGAGAGTGCTTGAGGGAGTCTGGAGGAGTCGGCCTGGAGAAGAAAATATGAATGAGGTGAACTTCTAGTCCTAGGGAGAGAAAGAGATCTGATAGGGGGAGAAGGCAACTAGTTAGTGGTGGTTTGCTGGAGGGCAAGATAAGCAGTGAAGAAATGGGTGAGATGGGATGAGAAGTTTGAACAGGTAGTATAGGATGGTAGGGAAGGAGAGGGGGGCTGCAGTTCTACGCCCATGTACAGGTCAAGTAATTTCTAATTACCTGAATGCTTCTTTTCCCCATCTCAGCTTCAAAGTAAGGACAGGAGAAAAGCATTGCAAGTCATGATGTGAGTGTTTATAGTCAGGAAGGGTCTGCATGTGTTCCTGCTGCTTTCAATCTGTTGTCTGGTACTGTTAATAGCAGGAATACATGTTTATTACAGAGAAGATAAATCTACATTATCTCCAGCATATGCCCAGTCACAAACTTCATGTGGAATTACACTCCCCTCAGTAAGTATTCATGCAAGTGACCTGCTGCTCTGCTTAGGTAGGAGAAGAGGACGCTCTGCTTAGGTCCTGGAAGAGGACGGAACAGAAGGCTGTATAAAACTGCTAAGGAAACGCAGTTGAGAGGTGTGTGTTTCCACGTGCCAGTATGAAGCTGGAGGTAGCAAACTGAATCTGTTTTGTGACCTATTGCAGGCTTGAGATTTGTGACCTGTGGCTGAAATCCTTGCTTGTTACCAGCTTTGCTGGGAGGGTGTAACATTTAGAAGGTAAAACAATAGAGTGAGAAGAGACCCGTGGTGCTGATGTTTTTGCAGAGGCTGGGATGACGAAAGGCAGAAGGAAGAAAGCACGTTCCCTAAGGCAGCAGGCTGCTCCTGCTGCTTCATTTTACTTGCAGTGGTTGCTGAGCAGGCTCTTCTGTACTAAGTGTTCCAGTGTGTGTGGAAAAACAGACTTAATTATTTCAGTGAGCTTTGGAAGATAAAGTAAGCTGCTGAGAGTGCTTGTGTCTATTGCTGCAGCTTCTGGGTTTTGTCGAGAAGGAGGGCAAAAGGATATTGAGACGATTGGGATATCCAGGAGAAGGATATCTCACTACTGTGAGGAGTGCTGTGGACTGGGATGACCTCCTGAGGAGGTAGAGACAGAGCTACAGGCTTAGTACTTAGAACTGGACCATGCAGAATGGCTGGAGGAGCAGCAGTAAAGAAAGAAAAGGAGGCGAGGGGAAGGGCTGAAAACGTTTTGGGAATCTACATAATAAAGAATAACTGAGGGGGCAAAAAACCAGTGCAACATGGAGCATAGGATGAGTTTCCTTGTTTCATGAGTGACATGGAAGGAATTTTTCATTTGTCCTAACCTGCTGCAAAGATTAAAACTTTATAGCATAGAACTTGAAAAATTTGCATCCATAGTACAGATAAAAATATCTCTTGCATCAATACCTCTAGAACCCAGCCCGAGCAGCTGTTTTCCAACACTCACACGTGTTTCAACACACAGAGTGAATGCACCCTCCCTCCACTGAGTACAATAAAGCCTGTGAGAAGTGGAGGGTTTGGGTTTTTGTTTTTTATTTACCTTGGGTTCTGCTGGAGCAGGTTTCTTTCTGAGAGCATTATGTAATTGGATTGCTCATTCAAAACATGCTATAACTGCTAGACTGGTAAACCTGCCTTTATTTATTCATTTTGCATTTAGCATTCAGCATCTGTTGGGAGGAATTTTTTTTTTGTGTTTCTGGCAGAAACTTGAAAAATAAAATACATGCATGTGTAATCATTCACTACAAGTGCTAAAATTCTGTTTCTAGTGTAGTGGTCGTTTATTATGCTGTTGGCTAAACTATGTATAGTATGTTTATGAGCCTGGAAAATACAGTGCCTGTATCTAATTTTATTAATAGTATTTTTTCTTCTATTCCAGCCATACATTAAGTTGTTTTGCAGGCTTCTCTGTATTGCAGGAAGATTTCTGTAGCCCTGAGATGTTGCTGCAAAAGACTGCTTAGAGTTTCATCCCAGTTAGAAATGGAGACTCTTAATTAATTACTAGAAGGAATGCAGCATGAAAATATTCCTAGACTTTATTTTCCAGAGCAGTGGAGGGCAGCCTGTTGCTCAGAGGTTACCTGTGGCCTTCAGGGCAGTTTGCAGTGTGCCTTGAAAGAATTTGCTGGAGATGCCTGTGTGGTAATTGTCATGACATGTGCCTGCTTTGGTATCAAGTTCTCCTTGGGGTTGGTTAGGTTGGAACTGCACTGAACATGAAGAGAGAGGGATTTTGTCCAAACATGTTTTACTTGCAAGCAGTTGTGCCACTGGAATGTGTTGGTATTTTGTTATCTTCTAGAGGTTATTAGCTGCCCTGGTGGAATACTTAATGTGAGGTCTCCCTGTTCTGCTTCAAGCCAAAGATTACGTTTCAAATTGGTGTGTGATCTTATCCAGCTGGTTTTTGCTTAAGGAGCTTACTTAAGATTCCCTTAATGGAGTTTCTGTGTTAATAGGTTCAGTGTGACAGCCTGGCTCAAAGGGAGGGAGGAAGAGAGGAGACACAGAACTGTCTGTGTATCCACACTGACAACGAGGTGCTTCAGCCAAACCCATCAGTGCACTACTGAACTGCTCACAAAAAGCCACCGATTAAGGCGGTCTTGAGCTGCTGTGCGAGAAGTGTGATTTGCTTTGGGTGAGGGATGCATATAATTCACTTTTACAAGGTTATAAATTTCTCTAGGAGAAATTTTTCATTAAGCATAATTCTGTAAAGGTATTAAAAGTAGAGTTGTTTTGCTAAATGCAGCTGCTACAGTCTCATGCATCTGATGATTTGTTGGAGGGAGAGATCAAAACTTTGGCTTAGGGCATTTGGAATCCCTTCATTTTTTGAAGTCTTGGGATGATGTTTAATAAAATATAAACCCAGCAGCTTCCCCTTACTGTTGTGGAAGAACTTGATATTCATTGTGGGTGTTTGGTAAATGGGTGGAGCCTGTCGTGAGCGAAGGCTGAATCTGAGTCAGCCGCTGGCTCACCTCGTATCCCTCTCTGACAAACTCCTTAAGACAAAAGATAGTGTAGGAAAACACACGCAGTGCCACGCTGCAGCACATGTCAAGTGGCTCCCCTGAGTCACAGTTACACTTTTCATTTTCTAATGACTGCCAGTCACTTGGCTGCCGTTTCTTCTGCTGGCTAATGAGGTTGTTGAGGATGGCCCTTGATCCAGCAGCAGGAGCAGTGAAGTGTCTCTTCAGGGAAGAGTGGAACGTGTTTCCTGGCACGCTGCTTGTGCTGGCTGCCGTGGGCTGGGATTAGCACTTGTGCCCTGAACCAGACCAGGGAGCTCACCCAGCTGGGAGCCAACCTGACAAAAATTAATGGTGAGCACAGGGAAGAGCTCTTCCTTTTGCTGGAACCTGCCTGCAGCTACATGAATTTCAATGACTACAAATTTTCAAGGCAACTGTGCAGAAACTTAAAGAAGCATTGGAGGCTACTATTAGAACAGCAAGAGGCTGTGATGCTGCTTACTAGCAACTGTAAAACTAGAAATAAATTCTAACTGCTATTTTGATACCTGCTGAAGTGAAAAAAACTAAGTTTCTGGGTGGTTTTTTAAATGGATGTTTTTTTAATCTCTGGTCAGTTTGTTTGCAAAGTAATTTTCTTTACCCTAAAAAAATGCTTATGTGTGTATTAGCCAACATACTGTTAGCATCTTAGCATTTAGCTAAGAAGCTGTTAGCTAAGAAGCTATTTGCTACTAACAGCTAATAGCTGTTAGCTATTGTTAGCATCTGGAAGGCATCCCTGCCCATGGCAGGGATGGAACCAGGATGATCTTTTAAGGTCCCTTCTAACCCAAGACATTCTATGGCTTTTTTTTCATCTCACCTTGCCTTTCACCATCCCAGAGGAAAATACCATCCCCTGTTCCTCAGAAGGGAATTTCAGATACTTCTCCACTCGGATCTGCTCTGTGAACTGTGGTTTAAGATGAGAAGTAGCGGTTGTTTCCCTGCTGACTTCTTCCCTCTTTGAGCAGTTGTCTGCTTTTTCTAGGTGACCTTTCTTCGCAAATGTGGAGTTGATTTCCTTACCCTCCTGTTGAGGCTTAGCAAAAATAGTTGTCCTGAAGAAACACTCACCTGAACGAATAAAAGCTTGTTGCTGCTGCTGGGATTTTACGACTAATAAGTTGTCAATATATAGAAGTAATGATTTTTAGTAATCTGGCGTTGCAGGCTGTGTGTAACTGGGTTTGGAGTGTTGAACCAGTAACTCCAGAGCTCACACTTTAGACCTTTCTCCCTCCCTGCTACTTTTTAGTCATATTAGATTGAAGCAAAGGATTTGTCGGCCCATGCCTGGTTTGTTAGGTGGTGTGTAAGTGACTCTAGCAAAAAAATAATTCTCTCTGAAAGAATTTCAACAGTCTTTTGAGGCTTTACATATTTTTGTCTTCCCAAAAGCATATGTTCATTTTGGAGTGATGAAAGTTGTCAGCAGGGTCTTGGTTCTGCAAGATATGCAAGCCCACTGTTTAGCAAGGGAGTCTTGTGTGGTGCCTGCCCTAATTTCTGTATGTTCTAGATGAAGTTGTTGCATCCAGAGTAGGCAAGAATGTAAACAAACCCCTTTCAGCACCTTAGTAGAGATAAGTGTATAAAACTTAACTTTATATGTAACTCTATAAGGAATCTCCCAATTTATCTGGAAGTGAGTGAGCACTGATGGTTTCTTTTATAGGGAAAG